>NC_080380.1:95723724-96036014 GCF_014773155.1 Arachis stenosperma | reverse complement strand
TGCACTCGAAGTGGATTTTCTGGAGCTACAGAAGCCCAATTGGCGCGCTCTCAACGGCGTTGGAAAGTAGACATCCTGGGCTTTCCAGCAATATATGATAGTCCATACTTTGCCCAAGATTTGATGGCCCAAACCGGCGTTCAAAGTTACCTCAAGAAATTCCAGCGTTAAACGCCGGAACTGGCACCTAATTGGGAGTTAAACGCCCAAACTGGTACTAAAGCTGGCGTTTAACTCCAAGGAGAGTCTCTACACGAAAATGCTTCATTGCTCAGCCCAAGCACACACCAAGTGGGCCCGGAAGTGGATTTTTATGTCATTTACTCATCTTTGTACACCTTAGGCTACTAGTTATCTATAAGTAGGACCTTTTACTATTGTATCTGGGGACTTGGGTAGCTATCTTCGTTTTATGCTATCTTAGATCATTGGGAGGCTGGCCATTCGGCCATGCCTAGACCTTATGCTTATGTATTTTCAACGGTGGAGTTTCTACACACCATAGATTAAGGTGTGGAGCTCTGCTGTACCTCGAGTATTAATGCAATTACTATTGTTCTTCTATTCAATTCCGCTTGTTCTTTGTCCAAGATATCACTTGTTCTTCAACTTGATGAATGTGATGATCCGTGACACTCATCATCATTCTCACCTATGAATAAGGTGACTGACAACCATTCTTGTTCTACAAGCATTCGAGGCTTAGTGAATATCTCTTGGATTTCTGATTGCACAATGCATGGTTGATCGCCTGACAACCGAGTGCTCGCCTGACAAACGAGCCAGCCATTCCGTGAGATCAGAGTCTTCGTGGTATAGGCAAGAACTGATGGCGGCATTCAAGAGAATCCGGAAGGTCTAACCTTGTCTGTGGTATTCTGAGTAGGATTCAATGATTGAATGACTGTGACGTGCTTCAAACTCCTAGCAGGCTAGGGCGTTAGTGACAGACGCAAAAGTATCAATGGATATTATTCCGGCCTGAACGAGAACCGACAGATGATTAGCCTATGCTGTGACAGAGCATCAGGGACGTATTTTCACTGAGAGGATGGGAGGTAGCTGCTGACAACAGTGAAACCCTACACGAGCTTGCCATGGAAAGGAGTAAGAAGGATTGGATGAAGACTGTAGGAAAGCAGAGAGACGGAAGGGAAAGCATCTTCATACGCTTGTCTGAAGCTCTTACACCAATGATATACATAAGTATCTCTATCTTTATCTTTATGCTTTATTCGTTCATCACTATACCCATTTGAGTCTGCCTGACTGAGATGTACAAGATGACCATAGCTTGCTTCATACCACCAATCTCCGTGGGATCGACCCTTACTCGCGTAAGGTTTTTACTTGGACGACCCAGTGCACTTGCTGGTTAGTTGTGCGAAGTTGTGTTTATGCCATGGTATTGAGCACCAAGTCTTTGGAGCCATTACTAGGGATTGTTTATGTTTTGAAAAGTATTGATCACAATTTCGTGCACCAAGTTTTTGGCGCCGTTGCCGGGGATTGTTCTTGTGTATGGACAACTGACGGTTCATCTTGTTGCTTAGATTAGGCATTTATTTTTTTCGAAATTCTTGAAGATGAATTCTAGAGTTTCATGATGATTTGTTGAAATCTGGCTGGCTGAGAAGCCATGTCTAATCTTATTGGACCGAGGTTTCAACTGATCATCACAATAGCTTGTTGATCTCTATCAATCCTGCTATTGGAGCAATGATCTGCTAAGGCTTGGCTGGCCATTGGCCATGTCTAGTGTTTTGGACCGAAGCTTTCTTTGAAAGCTTGGCTGGCTGTGAAGCCATGTCTAATTCCTGGACCGGAGTCTTAGACTAGCATTGCACTGATTCCTGGCATTCTCATTAAGAATTTTGATATCTTTTTCCACTTAATTTTTGAAAAACACAAAAAAAAATTTATAAAATCATAAAATCCAAAAATATTTCTTGTTTGAGTCTAGAGTCTCATCTTAAGTTTGGTGTCAAATGCATGTTTTTGTTATATTTTTTCGAATCCGTGCATGTATTTCTTTGTTTTGATCTTTGAATTCTATTGACTTGAGTATCTTTGTGTCTCATATAGTGTTAGTAGTGTACAAACTGCTAAGTTTGGTGTCTTGCATGCATTGTTATTTGATTTCAGTTGCATTTTGGTTATTCCTTACTGATAAAAATCCAAAAATATTTTCAATTTGTGTCTTCTCAAGTCAATAATACAAGAGAATTGAAGATTCATAACATGCTGCAGAGGAATTGCACAGAAAAAGCTGGGCGTTCAAAACGCCCAGTGAAGAAGGACAGACTGGCGTTTAAACGCCAGCCAGGGTACCTGGTTGGGCGTTTAACGCCCAAAAAGGGTGCATTTTGGGCGTTAAACGCCAGAATGTATACCATTCTGGGCGTTTAACGCCAGGATGGTGCTAGGGGGAAGATTTTGTTTTCAAATCAATTTTTTTTCAAGTTTTCAAAGTTTTTCAAAATCAAATCTTTTTCAAATCATATCTTTTCAATCAAATGTTTTCAAAATCAATTTCTTTCCTTTTTCAAAGATACTTACTAACAATTAATGATTTGATTGAACATCTCAAATTTGTTACCTTTTCTGCTGAGAAAGGTTTAATGTTTGAATCATATATTTTCTTGTTAAGCAAGTCACTAATCTTCAAAATCAAATCTTTTAAAAATTGTTTTCAAAACATATCTCTTAAAATTGTTTTCAAATCAAATTTCTTCAATCATATCTTTTTAATCACATCTTTTTCAAAATAAGTTTTCTATCAAATCTTTTTTATTTCTAATTTCAAAATCTTTTTCAAAAATCACTTGATTTCTTTTCCACTTTCAATTTTCGAAAATTATCAATCAATTTTTAAAATGTTTTTGACATCTCTTTAATTAATTTTCGAAAATCCTCTTCCCTCCTTCTCACATCCTTCTATTTATGGAGTACTACTCCTTCTTAATGCACAATTCGAACTCTATCCAATTAAAGTTCGAATTCTTCTTCTCCTTCTTCTCTCTATTTTTCTTTTTCCTCTGACACCTCAAGGAATCTCTATACTGTGACATAGAGTATTCCATATTTTTCTTGTTCTCTTCTCTTTCATATGAGCAGGAGCAGAGACAAAGGCATTCTTGTTGAAACTGATCCTGAACCTGAAAGGACCTTGAAGAGAAAGCTAAGAGAAGCTAAGGCACAACTCTCTGTAGAGGACCTGACCGAATTCTTCAAAGAAGAAGAAGACATGGCAGCCGAAAACAACAACAATGCCAACAATGCAAGGAAGGTGCTGGGTGACTTTACTGCACCTACTCCCGACTTCTATGGGAGAAGCATCTCTATCCCTGCCATTGGAGCAAACAACTTTGAGCTTAAACCTCAATTAGTTTCTCTAATGCAACAGAATTGCAAGTTCCACGGACTTCCAATGGAAGATCCTCATCAGTTCTTAGCTGAATTCTTGCAAATCTGTGACACAGTCAAGACTAATGGGGTAGACCCTGAGGTCTATAGGCTGATGCTATTCCCTTTTGCTGTAAGAGACAGAGCTAGAATATGGTTGGACTCTCAACCTAAAGAAAGCCTGGACTCTTGGGAAAAGCTAGTCAATGCCTTCTTGGCAAAGTTCTTTCCACCACAAAGATGGAGTAAGCTTAGAGTGGAAGTCCAAACCTTCAGACAGAAGGATGGAGAATCCCTCTATGAAGCTTGGGAAAGATACAAACAATTAATCAGAAGATGTCCCTCAGACATGCTTTCTGAATGGAGCATCATAGGTATTTTCTATGATGGTCTCTCTGAACTATCTAAGATGTCCTTAGATAGCTCTGCTGGAGGATCTCTTCATCTGAAGAAGACGCCTACAGAGGCTCAAGAGCTAATTGAGATGGTTGCAAATAACCAATTCATGTACACTTCTGAAAGGAATCCTGTGAACAACGGGACAAGTCAGAAGAAAGGAGTTCTTGAGATTGACACTCTGAATGCCATACTGGCTCAGAATAAAATATTGACTCAACAAGTCAATTTGATTTTTCAAAGTCTGTCTGGAATGCAAAATGCACCAAACAGTACTAAGGAAGCTTCATCTGAGGAAGAAGCTTATGATCCTGAGAACCCTTCAATGGAAGAGGTGAATTACCTAGGAGAACCCTAAGGAAACACCTATAATTCTTCATGGAGAAATCACCCAAATTTCTCATGGAAGAATCAAGAGAGACCTCAACAAGGTTTCAATAATAATGGTGGAAGAAACAGGTTTAACAATAGCAAACCCTTTCCATCATCTTCTCAGCAACAGACAGAGAATGCTAAGCAGAACCCCTCTGACTTAGCAAACATGGTCTCTGATCTAATCAAAACCACTCAAAGTTTCATGAATGAAACAAGGTCCTCCATCAGAAATTTGGAAGGACAAGTGGGACAGCTGAGCAAGAAAGTTACTGAACTCCCTCCTAGTACTCTCCCAAGTAATACAGAAGAAAATCCAAAAGGAGAGTGCAAAGCCATAAACATGGCCGAGTTTGGAGAGGAAAGAGAGGAAGTGGACGCCACTGAGGAAGGCCTCAATGGGCGTGCACTAACCTCCACTGAGTTCCCCAATGAGGAACCATGGGAATTTGAGGCTCAAAATGAGACCATAGAGATTCCATTGGACTTACTTCTGCCTTTCATGAGCTCTGATGAGTATTCTTCCTCTGAAGAGGATGAGTATGTCACTGAAGAGCAAGTTGCTAAATACCTTGGAGCAATCATGAAGCTAAATGACAAGTTATTCGGAAATGAGACTTGGGAGGATGAACCTCCTTTGCTCACCAAAGAACTGGATGACTTGTCTAGGCAGAAATTGCCTCAAAAGAGACAAGACCCTGGGAAGTTTTCCATCCCTTGTACCATAGGCACCATGACCTTCAAGAAGGCTCTGTGTGACTTAGGGTCAAGTGTAAACCTCATGCCTCTCTCTGTAACAGAGAAGCTAGGGATCTTTGAGGTACAAGCTGCAAAAATCTCACTAGAGATGGCAGACAATTCAAGAAAACAAGCTTATGGACTTGTAGAGAATGTTTTGGTTAAGATTAAGGACCATTACATCCCTACTGATTTCATAGTCCTAGAGACTGGGAAATGCATGGATGAAACCATCATCCTTGGCAGATGGTGCACGAAATTGTGATCAATACTTTTCAAAACATAAACAATCCCTAGTAATGGCTCCAAAGACTTGGTGCTCAATACCATGGCATAAACACAACTTCGCACAACTAACCAGCAAGTGCACTGGGTCGTCCAAGTAATAAACCTTACGCGAGTAAGGGTCGATCCCACGGAGATTGGTGGTATGAAGCAAGCTATGGTCATCTTGTAAATCTCAGTCAGGCAGACTCAAATGGGTATAGTGATGAACGAATAAAGCATAAAGATAAAGATAGAGATACTTATGTATATCATTGGTGTAAGAGCTTCAGACAAGCGTATGAAGATGCTTTCCCTTTCGTCTCTTTGCTTTCCTACAGTCTTCATCCAATCCTTCTTACTCCTTTCCATGGCAAGCTCGTGTAGGGTTTCACTGTTGTCAGCAGCTACCTCCCATCCTCTCAGTGAAAATACGTCCCTGATGCTCTGTCACAGCATAGGCTAATCATCTGTCGGTTCTCGTTCAGGCCGGAATAATATCCATTGATACTTTTGCGTCTGTCACTAACGCCCTAGCTTGCTAGGAGTTTGAAGCACGTCACAGTCATTCAATCATTGAATCCTACTCAGAATACCACAGACAAGGTTAGAGCTTCCGAATTCTCTTGAATGCCGCCATCAGTTCTTGCCTATACCACGAAGACTCTGATCTCACGGAATGGCTGGCTCGTTTGTCAGGCGAGCACTCGGTTGTCAGGCGATCAACCATGCATCGTGTATCAGTAATCCAAGAGATATTCACTAAGCCTCAGATGCTTGTAGAACAAGAGTGGTTGTCAGTCACTTTGTTCATGGGTGAGAATGATGATGGGCGTCAATCATCACCTTCATCAAGTTGAAGAACAAGTGATATCTTGGACAAAGAACAAGCGGAATTGAATAGAAGAACAATAGTAATTGCATTAATACTCGAGGTACAGCAGAGCTCCACACCTTAATCTATGGTGTGTAGAAACTCCACCGTTGAAAATACATAAGCATAAGGTCTAGGCATGGCCGAATGGCCAGCCTCCCAATGATCTAAGATAGCATAAAACGAAGATAGCTACCAAAGTCTCCAGATACAATAGTAAAATGTCCTACTTATAGATAACTAGTAGCCTAAGGTGTACAAAGATGAGTAAATGACATAAAAATCCACTTCCGGGCCCACTTGGTGTGTGCTTGGGCTGAGCAATGAAGCATTTTCGTGTAGAGACTCTCCTTGGAGTTAAACGCCAGCTTTAGTGCCAGTTTGGGCGTTTAACTCCCAATTAGGTGCCAGTTCTGGCGTTTAACGCTGGAATTTCTTGAGGTGACTTTGAACACCGGTTTGGGCCATCAAATCTTGGGCAAAGTATGGACTATCATATATTGCTGGAAAGCCCAGGATGTCTACTTTCCAACGCCGTTGAGAGCGCGCCAATTGGGCTTCTGTAGCTCCAGAAAATTCACTTCGAGTGCAGGGAGGTCAGAATCCAACAGCATCTGCAGTCCTTTTGAGTCTCTGGATCAGATTTTTGCTCAGATCCCTCAATTTCAGCCAGAAAATACCTGAAATCACAGAAAAACACACAAACTCATAGTGAAGTCCAGAAAAGTGAATTTTAACTAAAAACTAATAAAAATATACTAAAATCTCAACTAAAACTACCAAAAACATACTAAAAATAATGCCAAAAAGTGTACAAATTATCCGCTCATCACAACACCAAACTTAAATTGTTGCTTGTCCCCAAGCAACTGAAGATCAAATAAGATAAAAAGAAGAGAATATGCAATGAACTCCAAAAACATCTATGAAGATCAGTATTAATTAGATGAGCGGGGCTTTTAGCTTTTTGCCTCTGAATAGTTTTGGCATCTCACTCTATCCTTTGGAATTCAGAATGATTGGCTTCTTTAGGAACTCAGAATCCAGATAGTGTTATTGATTCTCCTAGTTAAGTATGATGATTCTTGAACACAGCTACTTATTGAGTCTTGGCTGTGGCCCAAAGCACTCTGTCTTCCAGTATTACCACCGGATACATACATGCCACAGACACATAATTGGGTGAACCTTTTCAGATTGTGACTCAGCTTTGCTAAAGTCCCCAATTAGAGGTGTCCAGGGTTCTTAAGCACACTCTTATTTGCCTTGGATCACAACTCTTATTCTTTTCTTTTTCTTTCTTTTTCTCTTTTTTTTTTTCCTTTTTCGGTTTTTTTTTTATTCACTGCTTTTTCTTGCTTCAAGAATCATTTTTATGATTTTTCAGATCCTCAGTAACATGTCTCCTTTTTCATCATTCTTTCAAGAGCCAACATTCATGAACCACAAATTCAAAAGACATATGCACTGTTCAAGCATACATTTAGAGAACAAAAGTGTTGCCACCACATCAAAATAATTAAACTGTTATAAAATTTAAAATTCATGCAACTCTTTTCCTTTTCCAATTAAGAACGATTTATTTAAGAAAGGTGATGGATTCATAGGACATTCATAACTTTAAGGCATAGACACTAAGACACTAATGATCACAAGACACAAACATGAACAAACATAAGCACTAAAATTCGAAAAACAGAAGAATAAAGAACAAGGAAATCAAGGAACGGGTCCACCTTAGTGATGGCGGCTCTTCCTTCCTCTTGAAGATCCTATGGAGTGCTTGAGCTCCTCAATGTCTCTTCCTTGTCTTTGTTGCTCCTCTCTCATGATTCTTTGATCTTCTCTAATTTCATGGAGGAGAATGGAGTGTTCTTGATGCTCCACCCTTAGTTGTCCCATGTTGGAACTCAATTCTCCTAGGGAGGTGTTTACTTGCTCCCAATAGTCTTGTGGAGGAAAGTGCATCCCTTGAGGCATCTCAGGGATCTCTTGATGAGAGGGGTCTCTTGTGTGCTCCATCCTTTTCTTGGTGATGGGCTTGTCCTCATCAATGGGGGTATCTCCTTCTATGTCAACTCCAACTGAATAACAGAGGTGACAAATGAGATGAGGAAAGGCTAGCCTTGCCAAGGTGGAGGGCTTGTCCGCCACTTTATAGAGTTCTTGGGCTATAACCTCATGAACTTCCACTTCTTCTCCAATCATGATGCTATGAATCATGATGGCTCGGTCTAGAGTAACTTCGGACCGGTTGCTAGTGGGAATGATTGAGCGTTGAATGAACTCTAACCATCCTCTAGCCATGGGCTTGAGGTCATGCCTTCTCAATTGAACCGGCTTGCCTCTTGAATCTCTCTTCCATTGTGCGCCCTCTTCACATATAACTGTGAGGACTTGGTCCAACCTTTGATCAAAGTTGACCCTTCTTGTGTAAGGATGTTCGTCTCCTTGCATCATAGGCAAGTTGAACGCCACCCTCACACTTTCCGGACTAAAATCCAAGTATTTCCCCCGAACCATAGTAAGATAATTCTTTGGATCCGGGTTCATACTTTGATCATGGTTCTTGGTGATCCATGCATTGGCATAGAACTCTTGTACCATCAAGATTCCGACTTGTTGAATGGTGTTGGTAAGCACTTCCCAACCTCTTCTTCGGATCTCATGGCGGATCTCCGGATATTCACCCTTTTTGAGTGAAAAGGGGACCTCGGGGATCACCTTCTTCAAGGCCACAACTTCATAGAAGTGGTCTTGATGCACCCTTGAGATGAATCTATCCATCTCCCATGACTCGGATGTGGAAGCTTTTGCTTTCCCTTTCCTCTTTCTAGAGGTTTCTCCGGCCTTGGATGCCATAATGGTTATGGAAAAATGAAAAAGCAACGCTTTTACCACACCAAACTTAAAATGGTTGCTCGTCCTCGAGCAAAAGAAGAAAGAAGAGAGTAGAAGAAGAAGAAATGAGGAAGAGGGAGATGTTGGTGTATTCGGCCAAAGAGGGGGAGAAGTGGTGTTTAGGTTGTGTGAAAATGAAGGGGTGAAGAAGGGTTTATATAGGAGAGAGGGGAGATGAGGTTCGGCCATGATGGGTGGGTTTGGGAGGGAAAGTGGTTTGAATTTGAAGGGTGAGGTTAGTGGGGTTTTATGAAGGATGGATGTGAGTGGTGAAGAGAAAGATGGGATTTGATAGGTGAAGGGTTTTTGGGGAAGAGGTGTTGAGGTGATTGGTGAATGGGGGAAGAAGAGAGAGAGTGGTGGTGGGGTCCTGTGGGGTCCACAGATCCTGTGGTGTCAAGGAAAAGTCATCCCTGCACCAAATGGCATCAAAATTCATGTTTTGAGCCATTTCTGGGGTTAAACGCCGGGCTGGTGCCCATTCCTGGCGTTTAACGCCAGGTTCTAGCCCTTTTCTGGCGTTTAACGCCAGTCTGGTGCCCCTTTCTGGCGTTAAACGCCCAGAATGGTGCCAGACTGGGCGTTAAATGCCCAACTGCTAGGCTTACTGGCGTTTGAACGCCAGCAGCATCTTCCTCCAGGGTGTGCTGTTTTTCTTCCTATTTTTCATTCTGTTTCTGCTTTTTCAATTAATTTTGTGACTTCTCATGATCATCAACCTACAAAATAACAAAAAATAACAAAGGAAAATATATAAAATATAACATTGGGTTGCCTCCCAACAAGCGCTTCTTTAATGTCAGTAGCTTGACAGAGGGCTCTCAATGAGCCTCACAGATACTCAGAGCAATGTTGGAACCTCCCAACACCAAACTTAGAGTTTGAATGTGGGGGTTCAACACCAAACTTAGAGTTTGGTTGTGGCCTCCCAACACCAAACTTAGAGTTTGACTGTGGGGGCTCTGTTTGCCTCTGATTTGAGAGAAGCTCTTCATGCTTCCTCTCCATGGTGACAGAGGGATATCCTTGAGCCTTAAACACGAAGGATTCTTCATTCACTTGAATGATCATTTCACCTCTATCAACATCAATCACAGCTTTTGCTGTGGCTAGGAAAGGTCTGCCAAGGATGATGGTTTCATCCATGCATTTCCCAGTCTCTAGGACTATGAAATCAGTAGGGATGTAATGGTCTTCAACCTTTACTAGAACATCCTCTACAAGTCCATAAGCTTGTTTCTTTGAATTGTCTGCCATCTCTAGTGAGATTCTTGCAGCTTGTACCTCAAAGATCCCTAGCTTCTCCATTACAGAGAGAGGCATGAGGTTCACACTTGACCCTAAGTCACACAGAGCCTTCTTGAAGGTCATGGTGCCTATGGTACAAGGTATTGAAAACTTTCCAGGATCTTGTCTCTTTTGAGGTAATTTCTGCCTAGACAAGTCATCCAGTTCTTTGGTGAGCAAGGGAGGTTCATTTTCCCAAGTCTCATTTCCAAATAACTTGTCATTTAGCTTCATGATTGCTCCAAGGTATTTAGCAACTTGCTCTTCAGTGACATACTCATCCTCTTCAGAGGAAGAATACTCATCAGAGCTCATGAAAGGCAGAAGTAAGTCCAATGGAATCTCTATGGTCTCATTTTGAGCCTCAAATTCCCATGGTTCCTCATTGGGGAACTCAGTGGAGGTTAGTGCACGCCCATTGAGGCCTTCCTCAGTGGCGTCCACTTCCTCTCTTTCCTCTCCAAACTCGGCCATGTTTATGGCTTTGCACTCTCCTTTTGGATTTTCTTCTGTATTACTTGGGAGAGTACTAGGAGGGAGTTCAGTAACTTTCTTGCTCAGCTGTCCCACTTGTCCTTCCAAATTTCTGATGGAGGACCTTGTTTCATTCATGAAACTTTGAGTGGTTTTGATTAGATCAGAGACCATGTTTGCTAAGTCAGAGGGGTTCTGCTTAGCATTCTCTGTCTGTTGCTGAGAAGATGATGGAAAGGGTTTGCTATTGTTAAACCTGTTTCTTCCACCATTATTATTGAAACCTTGTTGAGGTCTCTCTTGATTCTTCCATGAGAAATTTGGGTGATTTCTCCATGAAGAATTATAGGTGTTTCCATAGGGTTCTCCTAGGTAATTCACCTCTTCCATTGAAGGGTTCTCAGGATCATAAGCTTCTTCCTCAAATGAAGCTTCCTTAGTACTGCCAGGTGCATTTTGCATTCCAGACAGACTTTGAGAAATCAAATTGACTTGTTGAGTCAATATCTTGTTCTGAGCCAGTATGGCATTCAGAGTGTCAATCTCAAGAACTCCTTTCTTCTGACTTGTCCCATTGTTCACAGGATTCCTTTCAGAAGTGTACATGAATTGGTTATTTGCAACCATCTCAATTAGCTCTTGAGCCTCTGTAGGCGTCTTCTTCAGATGAAGAGATCCTCCAGCAGAGCTATCCAAGGACATCTTAGATAGTTCAGAGAGACCATCATAGAAAATACCTATGATGCTCCATTCAGAAAGCATGTCTGAGGGACATCTTCTGATTAATTGTTTGTATCTTTCCCAAGCTTCATAGAGGGGTTCTCCATCCTTCTGTCTGAAGGTTTGGACTTCCACTCTAAGCTTACTCCATTTTTGAGGTGGAAAGAACTTTGCCAAGAAGGCATTGACTAGCTTTTCCCAAGAGTCCAGGCTGTCTTTAGGTTGTGAGTCCAACCATATTCTAGCTCTGTCTCTTACAGCAAAAGGGAATAGCATCAGTCTATAGACCTCAGGGTCTACCCCATTAGTCTTGACTGTGTCACAGATTTGCAAGAATTCAACTAAGAACTGATGAGGATCTTCCATTGGAAGTCCGTGGAACTTGCAATTCTGTTGCATTAGAGAAACTAATTGAGGTTTAAGCTCAAAGTTGTTTGCTCCAATGGCAGGGATAGAGATGCTTCTCCCATAGAAGTCGGGAGTAGGTGCCGTAAAGTCACCCAGCACCTTCCTTGCATTGTTGGCATTGTTGTTGTTTTCGGCTGCCATGTCTTCTTCTTCTTTGAAGAATTCGGTCAGGTCCTCTACAGAGAGTTGTGCCTTAGCTTCTCTTAGCTTTCTCTTCAAGGTCCTTTCAGGTTCAGGATCAGCTTCAACAAGAATGCCTTTGTCTCTGCTCCTGCTCATATGAAAGAGAAGAGAACAAGAAAAATATGGACTACTCTATGTCACAGTATAGAGATTCCTTGAGGTGTCAGAGGAAAAAGAAAAATAGAGAGAAGAAGGAGAAGAAGAATTCGAACTTTAATTAGATAGAGTTCGAATTGTGCATTAAGAAGGAGTAGTACTCCATAAATAGAAGGATGTGAGAAGGAGGGAAGAGGATTTTCGAAAATTAATTAAAGAGATGTCAAAAACATTTTAAAAATTGATTGATAATTTTCGAAAATTGAAAGTGGAAAAGAAATCAAGTGATTTTTGAAAAAGATTTTGAAATTAGAAGTCAAAAAGATTTGATAGAAAACTTATTTTGAAAAAGATGTGATTAAAAAGATATGATTGAAGAAATTTGATTTGAAAACAATTTTAAAAGATATGTTTTGAAAACAATTTTAAAAGATTTGATTTTGAAGATTAGTGACTTGCCTAACAAGAAAAGATATGATTCAAATATTAAACCTTTCTCAGCAGAAAAGGCAACAAATTTGAGATGTTCAATCAAATCATTAATTGTTAGTAAGTATCTTTGAAAAAGGAAAGAAATTGATTTTGAAAACATTTGATTGAAAAGATATGATTTGAAAAAGATTTGATTTTGAAAAACTTTGAAAACTTGAAAAAAAATTGATTTGAAAACAAAATCTTCCCCCTAGCACCATCCTGGCGTTAAACGCCCAGAATGGTATACATTCTGGCGTTTAACGCCCAAAATGCACCCTTTTTGGGCGTTAAACGCCCAACCAGGTACCCTGGCTGGCGTTTAAACGCCAGTCTGTCCTTCTTCACTGGGCGTTTTGAACACCCAGCTTTTTCTGTGCAATTCCTCTGCAGCATGTTATGAATCTTCAATTCTCTTGTATTATTGACTTGAGAAGACACAAATTGAAAATATTTTTGGATTTTTATCAGTAAGGAATAACCAAAATGCAACTGAAATCAAATAACAATGCATGCAAGACACCAAACTTAGCAGTTTGTACACTACTAACACTATATGAGACACAAAGATACTCAAGTCAATAGAATTCAAAGATCAAAACAAAGAAATACATGCATGGATTCGAAAAAATATAACAAAAACATGCATTTGGCACCAAACTTAAGATGAGACTCTAGACTCAACAAGAAATATTTTGGATTTTATGATTTTATAAATTTTTTTTTGTGTTTTTCGAAAATTAAGTGGAAAAAGATATCAAAATTCTTAATGAGAATGCCAGGAATCAGTGCAATGCTAGTCTAAGACTCCGGTCCAGGAATTAGACATGGCTTCACAGCCAGCTAAGCTTTCAAAGAAAGCTTCGGTCCAAAACACTAGACATGGCCAATGGCCAGCCAAGCCTTAGCAGATCATTGCTCCAATAGCAGGATTGATAGAGATCAACAAGCTATTGTGATGATCAGTTGAAACCTCGGTCCAATAAGATTAGACATGGCTTCTCAGCCAGCCAGATTTCAACAAATCATCATGAAACTCTAGAATTCATCTTCAAGAATTTCGAAAAAATAAATGCCTAATCTAAGCAACAAGATGAACCGTCAGTTGTCCATACACAAGAACAATCCCGGCAACGGCGCCAAAACTTGGTGCACGAAATTGTGATCAATACTTTTCAAAACATAAACAATCCCTAGTAATGGCTCCAAAGACTTGGTGCTCAATACCATGGCATAAACACAACTTCGCACAACTAACCAGCAAGTGCACTGGGTCGTCCAAGTAATAAACCTTACGCGAGTAAGGGTCGATCCCACGGAGATTGGTGGTATGAAGCAAGCTATGGTCATCTTGTAAATCTCAGTCAGGCAGACTCAAATGGGTATAGTGATGAACGAATAAAGCATAAAGATAAAGATAGAGATACTTATGTATATCATTGGTGTAAGAGCTTCAGACAAGCGTATGAAGATGCTTTCCCTTCCGTCTCTCTGCTTTCCTACAGTCTTCATCCATGATGACATGTCACCATGTCATGTTTTTCTATGCTTTTTCATACAAGAAATTTATGATTAGTGCTTAAATATTGCATTCTTTGGTGCTTAAATGGTACATTTCTTTGATCTTTTGATTTGATAAACTTTGTAGGAAATAAGAAGAAAAGAAGCAAAAGAGCACAAAATAAGCTAAAAAGGAAAAGAGGAATTTTGGGCACACTTTGAAGTTGGAGCACACTTTGGAGGCTTAGGCCACGCTTCTAAAAGCGTGACCCATGACCAAATCAAGGAAGAAAAGCGTGGCCCAAAGGAAGAAAAGCGTGGCTCAAAACAAGGAGGAAGAGAGGACAAAAAGTTTTGGGTGAAAAGTTAGCTTCAAAGTTAGCCCCCTAACTTGAAGGCTAACGTGGGAAGTTGAAATTTCTCCCAGGGGCTACTCAAGTTTGCGCCAACGTTAGCCCCCTAACTTGGAGGCTAACGTTGGCATGACAATTCTTCCCAGGGATGGCCAACATTTGCGCCAACGTTAGCCCCCTAACTTGGAGGCTAACGTTGGCGCCACACACCACAACAGCTTGAAGGGGTATACTTCCAACAAGGATAACTTGAGCTACAGAGCTCCAATTGAGGTGATTCAAGAAGCATTGGAAAGTAGGAATCAAGAGCTTTCCAAGCATATATGGCACTGCATGGTGGACACTAAAATTGAGGGAGAAAACTGCCCCGCAATGTGCATAAACGAACATGGTGGCAACCTGCAGTAAGGCCAACTGACCTCTGCACCTTCAAAGGAGTATAACTCGAGCTGTAGAGCTCCAAATAATGTGCTCCCAACGGCATTGAAAAGTAGACATCCAGGGCTTTCCAACAATGTATAATAGTATGGGGTGGACAATACATTTGAGCCTCCAGAACTGGCGTTTTCGCCAACGTTTGAGGGCTAACGTTACCTCAAACGCTGCACACCAAAGCCAGCGACCATGCCCTCTTCAAATGATCATAACTTGAGTTGTAGATGTCCAATTGAAGTGATTCCAAGTGGGTTAGAAAGCTGACATTCAGAGCTTTCCAACCATATATGATAGTCTATATTGGGCATAAAATTGGCAACATGACAAGAGGACAAATTTGGCCCCATAAATGTGCATAAGGGAGGCCAACGTTAGGGTCAAAGTTAGACCCCTAACGTTGGCACCAACGTTCATACCAGCAAGATTTGTGGGCTGCTATGAAAAGTTGGAGCCAAAGTTAGACCCCTAACGTTAGCTCCAACTTTTGGTCCAACTTTTACTCAAGCTTTCATGATTCCAACCCAGTTCAATTCGGTTCTTCTCCAAACTCCAAGAGCAATCAACCAAGGCCTCTCTCAACCCAATTCCATCAAGAGCAAGGGCCCAAATGATCATCACTCAAAGGCACAAGAAATAGATAAAATAGGAATTTCATTTAACTGTAATTTGTTTTTAATTTCATTTTCATTTTGTAAAGCCTATATAAGGCATCATTTTCATATTTGGAAGGAGGCTGGCTCCACTAGGGAGCACTAGGAGTAGTAGTAGAGAGCTCTCTCTAATTTGTTTTTGAGTCTTGGGTTGGAGAATTGAAGAAATTCTGTTTCAATCTCATCCTAAGATCTCTCTGTTTTATTCACTGCTTAATTGAATTTCATTTTCGGTTAATTGCTTCTTCATCTACTCTTTCTGCACTTGACATTTCTTAAATTTCTTTGCAATTGCTCTTGTTGGATCTAGGAAGGCATTGAGATCTAGACTTGGTTATCTAGTCTCTTGGGTCCTGAGATCTTAATTCCAATTTTACATTCTCTGTTTATTGCTTTTCATGTTTATTCACATTTCTGTTTTGGTTCCGAATCAATCAAATCCATCTTTTACTTCTCTGCTTGTTGCAATTTAACTTTTCATTGTTTAATTTCTGCAACTCCAATTCCCAATTCCCTTTACATTTAATGCAATTTATATTTCTTGTCATTTAAGATTCTTGCAATTTACATTTCTTGCTCTTTAAGTTACTTGCCAATTTACATTCTGCAACTTTAAATTCATTGTCATTTACTTTCTGTTGGCTACAATTTCACACAATTCACTAAATGTCAGCTTGACTAAACTAATCACCCACTAAAATTGCTTGATCCATCAATCCCTGTGGGATCGACCTCACTCCCGTGAGTTTTTATTACTTGATGCGACCCGGTGCACTTGCCGGTTAGATTTGTGTGTTTTGGGAGAAATTCTTGTTTCCACCAAAATATCCCATCAATCCAATCCTTCTTACTCCTTTCCATGGCAAGCTCGTGTAGGGTTTCACTGTTGTCAGCAGCTACCTCCCATCCTCTCAGTGAAAATACGTCCCTGATGCTCTGTCACAGCATAGGCTAATCATCTGTCGGTTCTCGTTCAGGCCGGAATAATATCCATTGATACTTTTGCGTCTGTCACTAACGCCCTAGCCTGCTAGGAGTTTTGAAGCACGTCACAGTCATTCAATCATTGAATCCTACTCAGAATACCACAGACAAGGTTAGACCTTCCGGATTCTCTTGAATGCCGCCATCAGTTCTTGCCTATACCACGAAGACTCTGATCTCACGGAATGGCTGGCTCGTTTGTCAGGCGAGCACTCGGTTGTCAGGCGATCAACCATGCATCGTGTATCAGTAATCCAAGAGATATTCACTAAGCCTCAGATGCTTGTAGAACAAGAGTGGTTGTCAGTCACTTTGTTCATGGATGAGAATGATGATGGGCGTCAATCATCACCTTCATCAAGTTAAAGAACAAGTGATATCTTGGACAAAGAACAAGCGGAATTGAGTAGAAGAACAATAGTAATTGCATTAATACTCGAGGTACAGCAGAGCTCCACACCTTAATCTATGGTGTGTAGAAACTCCACCGTTGAAAATACATAAGCATAAGGTCTAGGCATGGCCGAATGGCCAGCCTCCCAATGATCTAAGATAGCATAAAACGAAGATAGCTACCAAAGTCTCCAGATACAATAGTAAAAGGTCCTACTTATAGATAACTAGTAGCCTAAGGTGTACAAAGATGAGTAAATGACATAAAAATCCACTTCCGGGCCCACTTGGTGTGTGCTTGGGCTGAGCAATGAAGCATTTTCGTGTAGAGACTCTCCTTGGAGTTAAACGCCAGCTTTAGTGCCAGTTTGGGCGTTTAACTCCCAATTAGGTGCCAGTTCCGGCGTTTAACGCTGGAATTTCTTGAGGTGACTTTGAACGCCGGTTTGGGCCATCAAATATTGGGCAAAGTATGGACTATCATATATTGCTGGAAAGCCCAGGATGTCTACTTTCCAACGCCGTTGAGAGCGCGCCAATTGGGCTTCTGTAGCTCCAGAAAATCCACTTCGAGTGCAGGGAGGTCAGAATCCAACAGCATCTGCAGTCCTTTTGAGTCTCTGGATCAGATTTTTGCTCAGATCCCTCAATTTCAGCCAGAAAATACCTGAAATCACAGAAAAACACACAAACTCATAGTGATGTCCAGAAAAGTGAATTTTAACTAAAAACTAATAAAAATATACTAAAATCTCAACTAAAACTACCAAAAACATACTAAAAACAATGCCAAAAAGTGTACAAATTATCCGCTCATCAGCAGACCTTTCCTAGCCACAGCAAAAGCTGTGATTGATGTTGATAGAGGTGAAATGATCATTCAAGTGAATGAAGAATCCTTCGTGTTTAAGGCTCAAGGATATCCCTCTGTCACCATGGAGAGGAAGCATGAAGAGCTTCTCTCAAATCAGAGGCAAACAGAGCCCCCACAGTCAAACTCTAAGTTTGGTGTTGGGAGGCCACAACCAAACTCTAAGTTTGGTGTTGAACCCCCACATTCAAACTCTAAGTTTGGTGTTGGGAGGTTCCAACATTGCTCTGAGTATCTGTGAGGCTCATTGAGAGCCCTCTGTCAAGCTACTGACATTAAAGAAGCGCTTGTTGGGAGGCAACCCAATGTTATATTTTATATTTTCCTTTGTTATTTTTGTTTTTGTAGGTTGATGATCATGAGAAGTCACAAAATTAATTGAAAAAGCAGAAACAGAATGAAAAACAGGAAGAAAACAGCACACCCTGGAGGAAGATGCTGCTGGCGTTCAAACGCCAGTAAGCCTAGCAGTTGGGCGTTTAACGCCCAGTCTGGCACATTCTGGGTGTTTAACGCCAGAAAGGGGCACCAGACTGGCGTTAAACGCCAGAAAAGGCTAGAACCTGGCGTTAAACGCCAGGAATGGGCACCAGCCCGGCGTTTAACGCCAGAAATGGCTCAAAACGTGAATTTTGATGCCATTTGGTGCAGGGATGACTTTTCCTTGACACCACAGGATCTGTGGACCCCACAGGACCCCACCACCACTCTCTCTTCTTCCCCCATTCACCAATCACCTCAACACCTCTTCCCCAAAAACCCTTCACCTATCAAATCCCATCTTTCTCTTCACCACTCACATCCATCCTTCATAAAACCCCACCAACCTCACCCTTCAAATTCAAACCACTTTCCCTCCCAAACCCACCCATCATGGCCGAACCTCATCTCCCCTCTCTATATAAACCCTTCTTCACCCCTTCATTTTCACACAACCTAAACACCACTTCTCCCCCTCTTTGGCCGAATACACCACCATCTCCCTCTTCCTCATTTCTTCTTCTTCTACTCTCTTCTTTCTTCTTTTGCTCGAGGACGAGCAACCATTTTAAGTTTGGTGTGGTAAAAGCGTTGCTTTTTCGTTTTTCCATAACCATTATGGCATCCAAGGCCGGAGAAACCTCTAGAAAGAGGAAAGGGAAGGCAAAAGCTTCCACATCCGAGTCATGGGAGATGGATAGATTCATCTCAAGGGTGCATCAAGACCACTTCTATGAAGTTGTGGCCTTGAAGAAGGTGATCCCCGAGGTCCCCTTTTCACTCAAAAAGGGTGAATATCCGGAGATCCGCCATGAGATCCGAAGAAGAGGTTGGGAAGTGCTTACCAACCCCATTCAACAAGTCGGAATCTTGATGGTTCAAGAGTTCTATGCCAATGCATGGATCACCAAGAACCATGATCAAAGTATGAACCCGGATCCAAAGAATTATCTTACTATGGTTCGGGGGAAATACTTGGATTTTAGTCTGGAAAGTGTAAGGTTGGCATTCAATTTGCCCATGATGCAAGGAGATGAACATCCTTACACTAGAAGGGTCAACTTTGATCAAAGGTTGGACCAAGTCCTCACAGTTATATGTGAAGAGGGCGCACAATGGAAGAGAGATTCAAGAGGCAAGCCGGTTCAATTGAGAAGGCATGACCTCAAGCCCATGGCTAGAGGATGGTTAGAGTTCATTCAACGCTCAATCATTCCCACTAGCAACCGGTCCGAAGTTACTCTAGACCGAGCCATCATGATTCATAGCATCATGATTGGAGAAGAAGTGGAAGTTCATGAGGTTATAGCCCAAGAACTCTATAAAGTGGCGGACAAGCCTTTCACCTTGGCAAGGCTAGCCTTTCCTCATCTCATTTGTCACCTCTGTTATTCAGTTGGAGTTGACATAGAAGGAGATACCCCTATTGATGAGGACAAGCCCATCACCAAGAAAAGGATGGAGCACACAAGAGACCCCTCTCGTCAAGAGATCCCTGAGATGCCTCAAGGGATGCACTTTCCTCCACAAGACTATTGGGAGCAAGTAAACACCTCCCTAGGAGAATTGAGTTCCAACATGGGACAACTAAGGGTGGAGCATCAAGAACACTCCATTCTCCTCCATGAAATTAGAGAAGATCAAAGAATCATGAGAGAGGAGCAACAAAGACAAGGAAGAGACATTGAGGAGCTCAAGCACTCCATAGGATCTTCAAGAGGAAGGAAGAGCCGCCATCACTAAGGTGGACCCGTTCCTTGATTTCCTTGTTCTTTATTCTTCTGTTTTTCGAATTTTAGTGCTTATGTTTGTTCATGTTTGTGTCTTGTGATCATTAGTGTCTTAGTGTCTATGCCTTAAAGTTATGAATGTCCTATGAATCCATCACCTTTCTTAAATAAATCGTTCTTAATTGGAAAAGGAAAAGAGTTGCATGAATTTTAAATTTTATAACAGTTTAATTATTTTGATGTGGTGGCAACACTTTTGTTCTCTAAATGTATGCTTGAACAGTGCATATGTCTTTTGAATTTGTGGTTCATGAATGTTGGCTCTTGAAAGAATGATGAAAAAGGAGACATGTTACTGAGGATCTGAAAAATCATAAAAATGATTCTTGAAGCAAGAAAAAGCAGTGAATACAAAAAAAAAGAAAGAAAGCAAGCGAAAAAAAAACCGAAAAAGAAAAAAAAAGAGAAAAAGAAAGAAAAAGAAAAGAATAAGAGTTGTGATCCAAGGCAAATAAGAGTGTGCTTAAGAACCCTGGACACCTCTAATTGGGGACTTTAGCAAAGCTGAGTCACAATCTGAAAAGGTTCACCCAATTATGTGTCTGTGGCATGTATGTATCCGGTGGTAATACTGGAAGACAGAGTGCTTTGGGCCACAGCCAAGACTCAATAAGTAGCTGTGTTCAAGAATCATCATACTTAACTAGGAGAATCAATAACACTATCTGGATTCTGAGTTCCTAAAGAAGCCAATCATTCTGAATTCCAAAGGATAGAGTGAGATGCCAAAACTATTCAGAGGCAAAAAGCTAAAAGCCCCGCTCATCTAATTAATACTGATCTTCATAGATGTTTTTGGAGTTCATTGCATATTCTCTTCTTTTTATCTTATTTGATCTTCAGTTGCTTGGGGACAAGCAACAATTTAAGTTTGGTGTTGTGATGAGCGGATAATTTGTACACTTTTTGGCATTGTTTTTAGTATGTTTTTGGTAGTTTTAGTTGAGATTTTAGTATATTTTTATTAGTTTTTAGTTAAAATTCACTTTTCTGGACTTTACTATGAGTTTGTGTGTTTTTCTGTGATTTCAGGTATTTTCTGGCTGAAATTGAGGGACCTGAGCAAAAATCTGATCCAGAGACTCAAAAGGACTGCAGATGCTGTTGGATTCTGACCTCCCTGCACTCGAAGTGGATTTTCTGGAGCTACAGAAGCCCAATTGGCGCGCTCTCAACGGCGTTGGAAATTAGACATCCTGGGCTTTCCAGCAATATATGATAGTCCATACTTTGCCTAATATTTGATGGCCCAAACCGGCGTTCAAAGTCACCTCAAGAAATTCCAGCGTTAAACGCCGGAACTGGCACCTAATTGGGAGTTAAACGCCCAAACTGGCACTAAAGCTGGCGTTTAACTCCAAGGAGAGTCTCTACACGAAAATGCTTCATTGCTCAGCCCAAGCACACACCAAGTGGGCCCGGAAGTGGATTTTTATGTCATTTACTCATCTTTGTACACCTTAGGCTACTAGTTATCTATAAGTAGGACCTTTTACTATTGTATCTGGGGACTTGGGTAGCTATCTTCGTTTTATGCTATCTTAGATCATTGGGAGGCTGGCCATTCGGCCATGCCTAGACCTTATGCTTATGTATTTTCAACGGTGGAGTTTCTACACACCATAGATTAAGGTGTGGAGCTCTGCTGTACCTCGAGTATTAATGCAATTACTATTGTTCTTCTATTCAATTCCGCTTGTTCTTTGTCCAAGATATCACTTGTTCTTCAACTTGATGAATGTGATGATCCGTGACACTCATCATCATTCTCACCTATGATAAGGTGACTGACAACCATTCTTGTTCTACAAGCATTCGAGGCTTAGTGAATATCTCTTGGATTTCTGATTGCACGATGCATGGTTGATCGCCTGACAACCGAGTGCTCGCCTGACAAACGAGCCAGCCATTCCGTGAGATCAGAGTCTTCGTGGTATAGGCAAGAACTGATGGCGGCATTCAAGAGAATCCGGAAGGTCTAACCTTGTCTGTGGTATTCTGAGTAGGATTCAATGATTGAATGACTGTGACGTGCTTCAAACTCCTAGCAGGCTAGGGCGTTAGTGACAGACGCAAAAGTATCAATGGATATTATTCCGGCCTGAACGAGAACCGACAGATGATTAGCCTATGCTGTGACAGAGCATCAGGGACGTATTTTCACTGAGAGGATGGGAGGTAGCTGCTGACAATAGTGAAACCCTACACGAGCTTGCCATGGAAAGGAGTAAGAAGGATTGGATGAAGACTGTAGGAAAGCAGAGAGACGGAAGGGAAAGCATCTTCATACGCTTGTCTGAAGCTCTTACACCAATGATATACATAAGTATCTCTATCTTTATCTTTATGCTTTATTCGTTCATCACTATACCCATTTGAGTCTGCCTGACTGAGATGTACAAGATGACCATAGCTTGCTTCATACCACCAATCTCCGTGGGATCGACCCTTACTCGCGTAAGGTTTATTACTTGGACGACCCAGTGCACTTGCTGGTTAGTTGTGCGAAGTTGTGTTTATGCCATGGTATTGAGCACCAAGTCTTTGGAGCCATTACTAGGGATTGTTTATGTTTTGAAAAGTATTGATCACAATTTCGTGCACCAACGGGATTGTAGCCATTAACAACGGTGATGCCCAACATACAGCTTGCCATGAAAAGGAGTAAGAAGGATTGGATGAAGACAGTAGGAAAGCAGAGAGACGGAAGGGACAAAGCATCTCCATACGCTTATCTGAAATTCTCACCAATGAATTACATAAGTATCTCTATCCTTGTTTTATGTTTTATTCATAAATCATCCATAACCATTTGAATCTGCCTGACTGAGATTTACAAGGTGACCATAGCTTGCTTCATACCAACAATCTCTGTGGGATCGACTCTTACTCGCATAAGGTTTATTACTTGGACGACCCAGTGCACTTGCTGGTTAGTTGTGCGAAGTTGTGATAAAAAGTTGAGATTGCAATTGAGCGTACCATGTTGATGGCGCCATTGATGATCATAATTTCGTGCACCACTCTTCCGGCAACTTCACCAATATCCAACTTAAGATCCATAAACTTTTCCACTAGCTCCTCTTCCTTGATTTTCATCCAAGATATTGTTAAGGATTTTCGACTCAATGCGTCTGCTACTACATTCACCTTTCCAGGGTGATAACTCAGTTCAAAATTGTAGTCCTTAAGCAACTACATCCATCTTCTCTGACGCATATTAAGCTCCTTATGATCAAAGATATACTTGAGACTCTTATGATCAGAAAAGACGCTAAACCTTACTCCGTACAAGTGATGTCTCCAAATCTTCAATGCAAACACAATCGCTACTAGTTCCAAGTCATGAGTTGGGTAATTTGCCTCATGTGGTCTCAGCTGACGCAATGCATAAGCCACCACATTCCGGTGTTGCATCAACACGCAATCCAAACCCTTCAAGGAAGTATCACAGTACACTTCAAATGGTTCATGCGGTTCCGGTAAGATTAAAACAGGTGCTGAAGTTAACTTCTGCTTCAAATTCTGAAAACTCTCTTCACACTCCGACGTCCAAACAAAAGACGCTTCTTTCCTTGTCAATTTAGTCATCGGTAGCGCAATCCGAGAGAATCCTTCGATAAATCTCCAGTAATATCTGGCTAAATCCAAAAAGCTCCTAACTTCCATTACCGTCGTCGGTCCTTACCATTCCGTCACCGAGGATCTACGGCTATTCCTCCTTTGCTCACCACGTGACCGAAGAACTTCACTTCCTCCTTCCAGAACTCACACTTCGACAGCTTAGCATACAACTTTCGCTCCTTTAGGATTTGCAACACAGTTCTTAAGTGTTCCTCATGTTCCTTTGCCGTCTTAGAATAAACCAAGATGTCATCTATGAAAACCACCACGAATTTGTCCAAAAAGGGATAAAACACTCTATTCATGTAATCCATGAAAACAGCAGGTGCATTCATTAACCCAAAGGACATCACCGCAAACTCGTAGTGTCCTTAGTGCGTCCTAAACACTGTCTTAGGGATATCATCCTCCTTCACCCTTATCTGAGGGTTACTGGATCACAAATCGATCTTGGAAAGCACTCCAGCTCGTTGCAACTGATCCATCAAATCATCTATCCTTGGCAGCGGGTACTTGTTCTTTACCGACACTTTATTCAACTGTCAGTAATCCACACACAATCGAATTCCTCTATCCTTCTTCTTCACCAATGAAACTGGCACTCCTCACGGAGATACACTCGGTCGAATGAACCTCTTGTTCAGAAGCTCTTTGATGAGCGGATATTTTATACGCTTTTTGGGGGTAAATTCATATAGATTTTAGTATGTTTTAATTAGTTTTTAATAGAATTTTATTAGTTTTTAAGCAAAAATCATATTTTTGGAAGTTACTATGAGTGTGTGTATTTTTCTGTGATTTCAGGTATTTTCTGGCTGAAATTGAGGAAGCTGAGCAAAAATCTGACTTAGGCTGAAAAAGGACTGCTGATGCTGTTGGATCCTGACCTCCCTGCACTCGAAATGGATTTTCTGGAGCTACAGAAGTCCAATTGGTGCGCTCTCAACTGCGTTGGAAAGTAGACATCCAGGGCTTTCCAGCAATATATAATAGTCCATACTTTGCGCGAAGATAGACGACATAACTTGGCGTTGAACGCCAAGTACATGCTGTTGTCTGGAGTTAAACGCCAGAAACACGTCATGATCCGGAGTTGAACGCCCAAAACACGTCATAACTTGGAGTTTAACTCCAAGAAAAGCCTCTACTCGTGGATAGCTTTAGTCTCAGCCCCAGCACACACCAAGTGGGCCCCAGAAGTGGATTTCTGCACCAATTATCTTAGTTTACTCATATTCTGTAAACCTAGGTTACTAGTTTACTATTTAAACAACTTTTAGAGAATTATTTTGTACCTCATGACATTTTCAGATCTGAATTACATACTTTTTGACGGCATGAGTCTCTAAACTCCATTGTTGGGGGTGAGGAGCTCTGCAGCGTCTCGATGAATTAATACAATTCCTTTATTTTCCATTCAAACACGCTTGTTCTTATCTAAGATGTTCATTCGCGCTTAATTATGGAGAAGGTGATGGTCCGTGACACTCATCACCTTCCTCAATCCATGAACGTGTGCCTGACAACCACCTCCGTTCTACATCAGATTGAATGAGTATCTCTTAGATTCATTACTCAGAATCTTCGTGGTATAAGCCGGATTGATGGCGGCATTCATGAGAGTCCAGAAAGTCTAAACCTTGTCTGTGGTATTCCGAGTAGGATTCTGGGATTGAATGACTGTGACGAGCTTCAAACTCCTGAAGGCTGGGCGTTAGTGACAAACGCAAAAGAATCAATGGATTCTATTCCAACCTGATTGAGAACCGACAGATGATTAGCCGTGCTGTGACAGAGCATAGGAACGTTTTCACTGAGAGGATGGGAAGTAGCCATTGACAACGGTGACACCCTACATAGAGCTTGCCATAGAAGGGATTTTGCGTGTGGAAAAGGATTTCAAGGAAGAGTTGAAGTTCAAAGGACAAAGCATCTCCAAAACTCCAACATATTTCTCATTACTGCACACCAAGTAACAATTTGATTCTCTCTTATTTTTCTAATAATTTTAAACACTTTGACTTCTTACAATTAAATCCAAATAATCTTACTGGCTTCCTGACTAAGATAAATAAAATAAATATAGCTTGCTTCAAACCAATAATCTCCGTGGGATCGACCCTTACTCACGTAAGGTATTACTTGGACGACCCAGTGCACTTGCTGGTTAGTTGTGCGGATTACAAATTCGTGCACCACTCCTCCAACTGAGCCTTTAACTCGGCCAGCTCTATCGAAGTCATCTTATAAGGCGCCATTGACACTAGTCTGACTCCCGGCACCAATTCAATCGTAAATTCAATCTCCCTTTGAGGTGGGAATTTAGGAATATCCTCTAGGAATACCTCCGAAAAATCTCTAACCACCGGAATCTAATACAAGTTCTAGGCATCCCCCGAAGCATTAGCAGTTAGCAAGATGTAACCCTGACACTCTTCCCCACTACAGTCCACCATTATAGAGTTCAGATAATAACCTTCAGCTATTAATACCCCACTTTCTCCTTCCGGCATAAACCAAATTGTCCATTTAAAGCAATCCAACAAAACCTAATTCTTTGACAACCAATTAAACCCCAAAATCATCTCCAACCCAACCATTGGTAAACAGATCAAATCATGCATGAAGTCTCTACCCTCAAGCTTGAAACCTACTTGCCTACACTCTGACCTAGTCATAACCGTCTGATGCAAAGTATGTACATGTAGATCAAAAGCTAACTCTTACAGTTTCAAGCCTAGTTCCTCAACTTTAGCAAACGAAATAAACGAATGTGATGCTCCAGTATCATATAATGCAATTAAGGTCTTATCACCAATTAAACAAATACCTCTCATCAACGGATCCTCCTTGGAAGCATCCTTGGCGTTCACAACAAAGACTCGACCTTGATGCTGACCTTGACCCGCATTCAGGTTCCTCCCACAAGTGCAATCCCTCGCAATATGACCAGGCAAGCCACAGTTGAAACATCCACCTAAACCAATCTTGCAAGAGTCATATGGATGAAAATGTCCACAATGCACACAAGTCAAATCCGAAGAATTCTTACTCTGATTTCCTCTTCCTTTGCCACGCTAAAACTGATCCTCCTGAAGCCTTCTTGCCTTTGGGACGCATATGCTCCTCTCTTGAAACTCTGACCTCTAAGATGGAAATATTTGCCACGGCCCTTACTAGTGTTCCCTCCATGAGTGTCCTTGGACGCTGCTACTGTCTTGGCATACTCCTCAACCACCCTCACCTTGTTTACTAAATCGGAGAAGGTATGAATCTCCATAGGAGCCATAGCAATCATTATGTTGTCCTTCAACCCCCTCTGGTACTTGATACACTTCCAGCTCTCGTAGGTCTCCGGGGCACCCTGACACACCCTAGAGAACCTACAAAGCTCCTCAAACTTGCTAGTATAGTCTGCCACTAACAAGGAACCTTGCTTCAACTACATCAGTTCCATTTCCTTTGCTTCTCTTGCAAACTCAGGAAAATATTTCTTGTAAAAGGCCGTCTGGAATACGTCCCACAAAACATCGGTGTTCTGGAGTTGTAGCAAGCGACACTCTGCCTGCCACCAGTGCTAGGCCTCCCTCGCAAGCTGATAAACGGCAAACTCGACATATTGATTATTTGGAACATGCTGCGCCTGTAAAGCACGCTCCATAGCCTGAAACCAGTTGTCCGCTTCTGTAGGGTTAGTTGACCCTTGGAAAATTGGCGGATAAACCTTGTGAAACGTCACCAAGGTCATCGGAACACCTCCCGTATTATCGCCATTTCCCTCAGCATTATCATGAGCATTCCCTTTGCCATTCATGTTTCTGTTTTCGGCCAGTTGGCCTAATCTCTGCATTGCTTGAAGAGTCGCAACAGCATTAGCCTTCATGGTATTAGCGAGATTTGCCATTGCAGCCATGAATTCGGCATGATTATCAGCAGGTTGCTCATTCCTACTTTCTCGTGAACGTGCTCGACCTCACCCACGAGTGGTCATGTAAGGTTCCTTTATACACCAAACAATCGATATCAAGGTGATCAGTCTCAATACCAAAAGCCTAGTGCTTCAATTATCTCAAACAGGCACTCACAAACAAGCATGCTATGTAATATCAACCAGATAACCTAATAGCATCAAAGAAAAGACACACAGAGTATGCAATGAAGCACAATCGGTCCATTCCACAGGCTCACGAGGACGAACCGCTCTGATACCACTAAATTAACACCCTAATTATCCTAAGCTTTACCTCACGTCGTAAAGCAAAGCTTAATCAAGGATTACAATAGTTCTAAGCTCATACATGCAATATATAGAAAGAATTGATATAATCTAGAAGCTCGATGAAGGATATAGCTCAAAAATATGATTTAAAAGCGCAAAACGTACTAACGAAGCTTCTAACTTAAGACACAAGAAACAGGTATAAGATAACAAAAGATAAGTATATAATATCATAAGAAACTAGCCATGACTCACGGAGTTTAAGCCGGCTAGCCATATACAGACCATACATGAAACCAGACAGTGAAAACAGCTCATATAAGTTTTGTTCTCTCAAATACAAGCCTCTAGGCAAAACAAAATACAAAAGTGAGAGACATATACAAAATAAATCAAAAGACTCAAAAATAAGTATCCGGATCCTCCGCTTCTATCACCAACCAGACAACTCACCGAGGTAGGTTGTGACCTGCATCTGAAAAATACAATAGAAATATGGTATGAGAACTGGAGGTTCTCAGTACGGTAATAGTGCCCAGTGATGTAGGATATAAGACCCCGGGACACTAAAGGCAATCCTAGACTCCATATCCATTACAAGAACTCAAACTTAAAGCATTCTAAATCAAATAAGCATAACTATATAAAACCTTAACATAACTAAACAGGGTACTCTATCTTAAGGAATTTCCATTCTAACCAAACACCGCTGTCCCACAGCCTTTACCAACCTATCCTCCATGTGATCCCATCGCCACCGCCTTCCAAACCTCCTCAATCACAGTAGAAATCATAAGTATATACAATGCAAGTAAATCATAAGTAGAAGCATATAAAGCAAGTAACTCGAGTAGTAATTAGACATGTTATACATATAGGCAAACAATATTAAGTCGGCAAAGCATACAAATAGATAGAAAATGCACATGATGAATGCCTGTCCTACTGACTGTGATATCACATTGTCGGTTCAACTGCCAACCCGACACACCTCCATGGAAATATCGCCCTTCGAAATCATCATATGGGAACCCCCGAGATATAGTGCTCGATTTAAAGTGTTTTCAATGAACTTTAATTCTAAACAAATTTAAACCAATTTTGAAAACCGATGCAAAAGTTATGATCAGACAAAGTTCACTAAAAACCAACTTTTACCCAATTTCACGATTTCCACAATTTCTTGTAAAACATAACCAAAGCCATACCAAACCATTTCAAACTCTATTTCTCATCAAAATCTACCCTTTGTGTCATATTACACCAATCTTACCATATTTTCCTTCACATTTCATCCTCCTCCATCTCAACATCAATATATCACATATATCACATTCTAATCAATCTTCTTTCACATTTTTTCCAACCACATTACCATTTCATCAATCTCAACATCACATATATTATCACAATTCACTTTTCAAATTCACACAATCAATCATCATCAATTCATAATAAATTGTCATACATCAATATTCACAACTCATAAACCATTATAATTCAAACCTATCCTATAGGTTACTAGCCTAAGTGTCCATGAATGTTATATACTACATAGAGTAAACCGAAACCATACCTTGGCCGATTCCCAATATGCCCTTAACCCAAAATGAGCACAACTATAATCCCCAACAAGCTTTCCAACACAATCCAAGCCACCAAAAAGTTCCAATAGCTCCCAAACTCACAATAATCAAGCTATATATACATAAATCATCACAAATCAACCTAGGTCTCAACATAAACATAATATCACAAAGGTTCAATAGCCCTTACCTTTCCCAATAGCTTTGCAAGCCAAAACACAATGCTAAGCAAGGATTAGAGTGAACCTAAACATCCAAAATCACAAAAACTCACTTAATCCCCAGCCCTAGGAACTCAAAATTTTGAAGAAAAGAACTGAGAGGGATTCGAGCTTTCCTTACCAATTTCTAGGGTGGATTTTGTAGAGCTCTTCACAAGGAACGTGTAGCCGTAAATGATGCAGCGATCGGAGCTCTATAGCTCAAGATATGAGCTTGGGAAGAAGATGATGAATAGTGCTCAAGGGTTCTCTTCTTCCCCTTCTCTTTTAGCTGGGTGTGTGTGTATTTCAGTGTGGTTTGTGCTGATTGGTTCATTAAATGAACCTTATATATGTTGGGCTTGGGCCCAACTTGGGCCCGGTCTAACCCGTTAGCGTTTATAGCCCGTTTGGCCCAACTTTGGGCCAAACCTTTAAAATTAACGCACGATTTTCCATTTCTAATATTTATCTAAGGGTTTTGGCTATTTTCACTTTTTCTCGCGCAGTATTGGGCAGACTTGAACCAGTTTAACCGGTTCTACTGTCGGTTCGTGATTTTTCACGGTTTTTTCGCAGAAAACACATTTTCTGACTCAAAAAGATCTACTGAGTCCAAAAATCATATTTAAATCCTCAAATTCTCACTCTAACTTTTCAGAATCTAATTTGGACAATATAATCACTTAACTATCGGTTAATTAGTTACGGTTCTTACACCTTGCATGTTTGGTGTAGTGAGCCCAGAAGCAGAGTAGCCGATCTTTGACATTTTCTTCTCAGATTTCTCAGTTAGAAAGTTTTTTTGGTACTTCGGTTGTGAGGACAGCGAGCTAGAGGTAGGGGTTGGTAATTTTCTAGCGATTAAATGTGAATATGCTAAGTTAATATTAGTTTGGTTTATTATTGTTTGAGTTTGATTGAGTTTATGTTGAATTATTGTTGTTTGCTTGAGATTTTGGTTCAGTCATGTAAGAACAATCCAGCTAGAGTATTTTGATAATTTTTAGGGCTGTTCTGATGAAATTAATTGATAAGAATTGATGAGGTTTGGTGACTGAAATATTAAATTAAAAGCGGTAAAAAAATCAGTAAACATAAAGCTCAAAAATGGATTTAAAAATTAAACAGAAAACTTGAAACATTTTGGGAATGGGGTTCGGTCCTTTGGTGAAGCTATAATCATGGAAATAAAATTTATTTTTGAGATTTAAATAGTAATTTAATAAAAATTAAAGTTAGTTTTGTAATTATATAAATTTTGGGGTATTTGGGTATTTTATAAAAGGTGCAAGGTTATTTTGGTAATTATATTATATGTAAGAATATTTTAGTAATTTATAAACTATGTTGGATAAAAATATAAATGTTTTTAAAACACTCAAAGATACAGAATAATTTATAAAGGTTTGATAATAAAGCTTAAGTTTATAAAATTTTGAGTAATAAGATTATTTAAAGTTTAAATTAATAAGTTTTGGACAATGAAAAAAACAATACTATTACTCTAGTATTATGATTATTATTTATGTATTTTAAAATATTATATATTAGTAATTTTCTAAAAAATATTGGGTTAAGAATAAAATACTTAAAAGTTTGACGTTTAAAGTATAAATTTCTAAAAGTTTAAGACTTAAACTTTAACAAAACTAGTTTTTGGATATTAAAAATAGATATATTAGAATATTAATGCTTCTTTAATATTATTGTGTTTATACCTATTTAGGTAACATATTTTTATTAAAGTCATTATTTTTATTAAGTGAGGAAAGAAAAGTAAAATAATAAGCCATTATTTTTTGTAGAATTATTTTTATAATTCTCTTTTCATAAAATATTTAGAAAAAGGTAAGTGAATAGTGAAAACATTTTTTGATATATTAAGAATAATAGAGCAAAAGATTGAAGAAAGAGAAAAAAAATGGAAACAAAAAGAAAACGAGCAGAGAAGTTTGTCGCTGAGAGCAGGCTGAGATGATTGTTTGCTACTGAGAACGAGCAGAGATATGGTGGTAATTTCTCTGAAAAAATTACTTTCCAGGGATACATCAGTCATAGAGAGCTGCACCTATAAGACGAGATTGCTTACAGAGGTTTATCTTAACATAAATCAGCTAGAAAGAGCTACATCTGTAAGGCAAGGTTGCTTACAGAAGTTATGTTCGGCATTTAATAGTTAGAGACAACTACACCTGTAAAGCGAGGTTGTTTACACGGGCTATGCCAATTGGAAAGCCATGTCCATAACTAGTACCAAATAGTGTTGGAAAGGGGTAGAAACTGACAGATAAGCTCATTATCTGCACTAGAAATAGACATGTGTAAAATCCAGTTAAATGGTAATTAAATAAGTAATTAATTAAATACGGGCCAATGAAGTCGAAAAATTTTGAATTCATAATTTAAAAATTTAATGGCGATAATTGGATTCATAGAATTTTTTTGAGTGAAAAAATGTAAATTTTCTATAGAAAAATGCATAAGGACGCGTGCCAATAATTTAACCAGTAGTACCGGTTTAAACTCTTCGGCACTATGAGTGAAAAAATTAATTATGAGTTAGAGAAATTAAGAAAGTTGATATTATAATCTGGGAATGTAAAAATACTTGAAATACGAAATAAAACTCCAATCTTAAATGTTTTGGCCCAAAATTAGGTTAACGGGCCAAATCAAGTGAACCGGACCCAAGTGGACCAAAGGCCACACATATATATATACCCACACTTAAGCCACAACTAAGCATTTTCTTTCCCCATTTTGATGGACAACGTGATTGAGAAGAGAGAAAGGAAGAACACCAAAAACCCTAGCTCCACAAAACTTCCATCCACCATAACCTTTTCTCCAGAGCTCTGATCGCTGCATCATTTGTGCCCACGTAAAACCGATCTCATTCTCTTCAATTCTATCAAAAAATCCAGATAAGCCCCTCTTTTACTAAGCTGTAGTTTCGGTTTTGGTGTTAAAATCATGTTTATGGCTTGTGTGTTCATGAAATTTGGTGATTCTTGTGTTTAGGGGGAGCTCTAGCTTGGGTTCTAGCTAGGTATCATTACCAATTTTAGTAGGTAAAGATAAAAGCCATTTTTCTCCTTTGTTTATGAAGTTCTATGAAACCCTAGAGTTTGAATATTGTGTATATATGTGAAAATAATGTAGATTAAATATTGGAAGCATTGAGTTAAATATTGGTGGTGCTTGAGCTTGGTGGAGGTGATCTTCAAATTTGAACTTGGTGGACTTCAAGTTTGAGAGTTTGGTTTTGACTTCATTAAGGTACGGTTTAAGTTTCATTTAAATACTATATAATGTGACATGAAGTCCTAAGCTAGATGCTCCTAGGAATAAGAATGAATTATGTAATTGGGTGAATTTTTTGTGTTAGTATGAGTTATGAATAGAATGGTTGTATGTGTGACTAATTGTATGAGCATGTTACATGAGAATGATTGAATGAGATTTTATGTTTAACATTGAGATTAATGAATTGATGAGTTGATGAATTAATGAATTTTAGGACAGAGGCCGTAAAATTTGGGTCGGAGGCCGTGAGAGGTAAGATGGATAAGTGGAATTATGAGAATTTTGATGTGGTTTGTGATTAGATTGGTAATTATAGAAGTTGTATTGAATATGTGAATGGTTGTTGGATTTTGAATTGTGAATGGAAATAGTTTGGATATGAGTGATTGGGTTTGAAATGGTTAGAAATTGATGATTGAATGTTTGGAAGGCTTATAAATAGTAAGGAAGTGGTTGGAATTGAATTGATTTGAGGAATTGGTAAGAATAATTATTTATGCAAATTTTGTAAAAATAAAATTTTAACCAATTTCAGTGGGCCATAACTTGGCCTTCGAAGTTTGGAATTGAGTGAATTTTCTCTTAAATCGAAAATGGTTATAAAAGCTTTAAAAAGGTTTAAAGATGAAGGAAAACAAAGTTTTGTAGGTAAAGTTATGAACGTTGTAAGTTAGGTATAAAAAAATTGAACTTTGTGAAGTTGTAGAAAACCATAATTCTGGTTTGGGTTCCCACGCACCTATTGTGCGCACGCACAGAACACGACGTGTGACGAGACTTGTGCGTACTCACGGAGGGGTGTTCACATGCACACCCAAAAATTTTACAACTTGTGCGTATGCACAATAATGATGCGTATGCACACACTAGAAATTCGTTCTGGTGCGTGCGTATGCACAGTATGATGCCTACGCACGAGCCCTGTTTTCATACTAAAACTCTATTTCTTAACTGCTTGGCCTTTTCGGAAAGCTTGTAAACTTCCATAACCCCTAATTAAGGTCCGAAAACTTATTTTTAGGCTTGGAAATGAGCATGAACTTATGGATTAGATTGAGTGAGGTTTTGGATGGGAATATCGATTAGAGTTAACATTGATGAAAGCTTGTGGCTAATGTACTTAATGAGTCTAAAGCCGGTGAAATAGAGGGTAGAGGAGTTAGAAATGTGACTGGTCGGCGAAATTGTGAACTATACTTTTTCACAACTCTCATAATCCCTGGTAATGGCTCCAAAAACTTGGTGCGCTTAATACCATGGCATTACACAACTTCGCACAACTAACCAGCAAGTGCACTGGGTCGTCCAAGTAATAAAACCTTACGTGAGTAAGGGTCGATCCCACGGAGATTGTTAGTATTGAAGCAAGCTATGGTCATCTTGTAAATCTTAGTCAGGCAAACTCAGATATATATGGTGATGAACGAAAATAACATAAAAGATAAAGATAGTGATACTTATGTAATTCATTGGTGTAAGAGCTTCAGACAAGTGTATGAAGATGCCTTCCCTTCCGTCTCTCTGCTTTCCTACAGCCTTCATCCAATCCTTTCTTACTCCTTTCCATGGCAAGCTCGTATAGGGTCTCACTGTTGTCAGCAGCTACCTCCCATCCTCTCAGTGAAAGCGATTGCATATGTCCTGTCACGGCATAGCGGAATTCATCTGTCGGTTCTCAATCAGGCGCGGAATAGAATCCAGTGATTCTTTTGCGTTATCACTAACGCCCCCGCCCTCAGGGTTTGAAGCACGTCACAGTCATTCAGTCATTGAATCCTACTCAGAACACCACAGACAAGGTTAGACCTTCCGGATTCTCTTGAATGCTGCCATCAGGTCCTGCCTATACCACGAAGACTCCGAAGAATCCAAGAGATATTCACTAAGCCTCGAATGCTTGTAGAACAAGAATGGTTGTCAGTCACCTTGTTCATAGGTGAGAGTGGTGATGGGCGTCAATCATCACCATCATCATGTTGAAGAACAAGTGATATCTTGGTAAAAGAACAAGCGGAATTGAATGGAAGAACAATAGTAATTGCATTAATACTCGAGGTACAGCAGAGCTCCACACCCTTAATCTATGGTGTGTAGAAACTCCACCGTTGAAAATACATAAGAACAGGGTCTAGGCATGGCCGAATGGCCAGCCTCCCAGAGGTCTAAGATAGCATAAAACAAAGATAGCTACCAAAGTCTCGATAGCTACCAAAGTCTCGATAGCTACCAAAGTAAAAGGTCCTACTTATAGATAACTAGTAGCCTAGGTGTACAAAGATGAGTAAATGACATAAAAATCCACTTCCGGGCCCACTTGGTGTGTGCTTGGGCTGAGCAATCAAGGAAATTCGTGTAGAGAACTTTTCTGGAGTTAAACGCCAGCTCCCATGCCAGTTTGGGCGTTTAACTCCAACTTTTATTCCTGTTCCGGCGTTTAACGCTGGAATTCCTGAGGCCGGATTGCTTTGCGGGTTTGGGCCATCAAATCTTGGACAAAGTATGGACTATTATATATTGCTGGAAAGCTCTGGATGTCTACTTTCCAACGCCGTTGAGAGCGCGCCAATTGGGCTTCTGTAGCTCCAGAAAATCCACTTCGAGTGCAGGGAGGTCAGAATCCAACAGCATCTGCAGTCCTTTTTGGTCTCTGAATCAGATTTTTGCTCAGGTCCCTCAATTTCAGCCAGAAAATACCTGAAATCACAGAAAAACACACAAACTCATAGTAAAGTCCAGAAAAGTGAATTTTAAATAAAAACTAATAAAAATGTACTAAAATCTAACTAAAAGATATCAAAAACATACTAAAAACAATGCCAAAAAGTATACAAATTATCCGCTCATCAGTGACCTAACGAGTTGAGATAGTAAATTGAAGAAAGATGGAGTAAGTGTAATAATAAGAGTTATGATGGGGACAATTATGATAAGGAGAAATGAGAATGATTGATGATAACTAAGTATGATGAGTATGGTTATGATATTGAGAGATGAGGATGAATGAATTTGATTAAAATATGATGAGAGTGATTATGATAATAAAAGGTGATGAATAATTGATTATTATTGAGATATGAAGAGAATGATTATGAAAACGGAAGTAAGTCTGATTGAGATATGCCTGTCCGGGTAGTATGCAAGGGTCGGGCCTCGTCCCAGTTGCTCCGGGTTAGTATTTGAAACACCTGGGCAATACGCAAGGGTTATAGATCGTCCCACTTACTCTGGATTAATGATTGAAACACCTAGGCAGTATACAAGGGTTGTGGTTCGTCCTACTTTCTTTGGGTTAGTATTTGAGACACCTGGATAGTATACAAGGGTTGTGGTTTGTTCCACTTGCTCTAGGTTGAGTTTGTAAACACCCACCTAGGACCTAGGTAGTACACATGAGTAGTGGTTTGTTCCACTTGCTCTGGGTTGAATAGGTAATATGCAGTGGTTGTGCTTAGTCTTACTTGTTCCGTGATGTGGTGTTTCTGTTCAGGGTTCGCTACCAGGTATGTCGGGTTTGGCTGTATATCCAACAAATGATATCATCGGCCATAGGGCAGACATGCATTATATGCACTTGTATGATTTGTTTGAGTATGCATTTATTTTGGTTTTCTTATTTGCTTAACTGTAATTAACTGCTACCTGATCTATTTGCCAAACCTGTTCTCATATTTTTGTTTTTCTTGTTTCCCTTGTTTGTGTTTGTATATCTGAGAGGTCCCGCATACTGGTGTCATTTGACGCTGAGGGCTAGTGTTATTAGAATTTCGGAATGTTGTAGAGAATTTTGGAAATTAATGAGATACGTGGGGTAGATTAGAATCCTTTAAGGTAGTCGCCTGACTATGGATTAATGAGAACTTAGGAATTGAAATGTGGAGATATGGAGTTTAAGATTGCTTAGTTGCATTTCCTGTTATCTTATATTGTATTTATTTGCCATTTTTACCATAATGGGAATCCATGGGTTGGGGGTTCTTGAAGAACTGAAGATTGATGGTTTAGAAGTTATAATAAATTCTCGTTGCAAGTATAGTTTCTAAACCAAGCAATCAACCTTTCTTACAAACGTTTGGTTGTCACAAGTAACAAACCCAATAAAAATAAATAACCGAAGTATTCAAACCTCGGATTGTCTTCTCAAGGAATTGCAGGGAAGTATGAATTATTATTGGTTATGCAAAACAGTGTTTTGGGGTTTTGAAAAGGTTTTGAACAAGAGAAATAAATTGCAGGAATTAATAAATTAATATCTAAAAACTCTTGGCAAAGTATGAAAACTGGAAGTCCTATCCTAGTTATCCTTATCAATGGTGCTGAGAATTATATTTTTGCTCCCACCAAGTCAACCTCTAACTGTGAAGGTCAGTTAAGTGGACAAATTAATTTAACACCTAAAGTCCTAGTCAACTCCTTAAGGAAAGACTAGAGTTATAGGAATCTAAATTAATTAGCAAAGATATCAATTATCAATCACGATTGAGTTTGACAGCTCAAGAGTTACGAATTAATCAACCAAAGCCAATAGTAAATAATCTAAATTATAAATAAGGAAAAACAATCATGAGTCTGAAATACCTCAATGTGTATTAATTAAGAAAATCAATCCCAACATGGAAAAGTTCATAAGCCAATTTGGCAAACTAAAATAAAATAATAGAATGAATAAAAGTAGAAGAGAAATTGAAGTAAAGGAACATTGAACCTGTGATGAAGAAGAAATAAATCCTAATACTAATAGAAATCCTAATCCTAAATCCTAAGAGAGAGGAGAGAACCTCTCTCTCTAAAAACTACATCTAGATTATGAAAAGTGAATAACTGGAGCTCCCTCTGAGTCTCTGCATGTTCCCTGACTTTGATCTGTGTTTCTGGGCCGAAAACTGGGTTGAAATGTGGCCCAAAAACTATGCCAGCGACTTTTGTAATTCTGCAGATTGCGCACGTCACGTGGCCACGTCATCCACGCGTTCGCGTCACTCAGCGTTTTTCGTACCACACGTGCGCGTCGTCCACGCATTTGCGTCTTTCGTACAGCTCCCAATCCGCACGGTCGCATCAGGCACGCGAACGCGTCACTGTGATTTCTTCCATTTCGTGCGGTTGCGTCAGGCACGCGAGCGCGTGACTTCTCGCTGGTCATCTCCTCAATTCTTTGTGTTCTTTCTACTTTTGCACGCTTCCTCTTCCTTCCTTACGCCATTCCTGCCCTATAAAGACTGAAACAATTAACACACGGATCACAGCATCGAATGGTATAAAGGACAATTAAAATGCACAATAAAAAGATCTCTAAAAAGCAAGTTTTCAATCATAGAACTAAACTAGGAAGGAATTGTAAAATCATGCAAATCATATGAATAAGTGGGTGAAAAGCTTGATAAAATCACTCAATTAAACACAATATAAACCATAAAATAGTAGTTTATCAACCTCCCCACACTTAATCATTAGCATGTCCTCATGCTAAGCTCAAGGAGACAAAATAAATGAGTAGGAAAAAGCAGGACTCATCCAATGCAACCTATGAATGTGAATGCAACTACATGCTAAAATGATTCTACCTACTTGGTGAAAAAGTAAATAAATCTTTCAAGAACAGATATGAACTGGATTTCACTAATTCAAATTACAAAAATGAAGTACAAATAACTTGCAAGAAGAAGATAGCTCATGAAAGTAGGGAACATAGAATTAAGCACTGAACCCTTAATGGTAGTGTATATCATTCTAACTCTCAAGTGTCTAGGGTCAATTCTCTCAATTCTCTACTAATCTTGCTTTCTATAGCTTGATTTTCATCTAACAATCAACAAAAAATTTAATGCACCAATACACAAATCAAGAGGTCTTTTAAGGGTTATAATGGGGTTAGGGTCAAGGTAGGATTGTATTTGGCCAAGTGGATTAAAATTTGAATCCTTAATTAACATAAACTTTCCACCTAACTAGGACAATCCATGTAATATAAAATCAATAACTACCCATTAACTGCATTTACTACATATTTATGCATTCCAAGTTTTGAGTACAGTACATATGCATTGCTATTGCCATTTACTTTGGGGCATTTTGTCCCCTTTTTATTTTTCTGCTCTTTTTTTTCTTTTCTTAATAATTTTTTTTCAATGCATATGATTAAGGTTTTGAATGCATAAACATGTTCTTAACATTTTTCACATTTTCACACAAAGTCTAACATACTCACTTCTCAAACCAAACGTTTCCAAACCCACTTTCCCCATACTTAATTTATGAGCGCTTTCATTAGTCTAAGCTAATCAAGGATTCAAACTAAGGACATCATTGTTTTTCGCTTAGAGTTAATGATGTGCTAAGGTAAAGAACAAAGGGGTAAAATGGCTCAACATTAGTTTGCAAATGATAATGAAAGGTAAGGCCATATGGGTATGTAAGCTCAGTGAAACAAGGCCTCAATCATATAAGTGCATGCATACATCAAATAATGAAAATATAGAATTAAGAAAGACAAAGATCACAATTTTAGAGAGAAAAACACACACCAAAAATAAAATATTGGTTGGTAAAATGCAACCAATCAAGTAGGCTCAAAATTTCACTGGTTTTGTGTGTTCAAGCTCTAAATCATGTTCCAAAATAATATTTCTTCAAACAAGTTTTTCAAAAAGTTTTTAATTTAAATTAGTGAAATACTATAAAAAGTTTCTTGAAAAAGAAAATATTACTTCAACCAAGTAATGGTAATATATGCACAAAATCAAACAAACATGCAAATGCAACAACTAATTTAAACGTTGGTATTGAGACAGGAAGGTAATAACCCACGAAGATCAGTATCGACCTCCCCACACTTAAAGAGTGCACCGTCCTTGGTGCATGCAAAGCTGTACAGGTGGGAGGGGGTTGTGGTTCCTCAGCTGGTGCTCTTAGTAGAGTCTTTCTCTTTACCCTTCCTTGTGACCATCCTGAAAAGGGAGAAGAGAAAGGGACATGAAGTCAAAGGGATAGAGCAGAGAGGAGGGCAGTATGAGTGATAATCATGCCAAAGTAAAGAAGAATGTCATTAACACATGGTCGCGACTCCATGAAATTAGGACAACAATGGAAACAGGGCATGATAAATTGAGGCAATTAGATGCAAGATGTTTATTGACATACTGGCAAAGGCATGAGTAGCATAAATCAAGCATTAAAAGCCATAATGTATTATTAGTCATAAGAAACTAACAATAATGGTTGTATTGACAATTATATTCAATTAATAAAATAGTGGAAGGGTTTTTGTGAAAAACATGCATTAGAGTATAAGAATAGAATAATGAAGAATGCACAATGCCATACGGGCTTTTTCACAAACACTTAGGGGAAGAATAAATTTGGAACATGCAAGTATTCCGAAAACAAATAATATAAATTGTCAAACAACTCCATAATAATCCACAAGTAATAGTGAAAGACCTAAATAAAGTTCTAACACCAGCATAAAAATGCATGAAAAAGAAAGAAAAAGAGACCATAAATAATTATGCTAAAAAGAAAATTAAGAAAAGTGCAAAAGGTAGAAGAAGAATGAAGAAGAGAAGAGGGAGGAAAAGAAGAAAGAAATAGTATTAGAAAAGAGAAGATAAGATAATTGGCGCTGGTTTGGATAAGCTGTGCGTCGCATGTGACGCGGATGCGTGGTGCACGCGATCGCGTGAGGTGTGATAAATTCAAGTGACGCAAACACGTGGGGCACGCGGACGCGTGACTCGATTTGTGCTAGTGGCGCGAGAGCAGCCTCGCGTACGCATAACTCTCTGTTTAAATGCATTTTTGCCAAAAATCTGGGGTGACGCGTTTGCGTGGGTGATGCGATCGCGTGAATGGCCATATTTTGAAAAATGACACGAACGCGTGGGGCACGCGTTCGCGTGGTAGGGCTTGTACTTCTAGCACGATTCCAGCCCCACTCCATCACAACTTGCTGCCATACACCCTTTTTACGTCGATTTACAGGGCCACGCGGTCGCGTGGCTGACGCGGACGCGTAGATCAAGTTGTGCCAAAGACACGCCTCCAGCCACGCTTTCGCGTGACTCTCTGTTCAATTTACTTTTTTTTCCAACGCACATATGACGCGAACGCGTCAGTGACGCTTACGCGTCACGTGCGTATTTTTTTTTTTTTGATGCAGTATGCAGAATGCAATGCTAATATGAATGTTATGAAAAATTTTAGGTTTAATCAAAACTCAAAAACTGACTAAAATGGAAAAAGAACGATCATACCATGGTAGGTTGTCTCCCACCTAGCACTTTTAGTTAAAGTCCTTAAGTTGGACATTTGATGAGCTTCCTGCTATGGTGGCTTGTGCTTGAATTTGTCCAGAAATCTCCACCAGTGTTTGGAATGCCAGCATCCTCCGGCGTCCCAAACAAGGTACATAAAACCTTTGAGTAGTTTCAAACAGGTTTCCAGGCTCTCGGGGTGTTGAATGTCAGAATAGATCCCAGGATCCCAAACTCTACTTTTACACCCGTTTTTGTCTTGATCTGCATTTTTCCAGTCGGACGGTAAGTAGTCTGAATTCTCACTGCAATGACCAAACAGCTTCCGAGATCCATACAATTGAGCTTGACACCAATCCTTGCACCTCAAATTGAAGTGCGAAACCTCATTGGATCTTGCATACCAGCACTGAGTGCGAGTCATTTCCCTTTTGTTCTTAAAGCCGCAAAGAGCTCTAAGCTGGCCATCTGTTTCAAGTAAACCATATTCAAGTGGGAAGGTAAAGATGAAAGTCAAGGATTTTACCCACGTGAAGTCTGTATTGGGTGGTAATGGCCTTGGGATAGGTGTTTCCAGTGGTTCTGCAAGCTCTACTCCCTTGTGGTCTTTAGTGAATTCCTCCACTTCTTTGCAAATTTCTCCCATTTCAACCATGTCTTGATCAAAGTCATTGATATCTTCCTCATCACTTGAGTCATAATTGGGAGGTTGAGAAAAGTCTACCTCTGCATCATCTTTGTATTCAATTGGGGAAGATTCTTCTATCTCAAAGAATTCACTTGCGGATATAAGTTCATTACTAGGAGAGCTTGACTTGTGATTTTCATTCTCAAGGAAACTTGCGTCTTGGGTTATTCCGTCTAGTTCTTCATAGGATACCTGCCTTGGGGGTTGTGCACTATCCTCCTTAGCATCAATTGTAACGTCTTCGACGGAATTCTCCGTAACTCTGGATTCTGGCGGAGGTTCGGCATCTCTTAAATCTTCAACCAACTCTTCTTTTTCTATAATGATAGCTTCTTCTACTTATTCCAGTACGAAGCTATGCTCTATACTGTCCACTGGAGTTTCTAGTGTCTCTTTCATGCTACGTTCTTCATTAGATTCTCCACATGAAGCCATGGGGGTTTGTTGAGTGTCCGAACATTTGGAAGATAATTGATATTGCTCCAGTTGATGAAGGGTTGCAAGAAATTGGTCTACTGATTCTTTGAAGCGAACCTGTGATTCTTGGCTTGATGGATATCGACATGGTGCATAGGGGAGTGGTGGTTCTTGGGAGTAATTAGATTGGCGTTAGGGCGGATAAGGATCATACGGTGGCAAATGGTAAAAAGAGGCTTGTGAGTGTGGTGGTTCGAAGCTATGTTGAGAGGATAGTCTTTGGTTATAGGGTGGGACTTGTTGGTAGCTACAAGGGGTCCACCAAATCTATCAGTTTGGTATGCATTGTAGAATGGTCTCTGTTCATGATATCTTGGAAGGTGTTGTTGCCTCAAGGGTTGATCATATCCTCTCGGCTCCATCCATCTTTAATTACTTTGACTGTAATGCATATTCCTGTTATAGCTTCCATTCCTTTCAATAAAATTGGAACCAAACTCAAAGTGAGAGGGGTGAGAATTCATAGTAGTTATCAGAAATAAGAAGGAAAAACAAAAACAAATAAACAAGTAAAGAAAAATATTTACAATAACCAATAATAAGGCACACGTTTGCAATTCCCCGGCAACAGCGCCATTTTGAAGAACTGAAGATTGATGGTTTAGAAGTTATAATAAATTCTCGTTGCAAGTATAGTTTCTAAACCAAGCAATCAACCTTTCTTACAAATGTTTAGTTGTCACAAGTAACAAACCCAATAAAAATAAATAACCGAAGTATTTAAACCTCGGATCGTCTTCTCAAGGAATTACAGGGAAGTATGAATTATTATTGGTTATGCAAAATAGTGTTTTGGGGTTTTGAAAAGGTTTTGAACAAGAGAAATAAATTGCAGGAATTAATAAATTAATATCTAAAAACTCTTGGCAAAGTATGAAAACTAGAAGTCCTATCCTAGTTATCCTTATCAATGGTGCTGAGAATTATATTTTTGCTCCCACCAAGTCAACCTCTAACTGTGAAGGTCAGTTAAGTGGACAAATTAATTTAACACCTAAAGTCCTAGTCAACTCCTTAAGGAAAGACTAGAGTTATAGGAATCTAAATTAATCAGCAAAGATATCAATTATCAATCACGATTGAGTTTGACAGCTCAAGAGTTACCAATTAATCAACCAAATCCAATAGTAAATAATCTAAATTATAAATAAGGAAAAGCAATCATGAGTCTGAAATACCTCAATGTGTATTAATTAAGAAAATCAATCCCAACATGGAAAAGTTCATAAGCCAATTTGGCAAACTAAAATAAAATAATAGAATGAACAAAAGTAGAAGAGAAATTGAAGTAAAGGAATATTGAACCTGTGATGAAGAAGAAATAAATCCTAATCCTAATAGAAATCCTAATCATAAATTCTAATAGAGAGGAGAGAACATCTCTCTCTAAAAACTACATCTAGATTATGAAAAGTGAATAACTAGAGCTCCCTCTGAGTCTCTGCATGTTCCCTGACTTTGATCTGTGTTTCTGGGACGAAAACTGGGTTGAAATGCGGCCCAGAAATTACGCTAGTGACTTCTGTAATTCTGCAGATCGCGCACGTTACGCGGCTGCGTCATCCACGCGTTCGCGTCACTCATCATTTTTCGTACCACGCGTGCGCATCATCCACGCATACGCGTCGTTCGTGCAGCTCCCAATCCGCGCGGTCGCGTCAGGCACGTGAGCGCGTCACTGTGATTTCTTCCATTTCGCGCGGTCACGTCAGGCACGCGAGCGCGTGACTTCTCACTGGTCATCTCCTCAATTCTTTGTGTTCCTTCCACTTTTGCACGCTTCCTCTTCATTCCTTACGACATTCCTGCCCTATGAAGCCTGAAACACTTAACACATGGATCACAGCATCGAATGGTATAAAGGAGAATTAAAATACACAATAAAAAGATCTCTAAGAAGCAAATTTTCAATCATAGAACTAAACTAGGAAGGAATTGTAAAATCATGCAAGTCATATGAATAAGTGGGTGAAAAGCTTGATAAAACCACTCAATTAAACACAATATAAACCATAAAATAGTGTTTTATCGATTCTCATTCTGTATATAACAACTATTTTTCAGATGCAGGCCTTGATGCTCCACAATGAGGTGGAGTTCGTCTGGAAGACGGCAAAGTGATCTTGAGCTCTATTTTATATTTTGCTTAGATTTCTCTCCTTTTTTATTTCGGAAAATTTTATGATATATATGTGTTTTTTATTTTGAAAACTTTCGTCAACAACTTTCATTATTGTAACCCTAGTCGACCTAAACTTCGCAGGTCATGACTAGTGGATATATATATATATATATATATATATATATATATATATATATATACTGTCTACACTTTGTTCTACCTTTACGCTTTATCTTACCTCGGCCCGCTTATCCGAACGCTTTTAGTCGCTAGGTATGTGTGTTAAATTCTTTCAGACTTCTCGGTTAATACTTTCTTCTAATAATTATATATATGTATTACAACTTCAGCTAGAGTCATACCACCTTATTATCATTTACTTATGGCTCAAGCATAAGGATTTAAATATTAGGGTATTACAACATGCATCATAATTATTTACGCATATTTCCTGGAAGCTTTGTTTTCTATGATTGTGTATGTGTTGTGCTTGATTTTCTTTGTTCTTTATTATTATGCTTGTTGTATTTATTGGTTGTTGTTGACTGGGTATAATATTAACACGGACTTAACTAACTACCCCAGTCCTACTAAGAACTCCCCAGTTCTTACCCCCTATTTTCATCCCTTTCAACTATAGGTTTGAATGCTTATTGCGAAGCTGCAGGAGCATAGCAAAATATTCTTACAAGTTGAGTTGTTAGAATTTATTTTTTTCCTCATCTTGGTAGTTAAAGTTTTATTCAGAGGGGTAGATTTTGTAGTTGATTTTATATGTAATATTATAATGTATTATTAATATTAAGTATATAAATATGGCGTTGTTTGTTCTTAATGAAAAATTTTTAACTTTTTAGAAAAATTGTCGATAGATTATTGCATAAAGGCTAAATATTAAATAGATAATAAAGGAATTAGGTTAGTAACGTCTTACTTTTGGTATGATCATGATACGCTGGAAATTGGGTCGTTACAGGCAATGATGGTATAGGCATTCCCCTTTAAAGCATCTTCAAAATGAAATAAGCGTAGCCTTTGCCAAAGGCATCATTTTTTATCATTTTTAGCTATATTTTTTTAAGAGTGGCTAAATAGGTAATTTTCTTGTAGTATTATCAGTAACTAAGTTAGTAATATCAGCATTAGATGATATTGAAATAGGAATAGGATAACAAGAAGTAGAAATAGTATGAGATGTAGAATGAATATTAATATTAGAAGGAGAAGATATAGCAGAAAACACATATCAATAAGGAAAAGATTTTTCATAAAAATTATATTTCTAGCTGTAATAACCTTACCGCTCTTAGAAAATATAGGCACATTAACCCATAATTTCATTTACAGTCCTTTGATTGTGGAGCATACCCCGAAAATAAATATAATTCATAGTTGAAATCTAACTTATGTTTATTAATAGGTCTTAAATGGGCAAAGCACTGACAACCAAAATTTTTTAAAAGAGAGTAATCAGATTTTGCATGCTTGTGCATTTCATTCGGTGATTTGAGATTGAACACTTGGTGAGCAACTTGCTTATAAGAAATGCAACATTTAAAAAGGCATCTTCCCAATATATTTGTGAAAATTTGGTTGTGGCAAAGAGAGTTAGGCATATCTTAGTGATGTGCTTATGCTTCTTTTCTACCACACCTTGTTGTTGGTGTGTATATAGACATCATAACCTATAAAAAAATGTCATGCTCTTGAAGGAATGTCCTGAAATCATAAGATAAAAAAATTTGGTATTATCTATCTAAAGAGATTTTAAAATTGAACCAATATACTTTTTCATCAAAATTCGTACCGTTGAAAATTTTGAAAGATATGTGCTTGAGAGGTTAAAAGGTAAAGACATATATAGTGAGTAAAAGCATCAACAATACTCATGTAATATTTATAATTAGATCTAGATGTAATGGGTGCTGGTCCTCATGCATCAATGAAAACCCAATCCAAAGGAGCAGAATAAATAGTTTAAGAGTATGCAAATGAAAAATAATGCATTTTTCCTATATAACATGGCTCACAAATAAAAAATTGTAGAAGTGAAGTATTAGTGTATGGGATGTTACATTGATTTAGAACACTTTGAACAATCACAGGGAAGAGATGGCTTAATCTTTTGTGCTATACTTCCAATATTTGTCTTATAGATCGCTAAAAAAGAATTATCAGTAGAATTATTCAAAGGCCTAGGTATAATGTTTTCAAATGCTTACAACCCATTCTTAACTTGTCGTTGGAGGAGCACTTCCTTAAATATTTGTAATTTCACAAGGCAATGAAAGCGGTGAAGTTTAAAAAGACATCATTGTCTAAGTAAAATTTGGACACGTTAATAAAATTTTTAGCAAGATTTGAAACATGCAACAGATTCTTTAAAACAAAAACTTTATTTCTAAAAGGATTTGCTAAGAAAGAATTATCAATTTTTATACCTATACCATTTGCCCCATATAGCTAATATGGGCAGTGGTGGAGCTTCACTCAGTATGGCCCCAAACTTTTTATAAAAAAATTAGTAATACTTCATCAAAAATGAAAAATAGTTTAATTGGTTTAAATGCTTTATCATAATTTGAAGTATCCAAGTTCAATTCCCATCTCATACATTTATTGTATAATAATTTTTAGTGAGTGGGCCTTTGTTAACTTCACAACACATCAAAATTAAAAGATAAAATCAAATGCTACTACTGTGTTGCTTCTCGCTACTGCCTTGCTTTGCTTCTCTATTCAACAAGCAACACTCCTTTTACCTTTGAGTTCAAATATAAAAAATTAGGTATTTTTTATTTATTTAATTTAATATTATTTTATATTTTACTATTTATTTAATTTAATTTTTTATATGATAAAAGTATTATAATATTTAATAAGTATTGATATTATTGTATTTTGATAAATTCATAAAAAGAAATTCAATAAATATTATAAATTTTAATATTTATCCTTCTAACTTTTTTTATATATTTTACAGAATATATATTCAAATTTTTATACAAAATAATGATGAAAAATCAAAAAATTGATGCATTTTTTAAGAGGAAGGCTAATATTCAAGAAGGGGAACATATAACTTCCACAATATCAACACCTGTAGATAGTTCTTCTACTATAATGAATCACAAAGAAAGTGAGATACAACCTTCAAAAGTTCAAAGAGTTGCATCTGATGAGTTTGACCTTAATTCTTTGGAATGAGACCCTGGAAAACGGCTTCAAATTTGGCAATATCACCCAAACCAGAGAGATGAGGTTAGACGAGCTTATCTTAAATGGGGTCCATATCAAAAGCATCTTGACAATTATCCTCTATCTGGTACGAAGCATCCAAGATGATTTCAATATGCTTGGTTTGGTATTTTTCCTTCATGGTTAGAGTATTCACCTTCTGAAGATGCTGCATATTGTTTATTTTGTTATTTGGTTAGCAAAAAACCCAGTGGACGTAATGGGTCAGATATTTTTATTAGTAAAGGGTTTAGAAATTGGAAAAAAGTTAATGATGGAAAGAATTTTGCTTTTCTTAAACATATTAGAGATCCTTGCTCACCACACAATAATGCAGTTGGAGCATGTCTAGATTTATTGAATCAGGCAAGTCACATCCAAAATGTAATTGAGGATCATACTTCTGAGGAAATTCAAAAGAATCGATTGCATCTAAAATCCTCCATTGATGCAACTCGTTGGCTTACATTTCAAGCTTGTGCTTTCAGAGGCCATGATGAGACTCCAGAATAAAAAAATCGAGGTAATTTTCTTGAAATGATAAAACTCATAGCATCTTACAATGATGAAGTTGCAAGAACTGTGTTAGAAAATGCTCCATATAATGCTAAATATACTTCACATCAAATTCAAAAGGAAATCTTGCATATACTCTCAAACAAGGTGAGAAAGCATATTTGTGAAGAAATTGGAGATTCCAAGTTTTGCATTGTAGTAGATGAAGCTCGTGATGAATCCAAAAGAGAACAAATGGCACTTGTTTTGAGATTTGTTGATATACATGGTTTTATTCAAGAGCGTTTTTTTGATCTTGTACATGTCAAAGATACTACATCATTAACTCCAAAACAAGAATTGTGTGGTATTCTTTCTCAACATGGTCTTGATGTCTCTAATATTCGTGGTCAAGGATATGATGGCGCCAGCAACATGAGAGGAGAATGGAATGGGTTACAAGCATTATTCTTAAAAGATTGTCTTTATGCTTACTATATCCACTGTTTTGCTCACCGATTACAACTTGCATTAGTTGCTGCATCAAGAGAAGTTATTCCTGTGCATCAGTTTTTTTCAAAATTGACTTTCATCGTCAACATCATTTGTTCTTCTAGTAAGCGACATGATGAGTTACATGCTGCCAAGACAGATGAAATTGTCCATTTATTAGAGTTTGATGAACTTGAAACTGGTAAAATCAAATTGGTACTTTGAAACGAGCAGGTGATACTCGATGGAGTTCTCATTTCTCTTCTGTTTGCAGTTTGATAAATATGTATGGTGCAACATTGACTGTTTTACAAAAGATTATTGTTGATGGATCAACTTATTCTCAGCGTGGTGATGCAGATAGTGCTTATAATACCCAGACCTCATTTGAGTTTGTATTGATCTTGCATTTGATGAAAGATATGATGGGAATAACTGATATTCTTTGTCAAGCTTTACAAAAGCAGTCTCAAGACATAGTTAATGCTGTGCAACTAGTTCATTCTACAAAAACACTTATCCAAAACATGAGAGATGACAGATGGGAGGAATTATTGAAAAATGTGAAATCATTTTGTGAGCAACATGATATTCTAATTCCTGATTTAACTGCTTCTTATGTTGCAAGGCAAGGACGCTCGCGTCACCAAAAAGATCATATTACAGTTGAGCATTATTTTAGAGTGGAGATATTTTTAGTCACAATTGATAAGTGATGAGCGGATAATTTATACGCTTTTTGGCATTATTTTCAGTATGTTTTGAGTATATTTTAGTTAGTTTTTATTACATTTTTATTAGTTTTTAGTTAAAATTCACTTTTCTGGACTTTACTATGAGTTTGTGTGTTTTTCTGTGATTTCAAGTATTTTCTGGCTGAAATTGAGGGACCTGAGCAAAAATCTGATTCAGAGACTGAAAAGGACTGCAGATGCTGTTGGATTCTGACCTCCCTGCACTCGAAGTGGATTTTCTGGAGTTACAGAAGCCCAATTGGCGCGTTCTTAACGGCGTTGGAAAGTAGACATCCTGGGCTTTCCAGCAATGTATAATAGTCCATACTTTGCCCGAGATTTGATGGCCCAAACCGGCGTTGCAAATCAGCTTCAGAATTCCCAGCGTTTAACGCTGGAACTGGCATAAAAATTGGAGTTAAACGCCCAAACTGGCATAAAAGCTGGCGTTTAACTCCAGAAAGAGTCTCTACACGAAAATGCTTCAATGTTCAGCCCAAGCACACACCAAGTGGGCCCGGAAGTGGATTTTTCTGTCATTTACTCATTTCTGTAAACCCTAGGTTACTAATTCACTATTAATAGGATCTTTTGACATTGTATCTGTACCTCATGACACTTTACACGTTTTTCATTGTATCTTCTACGGCATGAGTCTCTAAACCCCATGGTTGGAGGTGAGGAGCTCTGCTGTGTCTTGATGGATTAATGCAATTACTACTGTTTTTCATTCAATCATGCTTGCTTCCATTCTAAGATATCACTTGTTCCTAAACCTGATGAATGTGATGGTCCATGACACTCATCATCATTCTCAACTATGAACGTCTGCCTGACAACCACCTCCGTTCTACCTTAGATTGAGTAGATATCTCTTGGATTCCTTAATCAGAATCTTCGTGGTATAAGCTAGAATTGATGGCGGCATTCAAGAGAATCCGGAAGGTCTAAACCTTGTCTGTGGTATTCTGAGTAGGATTCAAGGATTGAATGACTGTAACGAGCTTCAAACTCCTGAGGGCTAGGTGTTAGTGACAGACGCAAAAGAATCACTGGATTCTATTCCAACCCGATTGAGAACCGACAGATGATTAGCCGTGCTGTGATAGAGCGCGTTGAACATTTTCACTGAGAGGATGGGAGGTAGCCATTGACAACGGTGAAACCCTACATACAGCTCGCCATGGAAGGAGCCTTGCGTGTTTGAAGAAGAAGACAGTAGGAAAGCAGAGGTTCAGAAGACAGAGCATCTCCAAAACCTCAACCTATTCTCCATTACTGCAAATCAAGTACTTATTTCATGTTCTTTTGCTTTTCACAATCAATCCTGATAATTTTTGATATCCTGACTAAGAGTTACAAGATAACCATAGCTTGCTTCAAGCCAACAATCTCCGTGGGATCGACCCTTACTCACGTAAGGTATTACTTGGACGACCCAGTGCACTTGCTGGTTAGTTGTGCGGGATTGCAATGTGTGATTGTAATTTCGTGCACCAAGTTTTTGGCGCCGTTGCCGGGGATTGTTCGAGTTTGGACAACTGACGGTCTATCTTGTTGCTTAGATTAGGACTGTTTTATTTTTGTTGGTTTAGAGTCTTTTATTTGAGTGTAGTTTCATATTTTAAGTTTGGTGTCAATTGCATGCTTTTGTTTTTCTTTTAATTTTCGAATTCGCATGTCCTTAGTCCCTTTTTGATCTTTAAAAATTCTAAGTTTGGTGTCTTCTTTGTGTTTTTCTTTAGGTTTTTGAAAATTCATGTTTGATTTTCTGAAAAATTTTAAGTTTGGTGTCTCTTTGTTGTTTTTATCTTTCCTCTTTTCAAAAAAATATATATACATATATATCTTGATTACTATTCACATCAATTCCCTTTTCTCCATCATGGACATAAGTGGGAATGAACAGTCCAAAAGGACTCTGGGGTCATATGCTAACCCCATTACAGCTGCATATGGGAGTAGCATCTGTATACCTCCCATCAAAGCAAGCAGCTTTGAGCTAAACCCTCAACTCATTATCATGGTGCAGCAAAATTGCCAGTATTCCGGTCTTTCACAGGAAGAACCTACTGAGTTTCTGGCACAATTCTTACAACTTGCTGACACAGTACGTGATAAAGAGGTGGATCAGGATGTCTACAGATTATTACTGTTTCCATTTGCTGTAAAAGATCAAGCTAAGAGGTGGTTAAATAACCAACCTACAGCAAGCATAAAGACATGGAAACAGTTATCAGACAAATTCCTGAATCAATTTTATCCTCCAAAAAGGATGACACAGCTAAGGCTGGACATCCAAGGCTTTAAACAAGAGGATAATGAATCCCTTTATAATGCCTGGGAGAGGTATGCTAAGAAAATGCCCCTCTGAAATATTTTCAGAGTGGGTACAGTTAGACATCTTCTACTATGGGCTTACAGAAAAAGCTCAGATGTCTCTAGACTACTCAGCTAGTGGATCTATACATATAAGGAAGATGATTGAGGAGGCTCAAGAGTTTATAGATACTGTTGCTAGAAATCAACATTTGTACTCTAGCAATGAGTCCTCTACACAAAAAGAAGTTATGGCATTAGCCACTGATCCTAATCCTCAAGAACAGATGGTTGAGCTCAATCAACAATTACACCTGATGACAAAACAGTTAGCAGAATTTAAAGAGATGCTCCAAGAGACTAAAATTGCTAACAAGAACATGGAATCATAGTTGAATCAGGCAAAACAGCAGCTATCTAAACAGATAATAGAAGAATGCCAAGCAGTTCAACTGAGGAGTGGGAAGACATTGAATAACACTGCTCAAAGTAGCAAAAAGTCAATAAAGGAACAATTGACAGAGGATAGCCAAACCACTATCCAAAATCCCTCTGAGGACAGTAAGAGCCCAGAGAGGAATACTATTGGCGTTCAAACGCCAGAAAAGGGGGGAAAGCTGGCGTTAAACGCCCATTCCCTGCCCAGTTCAGGCGTTCAAACGCCAGAAAAGGGGGAAAAGTTAGCGTTAAACGCCCATTTTCCACCCAATCCTGGCGTTCAAACGCCAGAGGGGAACCAGACACCTGCGAGTGCTGATAGTAACCCCTCTAAAAAGGCTTCTCCAACCACTTCTGTAAGGAATAAACCTGCAGCAACCAAGGTTGAAGAATATAAAGCCAAGATGCCTTATCCTCAGAAACTCCGTAAAGCGGAACAGGATAAGCAATTTGCCCGCTTTGCAGACTATCTAAGGACTCTTGAAATAAAGATTCCGTTTGCAGAGGCACTTGAGCAAATACCTTCTTATGCTAAGTTCATGAAAGAGATCTTAAGTCATAAGAAAGATTGGAGAGAAACTGAAAAAGTGTTTCTCACTGAAGAATGCAGTGCAGTCATTCTAAAAAGCTTACCAGAAAAGCTTCAAGATCCAGGAAGCTTTATGATACCATGCACATTAGAAGGTGCTTGCACCAAGACAGCCCTGTGTGACCTTGGAGCAAGCATCAATCTAATACCTGCATCCACTATCAGGAAGCTTGGGTTGACTGAAGAAGTCAAACCAACCCGGATATTCCTCCAACTTGCTGATGGCTCCATTAAATATCCATCAGGCATAATTGAGGACATGATTGTCAAGGTTGGGCCATTTGCCTTTCCAACTGACTTTGTAGTGTTGGAAATGGAGGAGCACAAGAGTGCAACTCTCATTCTAGGAAGACCTTTCCTAGCAACTGGACGAACCCTCATTGATGTACAAAAAGGGGAAGTAACCCTGAGAGTCAATGAGGATGAGTTCAAGTTGAATGCTGTAAAAGCTATGCAGCATCCAGACACACCAAATGACTGTATGGGCACTGACATTATTGACTCTTTGGTGGAAGAGATCAATATGACTGAAAGTCTAGAATCAGAGCTAGAGGACATCTTCAAGGATGTTCAGCCTGATCAGGAAGAGCCAGAGGAAACAAAAGAATTTTTGAAAATTCCTCAGGAGGAGGATAAGCCTCCCAAACCTGAACTCAAACCACTACCACCATCCCTGAAGTATGCATTTCTGGGAGAAGGTGACACTTTTCCAGTGATTATAAGCTATGCTTTAAGTCCACAGGAAAAGGAAGCACTGATTCAAGTGCTAAGGACACACAAGACAGCTCTTGGGTGGTCCATAAGTGATCTTAAGGGCATTAGCCCAGCAAGATGCAGGCACAAGATCTTATTGGAGGATAATGCCAAACCAGTGGTCCAACCACAAAGGCAGCTAAATCCAGCCATGAAGGAGGTGGTGCAGAAAGAGGTCACTAAATTACTAGAGGCTGGGATTATTTATCCTATTTCTGATAGCCCCTGGGTGAGCCCTGTCCAAGTTGTCCCCAAGAAGGGAGGCATGACAGTAGTTCATAATGAAAAAAATGAACTGGTTCCTACAAGAACAGTCACAGGGTGGCGCATGTGTATTGACTACAGAAGGCTCAATACAGCCACCAGAAAGGATCATTTTCCTTTACCATTCATAGACCAAAAGCTAGAAAGACTAGCTGGTCATGACTATTACTGCTTTTTGGATGGCTATTCAGGCTACAACTAGATTGCAGTAGATCCTCAGGACCAAGAGAAAACAGCATTCACTTGCCCTTCTGGCGTGTTTGCCTACAGAAGGATGCCTTTTGGTCTGTGTAATGCTCCTGCAACCTTTCAGAGATGCATGCTATCCATCTTCTCTGATATGGTGGAGAAATTCCTGGAAGTCTTCATGGATGACTTCTCAGTATATGGAGACTCATTCAGCTCCTGTCTTAACCACCTAGCACTTGTCCTGAAAAGGTGCCAAGAGACTAACCTGGTTTTAAACTGGAAAAAATGTCACTTTATGGTGACTGAAGGAATTGTCCTTGGGCACAAAATTTCAAGCAGTGGTATAGAGGTGGATAAGGCAAAGGTAGAGGTAATTGAAAAATTACCACCACCTGCCAATGTTAAGGTAATCAGAAGCTTTCTGGGGCATGCAGGATTCTACAGAAGGTTTATAAAGGATTTTTCGAAAATTGCAAAACCTCTGAGCAACCTGCTGGCTGCTGACACACCATTTGTGTTTGACACACAGTGTTTGCAGGCATTTGAGACCCTGAAAGCTAAGCTGGTCACAGCACCAGTCATCTCTGCACCAGACTGGACATTACCATTCGAATTAATGTGTGATGCCAGTGACCATGCCATTGGTGCAGTGTTGGGACAGAGGCATAACAAGCTTCTGCACGTCATTTATTATGCCAACCGTGTTCTAAATGACGCACAGAAGAATTACACAACCACAGAAAAAGAGTTACTTGCAGTGGTCTATGCCATTGACAAGTTTAGATCCTATCTGGTAGGATCAAAGGTGATTGTGTACACTGACCATGCTGCTCTTAAGTACTTACTCACAAAGCAGGATTCAAAACCCAGGCTCATAAGATGGGTGTTGCTTCTGCAAGAGTTTGATATAGAAATAAGAGACAGAAAAGGGACAGAGAACCAAGTAGCTGATCATCTGTCCCGAATAGAACCAGTAGCTGGGGCATCCCTCCCTTCTACTGAGATCTCTAAGACCTTCCCAGATGAGTAACTCTTTGCCATTCAGGAAGCTCCATGGTTTGCAGATATTGCAAATTACAAAGCTGTGAGGTTCATACCCCAGGAGTACAGCAGAGTGCAAAGAAAGAAATTAATTTCAGATGCCAAGTACTACCTATGGGATGAACCATATCTCTTTAAGAGATGTGCAGACGGGATAATCCGCAGATGTGTACCCAGAGAGGAAGCACAAAGAATCCTGTGGCATTGCCATGGATCACAATATGGAGGACACTTTGGAGGTGAGCGAACAGCAACCAAGGTCCTCCAATGCGGATTCTACTGGTCTACTCTCTATAGAGATGCCCGAGAGTTTGTGCGTAACTGTGACAGTTGCCAAAGAGCTAGTAACTTGCCTCATGGTTACGCCATGCCTCAGCAAGGGATCTTAGAGATTGAATTGTTTGATGTATGGGGAATTGACTTCATGGGTCCCTTCCCACCATCATACTCAAACACTTATATTCTAGTGGCAGTAGACTATGTATCTAAATGGGTGGAAGCAATTGCCACACCCAATAATGATACCAAGACCGTGCTGAAATTCCTCCAGAAACACATCTTCAGCAGGTTTGGTGTTCCCAGAGTACTGATCAGTGATGGAGGCACCCATTTCTGCAATAAACAACTGTACTCTGCTATGGTTAGATATGGAATTAGCCACAAAGTAGCAACTCCGTATCACCCACAGACAAATGGGCAAGCTGAGGTCTCTAACAGAGAGCTCAAAAGAATCCTGGAACGGACTGTTATTGCCCGCAGAAAGGATTGGGCAAAGAGCTTGGATGATGCTCTGTGGGCATACAGAACAGCATACAAGACTCCTATAGGAACCTCTCCATACCAACTGGTGTATGGGAAGGCCTGTCATCTGCCCGTGGAACTGGAACATAAAGCCTACTGGGCAACCAGATTCCTAAACATGGATGCTAAGTTAGCTGGTGAAAAAAGATTACTCCAGCTAAATGAGCTAGAGGAGTTCAGACTCAATGCCTTTGAAAATGCAAAAATTTATAAGGAAAAGGCAAAGAAGTGGCACGACAAGAAGTTGTCATCCAGAGTCTTTGAGCCAGGACAAAAAGTCCTGCTCTTCAACTCTAGGCTCAGATTGTTCCCAAAAAAACTTAAATCCCGCTGGAGGGGTCCGTATGTTATTACAGGAGTATCACCATATGGATATGTTGAGCTTCAGGATACTGATTCTGACAAGAAGTTCATTGTTAATGGACAGAGGATCAAGCATTATCTTGAAAGCAATTTTGAGCAAGAATGCTCAAAACTGAGACTTGAGTGATTTTCAGTGAAGGTCCAGCTAAAGACAATAAAGAAGCGCTTGCTGGGAGGCAACCCAGTGATTAGAAGGGTATCTGTTCTGTTTAATCAAGATTTGATACATATTCTTAAAGGACAATTATCAAAATTGAAGGAATTCACAGAGTTACAGAAGGATTCAGTGCGAAAAGCAGAGAAAAAGAGCTTTCTGGCGAAAAAAACGCCAGTGAGGGGTACTTTGGGCGTTAAACGCCAGAATGGGCACTATTCTGGGCGTTTAACGCCAGTAATTGTGCCATTTTGGGCGTTAAACGCCAGAATGGGCACCATTCTGGACGTTTAACGCCAGGTGTGCAGCATCCTGGGCGTTTAGCAAAACGCCCAGTGATAAAGGGATTTCTGGCATTTAACGCCCAGCCAGGTATCCTGGCTGGGCGTTAAACGCCCAAATAGGCCAACAAATGGGCATTAAACGCTAGAATGGATACCATTCTAGGCGTTTAACGCCAGAAAGGCTGGGGGAGGAGATTTTGTTCCTACTTCAAATTTTTTTCAAACTTTCTTGTTTTAATCCATATCTTTTTACATAAACACATTACAAACTTTCATCATTCACCTTCCAATTTCAAAAATTAGAATCTTCTTCAAATCAATTTCAAATCCTTTCCTAGACTCTTTCAAAAAACTCAATTATCCCCTCAAATTTTTTCTATATCTTCTTAAATCTCCTTCCAATTTTCGAAAATTTCTCCTCCTCTCCTATTTAAACACGTTCGGCCACCCTCCTTCCCCACACCATTCGAATTTGCTCTCCTCCTCTCTCCCCTCTTTGCCTTCTTTTGCTTGAGGACAAGCAAACCTCTAAATTTGGTGTGCTTTCCGTGATCACTAGGCCAAGATTTATCAAGATCATGGCTCCTAGAGGAAAACAAACCAATTCAAGAGGCAAGAAAGAGAATAATCCAAAGGATGTTTGGAGTCAAGAGAAGTTCTTAACCAAAGAACATGCAAACCATTATCACAAAATAATGGGTCTGAGGTCAGTGATCCCGGAAGTCAAATTCAATCTGAAAGAAGATGAATATCCGGAGATCCAAGAGCAAATTCGAAACAGAGGATGGGAAGTTCTAACCAACCCTGAGACAAAGGTTGGAAGGAACATGGTTCAGGAATTCTACTCAAATCTGTGGCTGACAGATAAGCAGAGAATGACTGGAACTGCTTTTCATACCTACAGAACCATGGTCAGAGGGAGAATTATTTACTTCCATCTGGACAAAATAAGAGAGGTCTTCAAATTGGCTCAACTGCAAGATGATCCTGAATCCTTTAATAGGAGGATGGTGAGAGCAGATAAAGGGTTGGATCAAGTTCTAGAGGACATATGCCTCCCTGGAACTAAATGGATAACCAATTCAAAAGGTGTCCCAAACCAACTCAAGAGGGGAGACCTCAAACCAATTGCAAGAGGTTGGCTAGACTTTATTGGGCGTTCCATATTGCCCACTAGCAACCGTTCTGAGGTTACTATCAAGAGAGCAGTGATGATTCATTGCATTATGCTTGGAAAAGAAGTGGAGGTTCATCATTTGATTGCTTGTGAGATCTACACAATTGCAAATAAGAATTCCACTGAAGCCAAACTGGCTTACCCAAGCTTGATCTCCTTGCTCTGTAAAGAGGCTGGGGTAAAAATGGGAGTAGATGAATTCATACCCACTGAACATCCAATCACCAAGAAGTCAATGGAAGGACAAATGCAAGACAACTCTATCAAAAAGAGGGCGCAGGAGTTCCTCCCTGAATTTTCTGAAATTGACTACTAGGCCAGCCTATAAGCATCTATCACCAAGTTGCTAGAAACTATGGAGCAACTTAAGGAAGAACAGCAGAATCAGAACTGCATGCTCTGCAAATTGCTGAAGGAACAAGAGAAGCAGGGACGTGAAATTCAAGAGATGAAACGCCAATAGCTCTCCCCTCAAGTGGAGGGAGCATCCACTTCTCAAAATCAGGTTGTTGAGTCCTAACTCTGTGATAACCTCTATCATTAGGAGCCTATTTAAATTTTTTTGTTTTCTATTACTATTAGTCTTATCTTATATCTATTTTTAAGTCTTGTTCTTAATTCATAATTAATAAAATTTAAAGTTCATGTCTTAAAGCTATGAATGTCCTATGAATCCATCACCTCTCTTAAATGAAAAATGCTTTAATCACAAAAGAACAAGAAGTACAGGATTTTGAATTCATCTTTGAAACTAGTTGAATTAGTTTGATGTGGTGACAATACTTTTTGCTTTCTGAATGAATGCTTGAACAGTGCATATGTCTTTTAAATTTGCTGTTTTAAGAATGTTAAAATTGTTGGCTCTTGAAAGAATGATGGAAAAGGAGAACTGTTATTGAGGATCTGAAAAAATCATCAAATTGATTCTTGAAGCAAGAGAAAGCAGTGATTAAAAAAAAACAAAAAAAACAAAAAAAAAATAGAAGAGAAAGAAAAGAAAGAGAAAAAGAAAAAGAAAGAAATAAAGTTGTGATCCAAGGCAAAAAGAGTGTGCTTAAGAACCCTGGACACCTCTAATTGGGGACTCTAGCAAAGTTGAGTCACAATCTGAAAAGGTTCACCCAAGTATGTGTCTGTGGCATGTATGTATCCGGTGGTAATACTGGAAGACAGAGTGCTTTGGGCCACAGCCAAGACTCATAAAATAGCTATGTTCAAGAATCATCGTACTTAACTAGGAGAATCAATAACATTATCTAAGTTCTGAGTTCCTATGGATGCCAATCATTCTGAACTTCAAATTATAAAGCGAGATGCCAAAACTGTTCGGAAGCAAAAAGCTACTAGTCCCGCTCATCTAATTGGAGCTAAGTTTCTTTGATATTTTGGAGTCTATAGTATATTCTCTTCTTTTTATTCTATTTTGATTTTCAGTTGCTTGGGGACAAGCAACAATTTAAGTTTGGTGTTGTGATGAGCGGATAATTTATACGCTTTTTGGCATTATTTTCAGTATGTTTTGAGTATATTTTAGTTAGTTTTATTACATTTTTATTAGTTTTTAGTTAAAATTCACTTTTCTGGACTTTACTATGAGTTTGTGTGTTTTTCTGTGATTTCAGGTATTTTCTGGCTGAAATTGAGGGACCTGAGAAAAAATCTGATTCAGAGACTGAAAAGGACTGCAGATGCTGTTGGATTCTGACCTCCCTGCACTCGAAGTGGATTTTCTGGAGTTACAGAAGCCCAATTGGCGCGTTCTTAACGGCGTTGGAAAGTAGACATCCTGGGCTTTCCAGCAATGTATAATAGTCCATACTTTGCCCGAGATTTGATGGCCCAAACCGGCGTTGCAAATCAGCTTCAGAATTCCCAGCGTTTAACGCTGGAACTGGCATAAAAATTGGAGTTAAACGCCCAAACTGGCATAAAAGCTGGTGTTTAACTCCAGAAAGAGTCTCTACACGAAAATGCTTCAATGCTCAGCCCAAGTACACACCAAGTGGGCCCGGAAGTGGATTTTTCTGTCATTTACTCATTTCTGTAAACCCTAGGTTACTAGTTCACTATTAATAGTTTTGACATTGTATCTGTACCTCATGACACTTTACACATTTTTCATTGTATCTTCTATGGCATGAGTCTCTAAACCCCATGGTTGGGGATGAGGAGCTCTGCTGTGTCTTGATGGATTAATGCAATTACTACTGTTTTTCATTCAATCATGCTTGCTTCCATTCTAAGATATCACTTGTTCCTAAACCTGATGAATGTGATGGTCCGTGACACTCATCATCATTCTCAACTATGAACGTGTGCCTGACAACCACCTCCGTTCTACCTTAGATTGAGTAGATATCTCTTGGATTCCTTAATCAGAATCTTCGTGGTATAAGCTAGAATTGATGGCGGCATTCAAGAGAATCCGGAAGGTCTAAACCTTGTCTGTGGTATTCTGAGTAGGATTCAAGGATTGAATGACTGTGACGAGCTTCAAACTCCTGAGGGCTGAGCGTTAGTGACAGACGTAAAAGAATCACTGGATTCTATTCCAACCCGATTGAGAACCGACAGATGATTAGCCGTGCTGTGACAGAGCGCGTTGAACATTTTCACTGAGAGGATGGGAGGTAGCCATTGACAACAGTGAAACCCTACATACAGCTTGCCATGGAAGGAGCCTTGCGTGTTTGAAGAAGAAGACAGTAGGAAAGCAGAGGTTCAGAAGACAGAGCATCTCCAAAACCTCAACCTATTCTCCATTACTGCAAATCAAGTACTTATTTCATGTTCTTTTGCTTTTCACAATCAATCCTGATAATTTTTGATATCCTGACTAAGAGTTACAAGATAACCATAGCTTGCTTCAAGCGGACAATCTCCGTGGGATCGACCCTTACTCACGTAAGGTATTACTTGGACGACCCAGTGCACTTGCTGGTTAGTTGTGCGGGATTGCAAAGTGTGATTGTAATTTCGTGCACCAATAAGCAATTACAAGAGTTAAATAGCAGATTTAATGATCAAGCAATGGATCTACTAAGTCTGAGCTCTACTCTCATGCCTAAGGATGCTTACAAAAATTTTGACATTGCTAAGATTTCTACTCTTGTTGATAGCTACTATCCCGAAGACTTTACTGAACAAGAGAAGATTAATTTGCCTTTTCAGCTTCAGCATTTTATTCTTGATGTTCGTCAGCATCCAGAAATGAAGAATTTGTCAACTATTCATGAACTGTGTAGATGTTTAGCAGAAACAAAAAAGTCAAAAGTGTATTACTTGATTGATAGATTGATTCGTCTGATATTAACTCTTCCAGTTTCTACAGCTACTACAGAGCGATCATTTTCAGCAATGAAAATAATAAAGACAAGGTTAAGAAACAAGATGGAGGACGACTTTCTTGCGGATAGTTTGGTTATTTACATTGAGAAAGAAATTGCTGAAAAGTTTAGTTCTGACTCAATTATTGAAGATTTTAAGTCATTAAAAACTTGAAGAGTACCATTATAAACTATTTTATATTTTTTATCTGTAAAATTATTTATTTATTATCTTATTAGTAACAAACTTAAAGAATAATTATATTTATAAATTTTATTTTGATATAAATATTATTATTAAATTTTTATGTTAACTTTCCAGTCCCCCTAAAATTTTGGTTCAAGCTCCGCCACTAAATATGGGCATGTGTAATCTAAAGTAGAAATGAGGCTTGAAGTATCAAATGTTAAATAATGACTTGCACAAAAATTTACATACCAAGAATGATCCATAACCGTGGAACGTGTAGCAAGAAATGGGTGAGGTTGTTGAAATAAGGCTGATGAAAAAAGAGATTGAGCAATCAAATTATAGAATTGGTAGAGGAATTTTCTTGAAATGCATGATCAAATTTGAAACAACAACGTAGAGCAATGTGGCCAGATCTGCCTTATACTTGGAAACTCTTGCAATTTGGTAATTGCCAAGAATTGCAACCATTGCTAAAAAATTTCCAGATCTTTCACCCCTTCGACCTCCACCAAAACCTCTAAAATTGAATCTTGAATCAGTCGCATTACTTTAAGCAAGATTTATTTGTGCAATGAAAAGAGGTAATTGTCTAATTTTTCAATTGCATCTTCATGAGACAAAAATAAATTTTCAATCTCATCCATACTAAATAGTTCAGGTTTAGCTTAAACTAGAGTAATACAACTAGAGAACTTTTTTGGAAGACCTTAATAAATAGCCCCAATGTAATCTTCATTTGATATTTTGTAACAAATAACAACTAGTGAGCCTACCAAATTTTTAATTTGAGAAAGATATTCAGCAATGTTGAGATTCTTTTTCTTGATAATCTTGAGATGATTTCTTAATTGCTTGATCTTAAATTTTGTATTTTCAAGAAAATAAACTTGTAGCTTTTTCCAAATTTTGAAAGATGAAGAACAATCAATAATTCTGTTCTAGATAGATCCATCAACTGAGGTCAAAATTCAAAAGATTAGATTGTAGTCCTACAGCATCTGTTTACTGTATTTTGTTGAAATTGTATTAGCAGCTTTGGTCGCATCAAATTCATATTAAGGATGACTTTTTCCTTCTTGAATATGATCTTCTAAATTGTTGTCCCTTGATGGTGAATAGAGTATATTATTGGTAAATGATAAAGTTGGATTCATCAAATTTATCAAGAATGGGAGGAAGAAAATTCTTTGAATAGATTGAATTGATTGAAAGACCTATGAATGAGAACTAGTCTCTTTATACCATGTAAAAGATGGTTCAAGAATGCAAGGCAAGAACTCAAATTAGCAATCTATTGATGCATAATATTGCTAAACTAGAGAAAATTTTATGCGCACGGAAGATATGAAAAACATAATTTTATTGTGTGAATGATTTACAATTTGATATGTTATGAGCATTATGATGTGTATTTATAGTTCACACACATTTAGACTGTTTATACTACCTAAATCACCTCACTTTGGTCAATATTCTCTTTATGTTTGAAAGATTGTGAAACTGCATAATGAAAAAGAATTTGATGTTCTAAGAATACTCTCTTACTAAAAGAAACGTCTCTCCTATTAAAAGAATATTAGTCTACTGAGATATTATAGCCATTTCTTATTAAAAAATATTAATTCTTGATATTTTAATATGCATAAATATTAAAATGATAAACATTTGAGAAATACTTTCATGTAGAGGTTTTTCGTATAGATTGTACAAATTTTTTTAATTTAGTTAATTTTTTAATTAAATAAAAATAGATCAACAATAATTACAAAAAAACCACCAAGTATAGTTTTGTACAGCAATTTTAGTGGTTGTTGTGTGAGTGTGAGACATATTGAGTCTTGTTTTTTATTGTTTAGTTTTTTTAGAAAATGACATATAGGTCCCTGATCTTTTGTCCTCCGAACATTTTCATCCCTCACCAATTGAAAATACTTTTAAGTCCCTGACCTCTTTAAAAGTTGGACATATATATCTCTCTGTTCATATGGGCCCGTCAGACCCAATGAAAAAATTTGATGTAGCTTTCGTTTTGCTGACCTGGCCGTTACGGATGCACACATGGAGAGAGAGTTTTCAAAATGAGACAAATTAGTCTCTCTTCTTTAAAATGATGTCATTTTCATGTAAGGGTTCAAAATTTCTTCCTGCCTTTCTATGTCTGGATCTTCCTCTTTCTCGCTCTCGCTCTCAGTTGCCTTTCCTTTTCTCTCAGAATCTCGCTGCCTATCATCATCACTACCTCAAGTCTCCCTCCCTCCCTCCCCCCCTCTCTCTCTCTCTCTCTCTCTCTCTCTCTCTCTCTCTCTCTCTCTCTCTCTCTCTCTCTCTCTCTCTCTCTCTCTCTCTCTAAAGGTTGTAAGCTAACAACAGCGTCCATGACCGTCGCTACCAATATCAGCCTTTCAAGCTCATGTTTGTTGCCTCCCTTCTCTCATCTTTTTAGGCTCATTGTCTGTTGCATCACTTTTCTCGATCTCTCAACAGTAGCGCCATCTCCAGCAATGGCAGGTCCTAACAACGACTTCTATGCTGTTCTACTCCTCTTCTTCCAGTGTTGATATACTTCTCTTCTCCTTTTCTTTCTTTATGAAAAATTTTGAATCTTTTATTTAGGAATTAGGCATCCATAAAGTCTCTCCTTGCTCTTCGTCTTCTTCAAGGAACCCTTCTTTTTTTTTCTTTTTTTAAATTTCATCTAATTAATTAGTTTTTTTAATTAATGAATGTGTTTTGTGTTGGTTGAATTTGATGTTGTTTGATAATCGAGAGAATCTAGTTTGATTTGCTAATTTTGTGGTATGTTGTTATAGCTTGGTTCAAATAAAGATCAAATTCTGTGGAGAGCATTGTTGTTGGAGCACTTTGAACAATGTTTTAGCCAATTGATGTGGATTTAACAACCATAACTACCGGCAAGTGCACCGAATCGTACCAAGTAATAAACTCACGGTGAGTGAGTGTCGATCCCACGAGGATTAATGGATTAAGCAAACAATAGTCAATCAATTATTCTAGTCAGACAATCAAAATTTAGGGTTTTAGAAAACTTTGACTTAAACATTGAAGTAAACAAAGGCAAATAGTAAGTGTTGAAAGAAAATATGATTAAAAGAGTTAAGGTTTTAGAGATGTTGAGTCTTCCGGATCAATACTTTTCACTTTTCACTTTTCACCTTGATCATGCAAAGATACATCCATGGCAAATCATTAATAATCAAACCCCAATCCCTTGGTAATTCAATTTCTCTTTAACCTAATTAATCGCTAATTTCTTAGTCAATTATTTAAGAAAATAGTTGAAGCACGTTCACTGATTTATATGCCACACAATTCATAAGAATCTCCCCTAGTTGATTCAATGTCACTTATCAAGTTTAGTTTCAAAACTTAAGAGCTATGAGAATAAGTTTTCAAGCTTAATTCAATTAATCAACTTTTCTAAGAAATTAAAAGAATTCAAGTCAGAAGAGAATTATTTTCCAACACTTTCAAATCTTTTAGATAAAGAACGAAAACTTTTTCTTAAGAAGATATCAATGCATTAATCAAAGGTAGAAAAGTTAGAATATTAGTCCATAGGAATCAACAGAGCTCCTAACCTTAACCAATGAGATTAGTTGCTCATGTCTTCAGGAAAAACCTTAAAATTATGAAAAGTAAAAAGTGCTAAAGAAGAAGAAGAGAAGCCTATAAAATGTCTCACTTTCTCCCTTAAATACTAACCCTAAATAAATTTAAAATTCAAAACTTAAAATAGAATCAATTTCAAACAAAATCAAATCTAATTAATGTTTTTCTCCAGCCAAGCTTTCAATCTTTTCTTCTTGCAATCCTTAATTAATGTTGTGATTAGTGGGCCTAATTTGAACTTTGATTTAGTCAGTTGAGTGTTGAAAAATTGGAGGGTTTGGTGAGTGAATTTAGGCCTTTAGGAGGTGTCCCATAATCCCACGTCGCACGTGAAGGATCCACATGCAACGTGAAGCTCAAACTCAATTTATTTCACTCCCTAACTTGATCACATTGGACATGGGATATCCCACGTGGAACGTGGCTTTGTTTTTCCTCGATTTTGGCCCATGTTTGCTCCCAGGCATTGCACGTCCAAAATCTCACGTCCCACGCGAACTAGGTGTTATGCATATGCATGATACCTCTTAAGCCTCTTGTTCTGCATATTGTAACACCCTCACTATCAGCATGTCACGCTTTCGGCTGCATCATTCTGATAGCTTCAATATTACGACAACTCTAAATATATTTAATACTAAGATATGAGCCTATTTAAAACTTAAAAGCGTATAAACTGCAAAGAAAGATTTTTTTAGTTGGAGACACACATACTGTAACACCCTCACTATCGGAATGTCACGTTTCCGCCTGCGCCACTCTGATAGCTTGGGTATTACGACTCTGAACATATTTAATACTAAAACAGGAGCTTGTTTAAATCTTAAAACCGCATATCCTTGTAAAAACACTTTTCTACTGAAAACATATATATATGTGTGTATACATACAGACCAAATACAATACTTTAATATATATATATATATATATATATATATATATATATATATATATATATATATATATATATATATATATATATATATATATATATATAAGGGATAAAGATAGAGGTGAGGGAAAAATAATAAATAAGATAATACAAAAATACTAAATAAACAGAAAATGAATATAACTCTTTGAAAGCTTCGTCACCCATATCCTGAAAAGAAAAAACCTGTAGAGGAGTGAGAACATCGTCCTCGAAAGGGTTCTCACTGTGGGATTACAGAAATACTATAATAAGATACGTAAAATAAAAAATTATTTTTAAAGCACAGTGATCATTGCTCGTCTTATGTATATCCGTAAAGCACTTAGGTTCACATTCAAAAATCTAAAAATCCTTTTTTAAAGAAATCTTAATAAATTTCTCAAAATAAAAAATCTTTTTCCTTGTAAAAGCTCAAAAGTTTTTTCTAGAAAGTATGAATGACCAACATGTCCCAAGCATAGGTTCAATTAAGTCTATGCTGTAAGAGTTTGATTTTTCATACTTTACTAGACCACAACATGAAAGCAGTTACCTAGGCGGTATAAATAATCATTTTGTTCCAAGCATAGGTTCATTAAGTCTATGCTGAACTAATCAGATACTTTATACAAAACTAGACCTCAAACATACCAATCACGGCTTCAGGCCCATCCAATCCAACACGGGCCCCGGCCAAAACAACTCAATCATCAACCAATTCATCATAAACCAACCAATCAAACACAATCATAATTAATGTAGTTCAAGCACAACCAAGAGCAATTACAATAAGCATAACAGTAGTAGTTAACATAAGTATTCACATAGGCAAACCAATTATAATATGCACACCCAAACAATGTCACATAAATGTAAATGATGAATGTCTGTCCTACTGGCTGTGATATCACATTGTCGGTTCAACTGCCAACTCGACACATCCCCTCGAGATGTTTCCTTTCAGTTATGAATAAAATGGAAACCCCCGAGATATTGTGCCCGGATTACGGTCCAGGATGTCAGTGCTTGCACCACTCCTGTGATCCGAAAGGATGTGAGCGGAATACTCTGCCTCTGACCTCACATTTCTCAACATAAGCGGGATGTACCCAGCCCTTACACCTACCAAACAATATCTTATCAATATTAAATCTCTCAACATAAGCGGGACGAACCCGGCCCTTATGCCTACAACTCAGCGCAAGCAGGACGAACCCGGTCCTTATGCCTACCGAACAATAACTCATCAATCTCGATAATACCACAATCAATCAAACTCAATGTCTTATTTCAGAAATCATTCTAAATCAGGATTTTGCCATAAAATTTCTGAGTAGAGTCTCAAGACTTTAGAGGAGAATAACCTAACTCATTTCCTTAATTTTATTGAAAACCTCTAAAACTTTAGCTTCTTGATTTGAATAAATAAAGTAGAATTTAAACCAAAAACCAAGTAATGTATCCAAATATTCCAACCCAATTTCGAAACCAACTTACTTAAACCAAAACCAAATCATTTGAATCCAAAAACCAATTTCAATTTCAATTTCATTCCAAAATCTAAAGTGTTTCCAAAGGGTTCGGAAATTATTTTAGTTTTTCTAAATCAAGATTTCAAAGAGTACTTCAAACTTTTTCTAAAACGTCGTAAAGTGAAATCAGTCAATCAAAATTTAGCTTCTTTTAAATCCACTAAAGCTCCTCCAAATCTGTTTACTTAAATCAAATTCCAAAACATAAAAATCTTCATATTTAAATTGACTTTAAAACATAATTCTTTTCTTAAATAAATTACATTCAAAATATAATGATTTTCTTAATAAGGTGAGTTCAAATATAATTCAGTTATCAAATATTCAATTCAAAGCATATTCCATTATTTTTAAAATAATGTTTCAAACAAAGTCTCGGATTTTATAGAAATTTCGGCAGCATCTCACCTAAAATCTGGACTTTGCCACCCTTTTCGGGTTCCAACCAAACCAATCCTTAACTCTTTTCCAAGGGATTCAAGACCAAATCATTTTCTAATAATTAAAATTCATACTTTAAATACTAAAATCCTTTCAAATTAAAACAATTAGGAACCTCCATTTTGGACAAAATCAGACATTATTTCAATCAAATAGGCAACCATATTCATCCAATAGAAATCAAACAATTCATAAGAACTAGAAATGCATTTCGCACATCATATCTATTTATAACAATTCCAATATAAAATAAATTAGTTTGTATAAGAAGCCCCTACCTCGACTCGTTGAAACCATAAACCAGAATGCGTCAACGAAATTTAGCTCAACCCGAAACCAACAGCAACCGCAAACTCAGTCCCTAATCACTTTCGCAACAAACACAGCAACCTAAAAGTGACATGCAACGCTCAGAACACGACCCTACATTACCAGAACCTCAGAGTTTATAACCATACATAACAAAAACTCTTATACACTAGCAACGAGGGTTTTGAAACAAAGATACCTATTGTAATAAGGAAGAACAACTAAACTGAATGGTAATAGCTCCGGTAGTGGCAACTCACTATAAATAAACTACTACTAACAAACTTAACGGATAAGGAAGATCTGAAGCAAGGTTAGAGCTTACCAAGAAATAGAAGATTCAGTGACGGTTTCCGATGGCAGCAGCGGCAGAGATGGCTTGACAGTGGTGATGCAGGTGATCTCCTTCCCCTCCATCGTGTTCTGGTTGTGTTTCCCTCTTCCCCTCTAGCCAGATCTATGTCGATGGAGGTTCGGCAGTGGCGAGGAATGGCGACGGAAAGACCTCGACGGTGACGGCAACAACGCGGGCTCCACGGGATGGCGACGCATCCTTCTCCTCGCACGGCTCTCTCCCTCAGTTCTGGGCTTCCTCGCGATGGTGACGAAAGGCACGGTAGTGGCTCAAGCTGGACGGTGGTGGCGCAGGCAGCAGGACGCAGTGGCAGTGGTGCAACTGCAGCAACGGTCTCTCTCCTCCTTCCTCTGTGGATCGCAGCTCCTTGTCTTCTCCCCTTCCCCTGCTTCCGTCTCCCCTTTCTTCCTTCTTTCTATTCTTTTTTCTTTTTCAGCAGGGTTGCTGTGTGTGTTGGTGAGGTGAGGGCTGATGTAGACTAGGGTTTCACTTGGGGAAAAGAGAAAATTGTAGTTTAGTTAGGGTTATAGGCTTTGTGTATGAAATTGGAGATTTTGGGGTTTAATTTGAAACTAATTGAATCCTTAGGTAGCGTTTGGTGGAGAGATAGAGACAAAAAGATTGAGATTGAGAGACAGAGACTAAGAGACAGGGATTGAAATAAATCTCAATATTCTGTTTGGTGCAAAATGGGAGACAGAAATTGAAACAAGAATGAAACTCTAATTTAATTTGCACAAAGGGTAAAATTGGAATTAATTAATTGAAATAAAAGTATTTTAGGTATAAAATGTTATTAAAGTTTCAGTCTCCATCTCTAAAAATTTCAGTCCCCTGTGTCCCTACTTTTTGGAGGTACTGAAATACTGAAATTTTAGAGACAGAGACAGAAATTTTAGTACTAGTTTCTGAACTAACAAACACGATATTGAATCTCAGTCTCTTAGTCTCTGTCTCAGTACCTCAAAATAAACACTATCTAAAATTACTTTAAAATATTATTTGTTGTATCGAAATACTAATTTCATTCTCAATCAAATACTCTAATGGTAAATATAAGATAATATAAGCAATTTTCTTTATTCCTAAAACTTAAAGTATTAAATTTTAAAAATATAAAGTATTTAAATTAAATATATAAAATTTTTATTATTTGACAACTACTAACGTTATAATTTAAATATAGAAAATAACTCAATAATTGTAAAATTAGATAAAATTCTAATTTAAATAGCCAAACCTCATTATTTTTGAATTTCTAAGGATTAAAATTATAATTAAGAAAATAATCCATAATTAAAGAGTTTGGATGAAAACTTTAATTTATTTCAAATCCAATTAATCAAAACTGTCTTTAATTATTTTTAATAAAATAATTTTTGAAATTAAAAATATAAATATATATGATTTGAAATTAGTTCAAAATAGAATTTTTCAAAAGTCTTTGGTTTTACACATACATACAAACCAAATACAGTACTTACAAAGAATATATATGTATATAGATTAATAACTTTCAAGCAATATATACATACAGGTCCTATCTCTCTTACAAGATTTGTAAGGATAAAGGCGAGGGAAGAATAAATAATAACTAAAGTAATACAAAACATCGCAACAACAACAACTAGGTAAACTCTTCATGACTTCCACGTCCATATCCTGAAAAGAGAAATATGTAGGGGAGTGAGAACGTCGTCCTTACTAGTTCTCGGTAGAGGGTTTTGAGAATAGTTACAAAAAGATATTTTAATTAAAACTATTTTCAACCGTAGTAATCATCAATTCATAATCCAAATTTAGAAACTCATGTTGCTCTTACAAAACTCCACACAAAATAACATCTCATGCATTTCATCACTAACTAAAATCATTTTAACCAAAACTTACCACTGATCTAACCAATCACGGCCTCTGGCCCAAATTAAACTAACTCCACCTCCAGCCCAAATTAACACAACTCAGCCTCTGGCCAAATTAACACAACTCGGCTTTTGACCCAATTCAAAACAAACCATCATTACCGTTATCATCAATCTACCCCCAAATACTCAAAATAGAAATCAATCACAAGCACAAGCAAATACAAAGCAAACACATTTTAAGAATAATTACAGCAACTATCATAGTTATTAGTTAAACATAATTTATCAGATAGGCAAACCAAAACAAATAAGCACACCTAAACAATAGCAAATAAATGCAGTATGATGCATGCCTGTCCTACTGGCCGTGAGTTTACGTGTCGGTTATTTTGCCAGAACCCGACACATCTAGCAGCTAACCTAGATATGGTCCTCTCGAAAAATGGTGAGCGGTAAACCACCTTGATCTCCTCCATCTACGGACAGTAAACCACCTCGATCCCTACAGATGTTTTCAATTGAAAAATAGCACACACGTGGACAGTAAATAACCACAATCCCCATAAACACATTCACCACTCCCCCTCCTCTCTTCTCTCTTTTCCATCGCAGCCTCACTCTCGAATCTCTTTTTATTTCTCTCTTTTGATTTCTGCTACTGCTATATGTTAGCATTTTGGAAGAAAGGGAAGCGGTGTGGCGGTGAAGGGATTGAAAAAGTTAGGGTTTCATTTTGGGGACAATTAATAATATAATTAGGGTATAAAGTAGTATTAAAAACTAATTTTAATTCAATAAAATTATCTTCAAAGAAAGTACTATTTGTTCATCAATGTACAAATTATATTCAAATAACTACTAATTAAATAAAAATTAGAAATAATTAAATTAATTGATAATTTTTTTGTTTATAAAATAAAGTTTAACATCTAAATATTCAAAATAGAGTACATAAAATTTTCATTATTTTTCAATTACCAGAACTTCAAATTATAATTGAGAAATTACCTGATTTATATGTAAAATTTCTGAAAATATAATCTTAATTAAATATAATAAATTATAAATAACTTATAATTTAATTTTAAAAATCCAACATCTTATATATACCCATGCTAGATGCGTACGAATGACATGCCCACATCCCACGTTGATATCTTTGCATCCCACGACTAAGATCTCACATCCTACATTGAAGTGGGGTCATGCGTACGCATGGGAGATGCGTACGCATGATTGAGCACATTCTACAACTTGTGCGAACCCATGGGAGATGCGTACACACAACTTCCGTTTTGGCATTGGACGCCTATGCTCCCACGTTGGACGGTTGTGCACTCTTTTAACAACTTTGCTCTCTATTTTGCTTAGACGTGGTACGCCTTATCTTCCACGTCCCACGACTTGCCGTTTTCTCACCAATTTGTGTCCAGGGAGCTCTCTGTTTGGTCCAGAGAGCTCTCTGAGTTGCTTCTCCCTCTTGCTCTTCTTGCTCAAAGTGATTTCTGGTCTTTTTTTCTTAAATCTTTGTCAATTCTCTTCCAAGTTCTCCTGTAATTAATGAATGCACACTAACTGAAAGTATTGCTCAACTAACCAGGAAATCATTGCTTATCTTGCACTAATTCTTAGTTTATTTATTAGAATTCTAAGAGAAAAATACTAAAGATGTAAACACATCACTAATTAATTAGTTCTTTGAATTAATGGATGTATTTTGTGTTAGTTGAATTTGATACTGTTGTGTCATGAATCATTCAGAATTCAAGAGATTGTTTATGGTGAATGAATTATAATCACTGTTTTTATTTGTGTTGATTCAATGGATTCAATGTTGCTATCTATTTACTTTATTTTGATTTGGTAAGAATATTTATTATTATTATTTAAAGTAGAACAAGAAGAAATTATGAAAGAGGTGGAAGAAAAATAAAAATGGTGGTATGTGAGTGGAGGTAGAAGAAAGGGGAAGAAGGATTTAGATATCCTATTATTTTGAGGAAGGGGACTAATTTGTCTCATTTTGAATCAGTACAACGAAAGCCACATCAGACTTTTCGGTTAGGTCTGACGCACCCATACGAGCGGAAGGATATATATGTCCAATTTTTAAAGAGGTCAGGAACTTAAAAATATTTTCAAATGGTGAATAGCAAAAATGTCCGCAAGACAAAAGGTTAGAGACCTATTGGTCATTTTTTTAGTTGATGTTAATCTATTCCTATTTTCAATAAAAAAATGAATTAAAAAAACCATCACTTATCATATCATTTTAGAAAAAATGTATAATCTATCTCACAGATGTTTTTTAAAAGTATTCATTTTCGCAATATAAAAGATAAATTCTTTTAATCTTTTAATTATTTTTTAAGTATAATTTGTTATCATTTAATATCTTTTCTTGCATTTTTTTCAATCTATTTAAAAATTACATAGTAAAAAATTGTAATTGCAAGAAAAAAGTTAGAATCTATTCCCACAAAATAAACTCTCTTGTGAAAGAAAATTTGCGTTCAGAGAAAGAGTACGTACTTCGTACTCAGGGAGAATGAGAGAAGGATAGAGCGGGAGCGAGCGTTTGAGAGTGAAACATAGAGAAGATGGCAGCCATGTCATCAGAAGAGATAAAGGGGAGAGTGTGGGTGGGGGTGCATCCGATGTCAAGAAGGATTTCTTACAAGAGGATTTTTCAAAGTCTACAAAGGTCTCTTTTAGAGATAAAGTCATTAGTCCAGATAAATCGAAGGCCTTTGCACTTGCAGGATTTCTATCTAGGGATAGTATAGTGACAGTAGTAGTGGTAGGCAAGCAGGGCAATCCTCAACCTCTGTGTGTAAACTTCACTGAAGAAGCGAAGCTTTGTTTGGCCGAGCCTTATCGAGAAGTTTTGGTGATCAAGGTCCTTGATAATAATTATAGTTACACATCTCTTTCACACAAGCTTCGAATGGTCTGGTGCATCAAAAGTGGCTTCGATCTGCTTGATGTGGGGTTTGGGTACTTCATGGTAAAATTCGATGCAACTGAAGATCGTGAGAAGGTCATGCTTGAGGGCCCGTGGTTGATTGAGGGGCACTATATTGTTGTAAAACCATGGGATGTAGATTTTCGGCCATGTGAGCAATCCTTCGGGTCTTTACTTGTATGGTTTCGGGTTTCGGATCTCCCAATTTGGTGCTATCAGGAACATGCCATGATGCGTACTGCTTCTGCAATAGGAGTCCCCATTAAAGTGGACCTAGCCACTAAGTTGGCTGAGAGAGGACGATATGCCTGATCATGTGTTCAAATAAATTTAGGACTCTTGGTGATCAAGCATATCATTATGGAAGGCGTAACTCATGCAGTGGAGTATGAAAGTTTAAATTTAATTTGTAATTCTTGTACACGTTATGGCCACAATATGAGATAGTGCTTGGATAGAAACTCCAGGGAAAGAAAGGGTGCTGATTCCAATGCCACCAAGCCCCGAGATGGTACAACGGTGGTGCCAAATTCTGAGCCCAAAATTCAAAATTTAAATAAAGTAGAACCTAATGTGGTAGGCAGCATTACTAGCGAGAATCCTGCACCAAATTTGCAAGAGAATTTCATGACTAATACTTTGCATGGAAATAATGTTGAGGAGGCTTGCATGCATGATAAATCGGGCTGGGAGCAAGTTGTGAGGAAAGGTAAAACAAAGATGGGCCAAAAGCAATCTAACAAGACCCAAAAAGGCACTCAATCCAAAACTGGTTTGGGTAGGGTAACCAGGCCCACCATCCACTTCCCTCACACAGATGGTTCCAGCTCGTATCACGCCAACGTCAGGTCACGTGTTAAGGTCGGGCACAGTGCTTCCCGTGATGGTGAGACATTGATCTCCTCAACCCGACATACCCCAGTGCCTTGCGTCTCTTCTCTTCGGAAATGACCAAGGCCAGTATCCCTACAGAGCTCACTGATTGAGAAAAGTGGAGGCACGGCGGTGGAAGCATCAGCATGTCCTCTTGCAGCCGTGAAGGAGAGTGTTACCATGGCAGTTCCATTGGAAAAGGAAGGCATATTGCTGGCTGTTGCAGCATCGGTAGGCAGGAATGGGGAGATATTTCATGGAGATCTAGCAAAAAAGAAGGCCACGGGAGTCACATCTGCTGGGCAAACCTCGGTTTGAAATTAGTGAAGCACTTTAATTCCCTTGTTTTATATTTTTATATTTTATATTATGGATAATTTAAATATAATAGCTTGGAATATTAAAGATGCTTCTAATAAGTTAGCCCGGGTGAATTGTAAAGAATTGGTTAGGAAATTTATATCTATAATTTTTATTGTAGTTAAAACTCATTGTCCTTTTTAACACTTGAAATTGTTCTAGGAAAGACTTGGTTATCACTCTATTGGTATAGTGGAGGCATTAGGACATAAGGGGGTATCTGGTTCTTTTCTGCAATGTAGGGTGCTCACTGCAAATGGGTTGATGCTTTCGATCAGTGTGTTACAGTTGAGGTTCAGGAAAATAACGTGATTTGGAGGGGTAGTGGTATCTATGGAAGTCCTTAGTTTAATACCAGAGTTTTGCTATATGATTATCTTGTTACTCAGTCCTTGTCTTTTTGCGGGCTATAGATTATTCTTGGTGATTTTAATGAAGTGCTATTCTCTCACGAATCTAAGGGTTGCCTCTTCTCGAGTCACCATGCAGATCAGCTTGCTGCCTCTCTAGGGGATAGTGATCTGTTTGACTTGAAAACTATTGGGAGACGATTATCTTGGTACAGAAGGGTTAAAAATGGTATTGAGGTGGCAAAAAAACTTGACTGGGTCTGTATCAACAGTGGATGTTTATCTTTCTTTCTAGAGGCTTACGCAAAAATTAATAGGTTTCAGTTTGATTATTGTCCTATCCTAGTGTGCTTTAGAGGTCATCCCCAACCAAAAACAAATAGACCTTTTCGGTTTATTATGGCTTGGGCAACTCATCTAGGGTATAGAGATATTGTGAACCAGTCAAGGCGGGCTGGCTAGAGAGAGGTACATGGCAAGCTTTCAGAAGTACAAAAGAACTCTTTAGAGTTTAATTCTAAAGTGTTCGGCAACATTTTCATTAGGAAATGCGAATTGGAGAGGCAGATTAATTTTCTTCAGAAGCAACTAGAAGTAATGGAGGATTTGTTTACGCAGCAAAAAGAATAACAGCTGATTGAGAAATTTAATTACACACTTGTACATGACGAACTTCTAGGGTTTTAGAAATCCAGGGAGCAGTAGGTAAAATTCGGGGATAGAAATACTAAGTTCTATCATGTCCAGACTCTTTTACAGAGAAAGCATAATAAGATTTGTAAAACACGGATAATAACGGCTAATTAATCCATAAATGAGAATTTATTCTAGAAAGCCCTAAATGTAATTTTTATGGCTAAATTTGATAGAGGAGATTGAGACGAGAATTTTGGTACCAATTTTATAGAATTCGGACCAAGATTGGACCGAACGGGCCAAATCGGGCCAACCGGACCCAAAGTGGGCCCTTGGCCCAACTAAACTAAACCAAAACCCTAGTTTTCAGCACTCTCTCTCCTCACAACACTCAAACTCACGCTAAAAATTAGAAGGGAGGGGGGAAGAACACTCTCTCAACTTCTATCTCTCACTTGAGCTTCAAACCACCATAACTTTTGATTTAGAGCTCCGATTGGCACACCGTTTGTGGCCACACGTTCACCGCGGAGAGCTCTACAAAACCCATACAATTAATCTTGAGGTAAGCCACATTTTTCTCTTCGAATTTCTAGCCTTATTTTCGAGTTTCATGAGCAAAAATATTGAGATTTTGGGCTCTTTGATGTTATAGGACCCAACTCTCTTGAAGGAGAAGGTTAATCTTGTCTCCTTGGACCTTGGGTGTGGTAAGATTCTCAACTCTAGTGTAATTTGTGGTTCTATGATATTTGGGTTTTGAGATGTTGTGTATGGGTGTGATGATTGTGGCTTAGGTTGTGTATGTGTGAATGTTGGAGCTTGATTGGTGACTTTGAAAAGCTTGAAAAGGGATTTGGTGGTGAAAAATCTGTTCTTGGAAGTATTGAGGCCTTGAGATTTTGAGAAAAAAGTGGCTTGGAAGTGCTCTGGTTGAGCTTGGGAAATCGGCTAAGGTATGGTCTCGGTTTCTCGTATCTAATATGTAATGTGGTAGGAAATACTTAGGCTAGAGGCCCTAAGATAGGCATTAAATTGTTGATGTTGTTGGATGGTTGAAATATATGATGTGGTCATATATGTGATGATGATTATTGATGCTTTGATGGTATGATGTATGAGAAATATGCATGTTGTGATATATGCTTGATGATTGGTTATGGTTGAATTGTGGATTGAACCATGTTGATGGTGAGTACGATATTGATTGTGTACAATGATGATTTATTGGAATTGGTATTGTTGAAAATTGGCAAGAGGAAGAGTATATGATATGTCAATATGTTTGAGTTCGAGCCACTTGGGTGAAGTGGGTTAAAATGATGGGATAGTGATTTTGGTGAATTGTGGTAAAGTGTCAATGTGTGAGTTGAGGAGACTTGGTGTTGAATTTGATATATTCTGATTGATTTCAAAGAAAAGGGATGAAAGTGGCATGTTTTGATTGATTTTTAAAAAGAGTTGAAAATGGCTTGTTTTGAAAATGGCACTTTGTGGTTTTGTATAAAAATATGGTTTTTGGGCATACTTTGACGGGACATAACATGGACTACGGATCTCCGTTTTGTGCCAAATCTGTTTAGAAATAAAATTGGATTCGGGATGTCCATACCGATCGAAGAACGGGTGAAAAATGAATTAAAATGAGAAAGTTAGGTCCGTCAGAAGATTGGGGTTTGAATTTGTGAATTCTGCAGCTTTTAACTTAGAAAATTTTTAGCAGAATGACCCCTCGCGCGTAGGCGCACTTGGCGCGTACGCGCCGTCCTTTCAGAAAACGCCATCCACGCGTGCGCGGGGTGTGTGCGGGCACGCCGATGTGATGCACCCAATGCCCAGCCATTTTCCAGAGGGTTGTGCCTGAACTGTGCCAGTTTTGTGCCTGGGGCACGAGAGTACCCACGCGTACGCGTGGCGGACGCGTGCACGTCGATTGGCTAATTTTCAATCCACGCGTTAGCGTGCATGACGCATACGCGTTGATGAGTTTTGTGGCCATCCACGCGTGCGCGTGGAGTGCGCGTACACGTGGCCCTGTTTTCATTCCAAAGTTGATTTTTGAGTTTTAAAAGCCAAATCTCATACTTCTAAGCCTCTGATCTCACCACTTATGTCTTAAATCATTATGATATGCCTAGCTATTAGAAAAAGAGCTAGGAGATGTGGTAACTTGCCAGTGAAGCAAGGGAAAAATGAATGATCAATAAGGATCAAAGATGATTATGTGAGAGGCGGAGGATGGTGGTGGAAGTGCTTGTTATGCCATGGGCCAAAAGGCCGTAATTGTTAATGAAATGGCTGGTTATGGATTTAACCGTGAGCCGAATGGCTGGTTATGGATTTAACCGTGAGCCGGATGGCTAGTTTATTGCCGTGTTACGGCGGAGCCATGATTATGGCTATGTATAAATGCATATATGCTGTTGAATAAATTGTGAATGTTGCACTTCCACTGTTGGAGATGAGAGGTTCCCTGGAAGGAAGCAGTGGCTAGCCACCACGTGCTCCAGGTTGAGACTCGAAGCTCTTTTGACCCTATGTCGTAAGGATGGCCGGGCACTGTGAAAGCCCCGGATGAGCTCGCCCCGTAAATATTCATCAGTGAAGGTGATGGATATAGATCATGATTATGATGAGTTTAACTCGAGTTGGGGATGCGCGACAGAGGGACAGTCCAATGGTTAGCTACCAGGACTTGTCGGGTTGGCTCTATAACCGACAGATGATATCATCAGCCACTAGGGACAGGTGATGAGCGGATATTTTATACGCTTTTTGGGGATAATTTCATGTAGATTTTAGTATGTTTTAATTAGTTTTTAGTTAAATTTTATTAGTTTTTAGGCAAAAATCATATTTCTGGACTTTACTATGAGTGTGTGTATTTTTCTGTGATTTCAGGTATTTTCTGGCTGAAATTGAGGAAGCTGAGCAAAAATCTGACTTAGGCTGAAAAAGGACTGCTGATGCTGTTGGATCCTGACCTCCCTGCACTCGAAATAGATTTTCTGGAGCTACAGGAGTCCAATTGGCGCGCTCTCAACGGCGTTGGAAAGTAGACATCCAGGGCTTTCCAGCAATATATAATAGTCCATACTTTGCGTGAAGATAGACGACGTAACTTGGCGTTGAACGCCAAGTACATGCTGCTGTCTGGAGTTAAACGCCAGAAACACGTCATGATCCGGAGTTGAACGCCCAAAACACGTCATAACTTGGAGTTTAACTCCAAGAAAAGCCTCTACTTGTGGATAGCTTTAGTCTCAGCCCCAGCACACACCGAGTGGGCCCCAGAAGTGGATTTCTGCACCAATTATCTTAGTTTACTCATATTCTGTAAACCTAGGTTACTAGTTTACTATTTAAACAACTTTTAGAGAATTATTCTGTACCTCATGACATTTTCAGATCTAAATTACATACTTTTGACGGCATGAGTCTCTAAACTCCATTGTTGGGGGTGAGGAGCTCTGCAGCGTCTCGATGAATTAATACAATTCCTTTATTTTCCATTCAAACACGCTTGTTCTTATCTAAGATGTTCATTCGCGCTTAATTATGGAGAAGGTGATGATCCGTGACACTCATCACCTTCCTCAATCCATGAACGTGTGCCTGACAACCACCTCCGTTCTACATCAGATTGAATGAGTATCTCTTAGATTCCTTAATCAGAATCTTCGTGGTATAAGCCGGATTGATGGCGGCATTCATGAGAATCCGGAAAGTCTAAACCTTGTCTGTGGTATTCCGAGTAGGATTCTGGGATTGAATGACTGTGATGAGCTTCAAACTCCTGAAGGCTGGGCGTTAGTGACAGACGCAAAAGAATCAAGGGATTCTATTCCAACCCGATTGAGAACCGACAGATGATTAGCCGTGCTGTGACAGAGCATAGGAACGTTTTCACTGAGAGGATGGGAGGTAGCCATTGACAACGGTGACACCCTACATAGAGCTTGCCATGGAAGGGACTTTTCGTGTGTTGAAGGAATTCAAGGAAGAGTTGAAGTTCAAAGGACAAAGCATCTCCAAAACTCCAACATATTTCTCATTACTGCACAACAAGTAACACTGTTATTCTCTTTTATTTTTATAATCAAATCTAGTAATTTCACTTTTAATCCTATTGACCTCCTGACTAAGAATAATAAAATAAATATAGCTTGCTTCAAACCAATAGTCTCCGTGGGATCGACCCTTACTCACGTAAGGTATTACTTGGACGACCCAGTGCACTTGCTGGTTAGTTGTGCGGATTACAAATTCGTGCACCAAGTTTTTGGCGCCGTTGCCGGGGACTATTCGAGTTTGAACAACTAAAAGTTTATTTTATTTCTTAGATTAGGAATAATTTATTTTTATTATTTTTGTTATAGAGTCATCAAATTCTGATAGGATAGTTTCTTTTCAAAAATTTCTTTTCAAAATTTATTGTTTTTCTTTTAATTAATTGCTAATTTTCGTGAGTTTAGTGTCTTGTTCTAAGTTTGGTGTCAATTGCATATCTCATATTTTTCTTTAAAATTTTCGACTTGTGTTCTTTGTTCTTCATGATCTTCAAGTTGTTCTTGTTTATTTTTCTCGTTTGATCTTGAGTTTTTCTTGCTTTGTGTCTTTTCTTGTTTCACTTGTGTTCTTTTTAAGGCATTAATTGGAATATCTAGAACAAGTGTTACATTTATTCCCAATTGGCTAGAGTATTGGCTTATATTCTTGATAATTGGGTATACGCTTTGGAACCTTTTTCAAAAATAATTTTTCTTGATTTAATCTTGTGCCAAACTTTAAGTTTGGTGTTTTCTTGTTAATCTTTCATAATTTTCGAAAATTTTATTAAAGTTTTCTAAAAATTTTAAGTTTGGTGTTCTTCCTTTTGTTCTTGGTGTTCTTGTGAATCTTCAAGGTGTTCTTGAGTTTTTCTTGTGTCTTGATCTTAAAATTTTTAAGTTTGGTGTTCCTTGGTGTTTTTCCTCCAAAAATTTTCGAAAATAAGGAGCATTGGATCTAAAAATTTTAAGTCTTGTGTCTTTTGTGTGTTTTTCTCGTTCATCATAAAATTCAAAATTCAAAAAAAAATTATTTTCTAACTAATTTTGAACTACATTTTTCGAAAATCTTATATAAAAATTCAATTTTCAATTTCAAAATATTTCCACTTTCTTTTATTTATTTCGTTTTTATTTTATTTTATAAAAATTAATTTTTATAAAATAAATAATATCAGCATATATACCATTTCTTTTATTCCAACATGGAACTAAGTGGGAATGAACAGTCCAAGAGGACTCTGGGGTCATATGCTAACCCCACTACTGCTTCATATGGGAGTAGTATCTGTATACCCTCCATTGGAGTTAGTAGCTTTGAGTTGAATCCTCAGCTCATTATCATGGTGCAGCAAAACTGTCAGTATTCTGGTCTTCCACATGAAGAACCTACAGAGTTTCTGGCACAATTCTTGCAAATTGCTGACACAGTACATGATAAGGAAGTGGATCAGGATGTCTACAGATTATTACTGTTTCCATTTGCTGTAAAAGATCAAGCTAAGAGGTGGTTAAATAACCAGCCTAAGAACAGCATAAAAACATGGAAGCAGCTGTCAGAAAAATTCCTGAATAACTATTTCCCTCCAAAACGGATGACACAGCTAAGGCTAAGCATCCAAGGCTTCAAACAAGGAGATAATGAATCTCTTTATGATGCCTGGGAGAGATACAGAGAGATGCTAAGAAAATGCCCCTCTGAAATGTTTTCAGAATTGGTGCAATTAGACATCTTCTACTATGGGCTTACAGAAAAAGCTCAGATTTCTCTAGACCACTCAGCTGGTGGATCTATACATATGAGAAAAACAATTGAAGAAGCTCAAGAGCTTATTGATACAGTTGCCAGGAATCAACATCTGTACCTAAGCAGTGAATCTTCCATGAAAGAAGAAGCTAAAACAGAAACTACTGAGCCCAGTCCGGTGGATCAGGCTAATGAATTCAATCAGCAATTAGACTTTCTAACTGAGCAGCTAGCCGAATTCAAGGAAATATTACAGGAAACAAGAATGGCTAACAGGAATATGGAAGTACAATTAAAGCAGACAGAAAAGCAACTGTCAAAACAAATAGCAGAAGAATGTCAAGCAGTTCAATTAAGAAGTGGGAAAACATTAAATACCTCACTTCAAAGCAGCAGGAAACCAAGAAATGAACAAATGGCTAATCAAAATCCCTCTGAGGACAGTCAGAGCCCAGAGAGGAATAAAGCTGGCGCTGAACGCCCAGACCATGCTCATTCCTGGCGTTCAACGCCAGAAACAAGCATGAATCCGGCGTTGAACGCCCAAAGGGAGCATGGTTCTAGCGTTCAAACGCCAGTAACAAACAAGGAAGTGGCGTCTAACGCCACTCCAGCTCCCACCACTGGCATTCAAATACCAGTGGGGAATCAGTCACATACAAGTGCTGATAACAACTCTTTTAAAAAGGCTTGCCAACCCACTTCTGTAGGTAATAAACCTGCAGCAACTAAGGTTGAGGAATACAAAGCCAAAATGCCTTATCCTCAAAAACTCCGCCAAGCAGAACAGGATAAGCAATTTGCCCGCTTTGCAGACTATCTCAGGACTCTTGAAATAAAGATTCCGTTTGCAGAAGCACTTGAGCAAATACCCTATTATGCTAAGTTCATGAAAGAAATCTTAAGCCATAAGAAGGATTGGAGGGAAACTGAAAAAGTTTACCTCACTGAAGAATGCAGTGCAGTCATTCTGAAAAGCTTACCTGAGAAGCTTAAAGATCCTGGGAGCTTTATGATACCATGCACATTAGAGGATACTTGTACCAAGCAAGCTTTATGTGATCTTGGGGCAAGTATCAACCTAATACCTGAATCTACTATCAGAAAGCGTGGTTTGACTGAAGAAATCAAACCAACCAGGATATGTCTTCAACTTGCTGATGGCTCCATTAAATACCCATCAGGCGTGATTGAAGACATGATTGTCAAGGTTGGGCCTTTTGCCTTTCCTACTGACTTTGTGGTGCTGGAAATGGAGGAGCACAAGAGTGCAACTCTCATTCTAGGAAGACCTTTCCTAGCAACTGGCCGAACCCTCATTGACGTCCAAAAAGGGGAAGTAACCTTGAGAGTCAATGAGGAGGAGTTCAAGTTGAATGTTGTCAAAGCCATGCAACATCCAGACACCCCAAATGACTGCATGAGTGTTGATATTATTGACTCTCTGGTAAGAGAGGTCAATATGGCTGAGAGTCTCGACTCAGAGCTAGAGGACATATTTAAAGATGTTCAGCCTGACCTGGAGGAATCAGAGAGAATAGTAGAACCTCTGAAAATCCCTCAGGAGGAGGAGAAACCTCCTAAACCCGAGCTCAAACCATTACCACCATCCCTGAAATATGCATTTCTGGGAGAAGGTGATACCCTTCCTGTAATCATAAGCTCTACCTTAGAGCCACAGGAAGAGGAAGCACTAATTCAAGTGCTAAGGACACACAAGACAGCTCTTGGGTGGTCCATCAGTGATCTTAAGGGCATTAGCCCAGCTAGATGCATGCACAAGATCTTACCGGAGGGTGACGCCAAGCCAGTGGTTCAACCACAAAGGCGGCTAAACCCAGCCATGAAGGAAGTGGTGCAGAAAGAGGTCACTAAGTTACTAGAGGCTGGGATTATTTATCCTATTTCTGACAGCCCCTGGGTGAGCCCTGTCCAAGTCGTCCCTAAGAAAGGTGGCATGACAGTGGTTCATAATGAAAAAAATGAACTGGTTCCTACAAGAACAGTTACAGGGTGGCGTATGTGTATTGATTATAGAAGGCTCAATACAGCCACCAGAAAGGATCATTTTCCTTTACCATTCATAGATCAAATGCTAGAAAGACTAGCAGGTCATGAATACTACTGCTTCCTGGATGGATATTCAGGTTATAATCAAATTGCAGTAGATCCCCAGGATCAGGAGAAAACGGCATTCACCTGCCCATTTGGAGTATTTGCATACAGAAGGATGCCATTTGGCCTGTGCAATGCACCTGCAACCTTTCAGAGGTGCATGCTCTCAATTTTCTCTGATATGGTGGAAAAATTTCTGGAAGTCTTCATGGATGACTTTTCAGTGTTTGGAGACTCATTCAACTCCTGCCTTAACCATTTAGCACTTGTTCTAAAAAGATGCCAAGAGACTAACCTGGTTTAAACTGGGAGAAGTGTCACTTTATGGTGACTGAAGGAATTGTCCTTGGGCACAAAATTTCGAACAAGGGGATAGAGGTGGATCAAGCTAAAGTAGAGGTAATTGAAAAATTACCACCACCTGCCAATGTTAAGGCAATCAGAAGCTTTCTGGGACATGCAGGATTCTACAGGAGGTTTATAAAAGATTTTTCAAAAATTGCCAAACCTCTGAGCAACCTGCTAGCTGCTGACACGCCATTTATCTTTGATAAAGAGTGTCTGGAAGCATTTGAGACTCTGAAAGCTAAATTGGTTACAGCACCAATCATCTCTGCACCAGACTGGACGTTACCATTTGAATTAATGTGTGATGCCAGTGACCATGCTATTGGTGCAGTGTTGGGACAAAGGCATGACAAGCTTCTGCACGTCATTTACTATGCCAGCCGTGTTTTAAATGACGCACAGAAGAATTACACAACCACAGAAAAAGAGCTACTTGCAGTAGTTTACGCCATTGATAAATTCAGATCCTATTTAGTAGGATCAAAAGTGATTGTGTATACAGATCATGCGGCTCTTAAATATCTACTCACAAAGCAGGATTCAAAACCCAGACTTATAAGATGGGTGCTGCTTCTGCAGGAGTTTGATATAGAAATAAGAGACAGAAAAGGAACAGAGAATCAAGTAGCAGATCACCTGTCCCGAATAGAACCAGTGGAAGGGGCGTCCCTCCCTCTCACTGAGATCTCTGAAACCTTTCCGGATGAGCAACTCTTTGCCATCCAGGAAGTGCCATGGTTTGCAGACATTGCAAACTATAAGGCAGTGAGATTTATACCCAAAGAGTACAGTAGACAGCAAATAAAGAAGCTGATCACGGATGCAAAGTATTATCTTTGGGATGAGCCGTATCTCTTTAAGAGATGTGCAGACGGAGTAATCGTAGATGTGTGCCTAAGGAAGAAGCACAGAAGATCCTATGGCACTGCCATGGATCACAGTATGGAGGACATTTTGGAAGTGAGCGAACAGCCACAAGAGTCCTCCAAAGTGGCTTCTACTAGCCTACTCTCTATAAAGACTCCCGAGTGTATGTACTTAATTGTGACAGTTGCCAAAGATCTGGCAATCTACCTCACAGTTACACCATGCCTCAGCAAGGGATCTTGGAGATTGAGTTGTTTGATGTATGGGGCATTGACTTCATGGGACCCTTCCCACCATCATACTCAAACACTTATATTCTGGTGGCGGTGGATTATGTATCCAAATGGGTGGAGGCTATTGCAACACCCACCAATGACACTAAAACAGTGTTAAAATTCCTCCAGAAACACATTTTCAGCAGATTTGGTATCCCTAGAGTGTTAATCAGTGATGGGGGCACTCATTTCTGCAATAAACAGCTTTACTCTGCTCTGGTGCGTTATGGAGTTAGCCACAGGGTAGCTACTCCATATCACCCACAAACTAATGGGCAAGCTGAAGTCTCAAATAGAGAACTCAAAAGAATCCTGGAACGGACTGTAATTAACTGTAGAAGGGATTGGGCAAGAAGCTTGGATGATGCCCTGTGGGCTTACAGAACAGCATTCAAGACCCCTATAGGGACCTCTCCATACCAGCTTGTGTATGGAAAGGCATGTCACTTGCCAGTGGAACTGGAACACAAGGCCTATTGGGCAACCAGATTCCTAAACCTTGATGCCAAATTAGCTGGAGAAAAACGATTGCTTCAGTTAAATGAGCTAGAGGAATTTAGACTCAATGCTTTCGAGAATGCAAAAATTTACAAAGAGAAAGCAAAAAGATGGCATGATAAGAAATTGTCATCCAGAGTCTTTGAGCCAGGGCAGAAAGTTCTGCTATTTAATTCCAGGCTCAAAATATTCCCCGGGAAATTAAAATCCCGGTGGAGAGGTCCATATGTGATTACAAGCGTATCACCATATGGATACGTAGAGCTTCAGGATAATGAATCCAACAAAAAGTTCATTGTTAATGGACAGAGAATTAAACATTATCTTGAAAGTAACTTCGAGCAAGAATGCTCGAAACTGAGACTTGATTAGAACTCAGTGGTAGTCCAGCTAAAGACAATAAAGAAGCGCTTGCTGGGAGGCAACCCAGCCATTTACAAAGTTTATTTACTAATTAAATAAATTTTCTTTTTTTACAGGTATGTGTCCAAGTATCTTCAAAGGGTAAAAATAGCAATTGATTGAATTTACAGAGTTACAGGGAAATTTGGAAGCTCACTGGCGTGAAAAAGCCAGTAAGAAAGATTTTGGGCGTTGAACACCCAAAAGAAGCACCCACTGGGCGTTCAATGCCAGTAAGGGTAGCCATCTGGGCGTTAAACGCCAGAAAGGAGCATCTTCTGGGCGTTGAACGCCAGAAAGAAGCACCTTCTGGGCGTTTAACGCCAGAGTGTTAGCATCCTGGGCGTTCAGAAAAACGCCCAGTGACAAAGGACTTCCTGGCGTTCAACGCCAGAAAGAAGCATCAGCTGGGCGTTGAACGCCCAGGAGAAGCAGCATTTGGGCGTTAAATGCCCAAAACATGCATCGTTTGGGCGTTTAACGCCAGGATGGTGGGGAGGCGGTAAAATTCGTTTTTCTTTACAATTTTTCTAAATTTTTATGTTTCAATTCATGATTTCTTGCATAAACATGTTTCAAAATGTCATTCTTCAAAATCAAATTAGTTTTCTAAGAACCCTAATTTCTAAAATCCCCTTTTCAAAAATATCAAATGTATCTTAATTCATAAACACAAATCTTTTTCCAATCCAATTCTTTTTCAAATATTTTTTTTCTTCTCATATCTTTTTCAACTCATCTTATCTTTTTTCGAAACTGCCTCTCCTTCTACTCCTCTCCTTTCCTTTCTTTTGCTTGAGGACAAGCAAACCTCTAAGTTTGGTGTGATTTGCCATGATCACTGAGTTAAAACTCATTAAGATCTTGGCACCTAAGAGAACAGGAAGAGCAAGGATGTGAACTTAAGGGAGCTGAAGCGTCAGAAATTAATTCTTGAAGGCACCCCACAGACTAGAGGAACAACCACTTCCCAAAATACAGGTTGTTAAGTTCTAATTCTAGCTTTAACTCTGTGATAGTATTATTATAGGATTTTACCTTAGAAGTTATATAGGAGTAGTAGTAATTAGCATATCTATTTTGGCTTTATTTCCAATTAAGTTATAACTTATTTTTCTCATCATCATCAAACATGAATAAAATAGTAGATTTGTAGAATAAAGAGGCAATTTAATTTTTTCGAGTTCTTAATAAGGCAAATTCTAATTATTTATATGTGGTGGCAATACTTTTTGTCTTCTGAATGAATGCTTGAACAGTGCATATTTTTGATATTGAATTTTATGAATGTTAAAATTGTTGGCTCCTGAAAGAATGATGAACAAGAGAAATGTTATTGATGATCTGAAAAATCATGAAATTGATTCTTGAAGCAAGAAAAAGCAGTGAAAAAAAAAATTTGCGAAAAAAAAATATAATATTTGGATCAAAAGGAATAAAAGCCAAACAACCCTTAAAACCAAAAGGCAAGGGTGAAAAGGATCCAAGGCTTTGAGCATTAATGGATAGGAGGGCCCAAGGAAATAAATCCAGGCCTAAGCGGCTAAACCAAGCTGTCCCTAACCATGTGCTTGTGGCATGCAGGTCCAAGTGAAGAGCTTGAGACTGAGTGGTTAAAGTCGTGATCCAAAGCAAAAGAGTGTGCTTAAGAACTCTAGACACCTCTAATTGGGGACTCTAGCAAAGCTGAGTCACAATCTGAAAAGGTTCACCCAATTATGTGTCTGTGGCATTTATGTATTCGGTGGTAATACTGGAAAACAAAGTGCTTAGGGCCACGGCCAAGACTCATAAAGTAGCTGTGTTCAAGAATCAACATACTAAACTAGGAGAATCAATAATACTATCTGAATTCTGAGTTCCTATGGATGCCAACCATTCTGAATTTCAAAGGATAAAGTGAGATGCCAAAACTGTTCAGAAGCAAAAAGCTACTAGCCCCGCTCATCTAATTAGAATCTGAGCTTCACTTGAAACTCTGAGATATTATTGTTTCTTAATTTCTTTTCATCCTATTTTATTTATCTAGTTGCTTGAGGACAAGCAACATTTTAAGTTTGGTGTTGTGATGAGCGGATATTTTATACGCTTTTTGGGGATAATTTCATGTAGATTTTAGTATGTTTTAATTAGTTTTTAGTTAAATTTTATTAGTTTTTAGGCAAAAATCATATTTCTGGACTTTACTATGAGTGTGTGTATTTTTCTGTGATTTCAGGTATTTTCTGGCTGAAATTGAGGAAGCTGAGCAAAAATCTGACTTAGGCTGAAAAAGGACTGCTGATGCTGTTGGATCCTGACCTCCCTGCACTCGAAATGGATTTTCTGGAGCTATAGGAATCCAATTGGCACGCTCTCAACGGCGTTGGAAAGTAGACATCCAGGGCTTTCCAGCAATATATAATAGTCCATACTTTGCACGAAGATAGACGACGTAACTTGGCGTTGAACGCCAAGTACATGCTGCTGTCTGGAGTTAAATGCCAGAAACACGTCATGATCCGGAGTTGAACGCTCAAAACACGTCATAACTTGGAGTTTAACTCCAAGAAAAGCCTCTACTCGTGGATAGCTTTAGTCTCAGCCCCAGCACACACCGAGTGGGCCCCAGAAGTGGATTTCTGCACCAATTATCTTAGTTTACTCATATTCTGTAAACCTAGGTTACTAGTTTACTATTTAAACAACTTTTAGAGAATTATTCTGTACCTCATGACATTTTCAGATCTAAATTACATACTTTTGACGGCATGAGTCTCTAAACTCCATTGTTGGGGGTGAGGAGCTCTGCAGCGTCTCGATGAATTAATACAATTCCTTTATTTTCCATTCAAACACGCTTGTTCTTATCTAAGATGTTCATTCGCGCTTAATTATGGAGAAGGTGATGATCCGTGACACTCATCACCTTCCTCAATCCATGAACGTGTGCCTGACAACCACCTCCGTTCTACATCAGATTGAATGAGTATCTCTTAGATTCCTTAATCAGAATCTTCGTGGTATAAGCCGGATTGATGGCGGCATTCATGAGAATTCGGAAAGTCTAAACCTTGTCTGTGGTATTCCGAGTAGGATTCTGGGATTGAATGACTGTGACGAGCTTCAAACTCCTGAAGGCTGGGCGTTAGTGATAGACGCAAAAGAATCAAGGGATTCTATTCCAACCCGATTGAGAACCGACAGATGATTAGCCGTGCTGTGACAGAGCATAGGAACGTTTTCACTGAGAGGATGGGAGGTAGCCATTGACAACGGTGACACCCTACATAGAGCTTACCATGGAATGGACTTTTCGTGTGTTGAAGGAATTCAAGGAAGAGTTGAAGTTCAAAGGACAAAGCATCTCCAAAACTCCAACATATTTCTCATTACTGCACAACAAGTAACACTGTTATTCTCTTTTATTTTTATAATCAAATCTAGTAATTTCACTTTTAATCCTATTGGCCTCCTGACTAAGAATAATAAAATAAATATAGCTTGCTTCAAACCAATAGTCTCCGTGGGATCGACCCTTACTCACGTAAGGTATTACTTGGACGACCCAGTGCACTTGCTGGTTAGTTGTGCGGATTACAAATTCGTGCACCAACAGGCATTCATCATATGCATACTATATGAATTGTTTGAGATTGCCTATTTGACTGCATATTACTTGCTAATTGTCTAAATGCCTTAATTGTTCCTATTTGTATATTTCTTGTTTGATATAACTGTGTTTGCTACATTATACTCCTGCTGGTGGTTGGGAGGTCTGAAGGAATTGGAGAGGGAAGTATTAATTAGACTGAAGATTCTTTAGTCAGTCGCCACATATGGTTTAGCTTGTTTATAAGCTTTGATATTATCTGGAGGAAGTTCTAGGATTGCCTTTAGCTTTCCTCTATTATTATGTATTATATATGTGGAAGCTGTTACCATGCTGGGGACCTCTGGTTCTCACCCATGCGGATTTTGTGGTTTTCAGATGCAGGACGTGAGGTTTCTCGCTGAGGCCTACTGGAGACTTCTAGATTTGCGAAGATTCCTTGTTCTCGGGACTATGTTTTGGTTTATATGTTTTGCTTAGATACTTTTATCTCTATTAAATAATACAAACTGTGATGACTCCTCTTATGGGAGATTTTGGAGAATAGGTTTTATGTATTTGTGTCCCTTTGGGTTTCCTTTGGGGTTTTCCTTATTTTATCATATGTATATATTGCTATGCTCGGACCGGTTATCTTCGCAGCTGGATTTTGAGTCTTGATATTCCTGTTTTTGACACTCCTTTGTATATATATAATCTCGCGTTGGCTTATCCTTTGTTCGTCACGTTATCGATCGGAGTGTTGCACTTTTCGAGTTACGATTTTTGTTTACCCCTTTTTCTACAAAGGCTCCTAGTTATAATCAAACATTCATACTACTATACTTACTAAATTTTTATTTTAGAGGTCGTAATACCTTGCCATCTCTGAATTATGACTTAAGCATAAGGCTCTGTATGGTAGGGTGTTACATTATGGTATCAGAGCAGCTCGTTCCTGTAGAGCCTGAGGGACAGACTGACTATGCTTCTGTGCATTCTCTGTATGTGTGTTATGTGCTATTAGTATATCTGCTTGATATAATTGGCATAAACGTTCATGAGCATGCATTTGGGACTTTGAAGCACTAGACTTCCGATATTGAGACTGATCAACTTAATATCGATTGTTTGGTGTGTATAGGAACCAGATGGTGCCTCGTGGACGCAGTAGAGGTTGTGTGAGAGGTCGTACGAATGCTCGTGCACCGGAGAATAACCCTAATAACCCGGTGAACTTTATGACTGCGTTGGAGAATATGGCTGCTGCTATGCAAGCCACTGCTGAGACTCTTGGTCAACAGATGAACAACCATGGTAATGATGGAGGTGGAGTTCAGGGCCTGATGACATTGGGAAACTTTTTGAAGGTTAATCCACCTAAGTTCAAGGGAACTGCTAGCCCAACTGAGGCTGATACATGGTTTCAGGCTATAGAGCGAGCACTGCAAGCACAAGTGGTGCCTGAAGGACAGCGTGTCGAGTTTGCTACCTATATGCTCACCGGTGAAGCGTCGCATTGGTGGCAAGGTATCCGACGTCTTCTGCAGCAGGGTGATGACTATATCACTTGGAATGTCTTCCAAGAGGAGTTTTATAAGAAGTACTTTCCGACTTCTGCCAGGACGACTAAGGAACTTAAGTTACTACAGCTGAAGCAGGGTACCATGTCTGTATCAGAGTATACTGACAAGTTTGAAGAGCTGTTCAGGTTCTCTCGTATGTGTCAAGGGACTCTGGTGGAATATGAAGAATGGAAGTGTGTTAAGTATGAAGGAGGACTCCAAAGTGATATCTTCAGTTCAGTAGAACCAATGGAGACTAGGACCTTCTCCGAATTGGTGAACAAGTGTAGGATTGCTGAAGAGTGTGTGAAGAGGGCAACCGCTGAGAAAGGGAATCACAAAGGATCATTCCCACAGAACCGAGGGAAGAGCTTTGCACCTAGAGGTCCGCCTTTCAAGAGGGGAAGCTCTTTCAAGAGGCCCAACAACAACAACTCCCAAGGAAAGAAGTTTGGGAAGCAGCCTCAGAATGATCAAGCTTGTACTAGATGTGGGAGTCACCATCCGAGAGCACCATGCAAGGCCGGATGGGGTTTGTGCTACAATTGTGGAAAGGCGGGGCATAAAGCCGCAAGTTGTCCGGAGAAGCAGAAACAAGGTGCTGGGAAAGCACAACAGACTGGTCGGGTGTTTACCACCTCAGCTATAGGTGCCGAGGGATCCGAGACACTTATTCAAGGTAACTGTGAAATGGCTGGTCAAACTTTAAATGCTTTATTTGATTTAGGAGCATCACATTCATTCATTGCATTTGAGAAAGCCCATGAGTTAGGATTGAAGATCGTAACCTTAGGTTATGATCTAAGAGTGTATAATGCTACCCATGAAGCCATGGTGACTAGGCTAGGATGCCCGAAAGTTTCCTTTAGGTTCAAACAGCGTGATTTTGTTCATAATTTAGTCTGCTTGTCGATGATCGGTCTTGATCTTATCTTGGGATTGGACTGGTTATCTAAGAACCATGTCCTGCTTTATTGTTCTATAAAGTCGGTGTACTTTATGCCGGAAGATACAGAAGGGCCGGTCGTGGTGAATAATTATTATTTGAATTCAATGATGGTGAACTATTCTGGAATCGAATGTCAGGGTATCCTATTGTTAACCGCGGGTGTTTTGGGTGATGATCAAAGGTTGGGGCAGATTTCGGTTGTGTGTGAGTTTTCGGAAGTGTTTCCCGATGATATTGATGAGTTTCCACCTAACCAAGAGGTTGAGTTTGCTATTGAATTGGTGCCCGGGGCGGGACCAATCTCAAGTGCTCCTTATAGGATGTCACCGTTAGAGATGACTGAGTTGAAGTCTCAATTGGAGGATTTGTTGGGTAAGAATTTTATTCGACCAAGTGTCTCTCCGTGGGGTGCTCTAGTGTTACTGGTAAAGAAGAAAGATGGGAGTATGCGGCTCTGTGTGGATTACAGGCAGCTGAACAAGGTTACAATAAAGAATAAGTACCCATTGCCGAGAATTGATGATCTCATGGATCAGTTACAAGGAGCTGGGGTTTTCTCCTAGATCGATTTGCGATCCGGTTATCACCAGATAAGGGTGAGGGGTGAGGATATCCCTAAGACCGCTTTCAGAACTCGTTATGGTCATTACGAGTACACTGTAATGTCTTTTGGGTTGACAAACGCTCCAGTAGTATTCATGGATTATATGAATAGAGTTTTCCGTCTATTTCTGGATAAATTCGTTGTTGTCTTCATTGATGACATACTGATTTATTCCAAGACTGAGGAAGAGCATGCGGAACACTTGAGGACCGTGTTGCAGATTCTAAAGGAGAAGAAACTCTATGCAAAATTGTCTAAATGTGAGTTTTGGAAGAGTGAGGTGAAGTTTTTGGGTCATGTGGTGAGTAAGAAGGGAATAGCCGTAGATCCAACTAAGGTGGAGGCTGTGATGGAGTGGAAGCAACCAACCACCGTAACAGAGATAAGGAGTTTTCTGGGTTTAGCTGGCTATTACTGAAGGTTTATCAAGGGCTTTTCACAGATAGCTTTGCCGATGACAAAGTTAACCCGCAAAGACACTCCATTTTTTTGGACTCCTGAGTACGAGGAGAGCTTTCAGACATTGAAGAAAAAGTTGACAACTGCACCTGTGTTAGTGTTACCTGAGCCGAACGAGCCATTTGAGGTGTACTGTGATGCCTCATTGAAGGGTCTAGGGTGCGTGCTGATACAGCATCGTAATGTGGTGGCGTATGCCTCACGGCAGTTGAGACCGCATGAAGTTAACTATCCTACGCATGATTTAGAGCTTGCAGCGGTCGTGTTTGCGCTAAAGGTGTGGAGGCATTACCTCTATGGGGTTAAGTTCCAAGTTTTCTCTGATCATAAGAGCTTGAAGTACCTCTTTGATCAGAAAGAGCTTAATATGAGGCAGAGAAGGTGGATGGAATTATTGAAGGACTACGACTTTGAGTTGAATTACCATCCGGGAAAGGCGAATGTAGTGGCGGATGCGTTAAGTCGAAAGTCATTATATGCGGCTTGGATGATGCTTCAAGAGGAGAAGTTACTCAAGGGATTCGAGAGTCTGAAAATTGATGCTCGAGAAGTATCCGGAACTTTGTGTTTGAGCCGATTAGAAATCTCAAGTGACTTTAAGTCCGAACTCCTAAAGGCTCATCAAAATGATGAAGCGTTATGGAAGGTGTTACCGGTCATTGAGCAAGGAAAACAGTGGAGAGTATCGGAAGAAAAAGATGGGTTATGGAGATTCAAGGGTAGGATCATTGTGCCGGATGTTGGCACTTTGAGGCAAGATATTTTAAAGGAGGCACACAAAAGCAGATTCTCCATTCACCCGGGAAGTACTAAGATGTACCATGATTTAAAAGCGATGTTTTGGTGGCCGGGTATGAAGAATGATGTGGCGGAATATGTTTCAAAGTGCTTAACTTGTCAAAAGGTAAAGATTGAACATCAAAAACCTTCCGGGATGTTGCAACCTTTAGAGATTCCACAATGGAAGTGGGAAAGTATTGCAATGGACTTCGTGTCAGGATTGCCAAGGACTAGAGCTGGTTTTGATGCTATCTGGGTGATTGTAGACCGACTGACGAAGTCAGCTCACTTTCTACCCATTCGTATGACTTACACCCTTGAGGAGCTAGCACGGTTATACATAAAGGAGATTGTGAGACTTCATGGTGTACCTGCTACTATAATCTCTGATAGAGATCCTTGTTTCACTTCAAGGTTTTGGGGTGCATTTCAGAAAGCTTTTGGAACCCGATTAAGCTTGAGTACGGCTTACCATCCTCAAACAGATGGTCAATCCGAGAGGACGATCCAAACACTAGAAGATATGTTGAGAGCTTGTGTTTTGGACTAACCGGCGAGTTGGGATCGGTATATGCCACTAGTGGAGTTTGCATACAATAATAGTTATCATGCGAGCATCGGAATGGCTCCGTATGAGGCCTTGTATGGGAGGAAATGTCAATCTCCGCTATGTTGGTATGAAGCTGGAGAGAAAAGCTTGTTAGGGCCGGAAATGATAGCTGAGACCACGGAACAAGCCAAGAAAATCCGAGATAAGATGCTTGCGGCGCAGAGTCGTCAAAAGAGTTACGCCGATCAAAGGCGAAAGCCCTTAGAATTTGAGGAAGGAGACCATGTCTTCCTTAAGGTTACTCCGACCACGGGAGTAGGTAGGGTGATTAAAGCAAAGAAGTTGAATCCTCGATACATTGGTCCATTTCAAATCCTGAAGAGGGTTGGACCGGTGGCGTATCGGATGGCTCTACCACCTTATCTTTCGAATCTGTACGACGTGTTTCACGTGTCGCAGCTTCGGAAGAACACTCCTGATGCTAGCCATGTGTTAAAACCTAATTCGGTTCAGTTAAGGGAAGATTTGACGCTTCTAGTGGCTCCAGTGAGAATTGATGATACTAGTATCAAACGGTTGCGTGGAAAAGAGGTTTAATTAGTCAAAGTGGCATGGAGTCGAGGCGGTGTTGAGGAACACACTTGAGAACTTGAGTCGGAGATGCGAGCGGATTATCCACACTTATTCTCAGGTAATTGCATTTGAATTTTGTGGGCAAAATTTCCAATTAGGTGGGTAGAATGTAAAACCCGGTTAATTAACGGCTAATTAACCCATAAATGAGAATTTATTCTAGAAAGCCCTAAATGTGATTTTTATGGCTAAATGTGATAGAGGAGATTGAGACGAGAATTTTGGTACCAATTTTATAGAATTCGGACCAAGATTGGACCGAACGGGCCAAACCGAGCCAACCGGACCCAAAGTGAGCCCTTGGCCCAACTAAACTAAACCAAAACCCTAGTTTTCAGCACTCTCTCTCCTCACAACACTCAAACTCACGCTAAAAATTAGAAGGGAGGGGGGAAGAACACTCTCTCAACTTCTATCTCTCACTTGATCTTCAAACCACCATAACTTTTGATCTAGAGCTCCGATTGCCGCACCGTTTGCGGCCACACGTTCACCGCGAAGAGCTCTACAAAACCCATACAATTAATCTTGAGGTAAGCCACGTTTTGCTCTTCGAATTTCCAGCCTTATTTTCGAGTTTCATGAGCAAAAATATTGAGATTTTGGGCTCTTTGATGTTATAGGACCCAACTCTCTTGAAGGAAAAGGTTAATCTTGTCTCTTTGGACTTTGGGTGTGGTAAGATTCTCAACCCTAGTGTAATTTATGGTTCTATGATGTTTGGATTTTGAGATGTTGTGTATGGGTGTGATGATTGTGGCTTAGGTTGTGTATGTGTGAATGTTGGAGCTTGATTGGTGACTTTGAAAAGCTTGAAAAGGGATTTGGTGGTGAAAAACTATTCTTGGAAGTATTGAGGCCTTGAGATTTTGAGGAAAAAGTGGCTTGGAAGTGCTCCGGTTGAGCTTGGGAAATCGGCTAAGGTATGGTCTCGGTTTCTCGTATCTAATATGTAATGTGGTAGGAAATACTTAGGCTAGAGGCCCTAAGATAGGCATTGAATTGTTGATGTTGTTGGATGGTTGAAATATATGATGTGGTCATATATGTGATGATGATTATTGATGCTTTGATGGTATGATGTATGAGAAATATGCATGTTGTGATATATGCTTGATGATTGGTTATGGTTGAGTTGTGGATTGAACCATGTTGATGGTGAGTACGATATTGATTGTGTACAATAATGATTTATTGGAATTGGTATTGTTGAAAATTGGCATGAGGAAGAGTATATGATATATCAATATGTTTGAGTTTGAGCCACTTGGGTGAAGTGGGTTAAAATGATGGGATAGTGATTTTGGTGAATTGTGGTAAAGTGTCAATGTGTGAGTTGAGGAGGCTTGGTGTTGAATTTGATATATTTAGATTGATTTCAAAGAAAAGGGATGAAAGTGGCATGTTTTGGTTGATTTTTAAAAAGAGTTGAAAATGGCTTGTTTTGAAAATGGCACTTTGTGGTTTTGTATAAAAATATGGTTTTTGGGCATACTTTGACGGGACATAACTTGGACTACGGATCTTCGTTTTGTGCCATATCTGTTTAGAAATGAAATTGGATCCGGGATGTCCATGCCGTTCGAAGAACGGGTGAAAATGATTTAAAATGAGAAAGTTAGGTCTGTCGGAAGATTGGGGTTTGAATCTGTGAATTCTGCAGCTTTTAACTTAGAAAATTTTTAGCAGAATGACCCCTCGCGCGTAGGCGCACTTGGCGCGTACGCGCCGTTCTTTCAGAAAACGCCATCCACGCGTGTGCGGGGTGTGCGCGGGCGTGTGGTGGACGAAATTGTGATCCATATTCTTTGTATTTGTATGAAATCATTATTATGGCACCAGTTGAATTCACAACTCCGTTCAACTAACCAGCAAGTGTACTGGTCGTCCAAGTAATAAACCTTACGCGAGTAAAGGTCGATCCCACAGAGATTGTTGGTATGAAGCAAGCTATGGTCACCTTGTAAATCTCAGTTAGGCGGATTAAATTGGTTTATGGTTTCGAAAAATAATAATAAAATAGAAATAATAAAAGGGATAGAATACTTATGCAGATTCATTGGTGGGAATTTCAGATAAGCGAATGGAGATACTGTATGGCTCAAGAACGCCTACTTTCCTATTGCTTCAACTCAATCCTTCTTACTCCTTTCCATGGCAAGCTGTGTATAGGGGTTCACCGTTCGACGATGGCTACTTTGTATCCTCTCTGGAAAATGGTCCTCTGCACTGTCACTCGCATGGCTAATCGTCTGGAGGCATCACACTGGCCGAAGGCTACATCCCATCCTCGCAGTGAAAACTACGCTCACGCGCTCTGTCACAGCACGGCTAATCACTGGTTGGTTCCCGCTCCTGCTGGAATAGAATTCCTTGATTCTTTTGCGTCTGTCACTAACGCCCAGCACTTGCGAGTCTGAAGCACGTCACAGTCATTCATTACCGGAATCCTACTCGGAATACCACAGACAAGGTTAGACCTTCCGGATTCCCAGGATCCTACTCGGAATACCACATACAAGGTTAGACTTTCCGGATCCTCATGAATGCCACCATCTATCTAGCTTATACCACGAAGATTCTGTTGGGGAATCTAAGAGATACACATTCAAGCTCGGTTGCATGTAGAACGGAGGTGGTTGTCAATCACGCGCGTTCATAGGTGAGAATGATGATGAGCGTCACATAATCATCACATTCATCATGTTCTTGGGTACGAATAAATATCTTGGAATAAGAACAAGTTGAATTGAATGGAAGAAAATAGAATTGCATTATTACTTGAGGTACAGTAGAGCTCCACACCCTTAATCTATGGTGTGCAGAAACTCCACCGTTGAAAATACATAAGTAAAAGGTTCAGGCATGGCCGAATGGCCAGCCCCCTGAGTGATCAAGAGACCGAATAATCAAAGGCTAAACAGTCAAGAGATTAAACTGTCAAAAGATGTCTAATACAATAGTTAAATGTTCTATTTATAATAAACTAGCTCCTAGGGTTTACATGAGTAAGTAATTGATGTATAAATCCACTTCCGGGGCCCACTTGGTGTATGTTTGGGCTGAGCTTGATCAATCCACGAGCTGAGGCTTCTCTTGGAGTTGAACTCCGAGTTATGACGTGTTTTGGGCGTTCAACTCCGGATCATGACGTTTTTCTGGCGTTTAACTCCAGATAGCAGCATGTACTTGGCGTTCAACGCCAAGTTACGTCGTCAATTTCCGAATAAAGTATGGACTATTATATATTCTGGAAAGCTCTGGATGTCTACTTTCTAAAGCCGTTAAGAGCGCGCCATTTGGAGTTCTGTAGCTCCAGAAAATCCATTTTGAGTGCAGGGAGGTCAGATTCCAACAGCATCAGCAGTCCTTTTGTCAGCCTTTTTCAGAGTTTTGCTCAAGTCCCTCAATTTCAGCCAGAAATTACCTGAAATCACAGAAAAACACACAAACTCATAGTAAAGTCCAGAAATGTGAATTTAACATAAAAACTAATGAAAACATCCCTAAAAGTAGCTTAAACTTACTAAAAACTACCTAAAAATAATGCCAAAAAGCGTATAAATTATCTGCTCATCACAACACCAAACTTAAATTGTTGCTTGTCCCCAAGCAACTGAAAATCAAGTAGGATAAAAAGAAGAGAATATACTATAAATTCCAGACTATCAATGAATATTAATTATAATTAGATGAGCGGGACTTGTAGCTTTTTGCTTCTGAACAATTTTGGCATCTCACTTTTTCCTTTGAAGTTTAGAATGATTGGCGTCTCTTAGGAACTTAGAATTTTGGATATTGTTATTGACTTTCCTAGTTAAGCATGTTGATTCTTGAACACAGCTAATTATGAGTCTTGGCCGTGGCCCTAAGCACTTTGTTTTCCAGTATTACCATAGGATACATAAATGCCACAGACACATAACTAGGTGAACCTTTTCAGATTGTGACTCAGCTTTGCTTGAGTCCCCAGTTAGTGGTGTCCAGAGCTCTTAAGCACACTCTTTTTTTTGCTTTGGATCACGACTTTAACCACTCAGTCTCAAGCTTTTCACTTGGACCTTCATGACACAAGCACATGGTTAGGGACAGCTTGATTTAGCCGCTTAGGCCTGGATTTTATTTCCTTGGGCCCTCCTATCCATTGATGCTCAAAGCCTTGGATCCTTTTTACCCTTGCCTTTTGGTTTTAAGGGCTATTGGCTTTTTCTGCTTGCTTTTTCTTTTTCTTTCTATTTTTTTTTTCGCAAGCTTCTTCTTGTTCACTGCTTTTTCTTGCTTCAAGAATCAATTTCATGATTTTTCAGATCATCAATAACATTTCTCTTTGTTCATCATTCTTTCAAGAGCCAACAATTTTAACATTCATAAACAACAAGATCAAAAGACATATGCACTGTTCAAGCATTCATTCAGAAAACAAAAGTATTGTCACCACATCAATATAGTTAAATTAAATTCAAGGATAAATTTAAAATTCATGTACTTCTTGTTCTTTTGAATTAAAACATTTTTCATTTAAGAGAGGTGAAGGATTAATGGATTTTATTCATAGCTTTAAGGCATGGTTACATACTAATGATCATGAAATAAAGACACAAAACTTAGATAAACACAACATTAAAAACCGAAAAGCAAAAAGAAATAAAGAACAAGGAATGAATCCACCTCTAGTGGCGTCTTCTTCTTGAAGGTCCAACAATGTCCTTAAGCTCTTCTATGTCCCTTCCTTGCCTTTGTTGCTCCTCCCTCATTGCTCTTTGATCTTCTCTTATTTCTTGGAGAATGATGGAGTGCTCATGATGTTCCACCCTTAATTGTTCAACATTGTGGCTCAAGCCTTCTAAGGAAGTGTTGAGTTGTTCCCAATAGTTGTTTGGAGGAAAGTGCATCCCTTGAGGCATCTCAGGGATTTCTTGATGATGAGCTTCCTCATGCATCTCTTGAGAACCGTGAGGGGTCTCTCTTGCTTGCTCCATCCTCTTCTTGGTGATGGGCTTATCCTCTTCAATGAGGATGTCTCCTTCTATGATAACTCCAGCTGAGTAACATAGATGGCAAATAAGGTGAGGAAAAGCTAGCCGTGCCATGGGTGAAGGCTTGTCGGCTATTTTGTAGATTTCATTGGAGATGACCTCATGAACTTCTACTTCCTCTCCAATCATGATGCCATGAATCATGATGGCCTGATCCACAGTAACTTCAGATCGGTTGCTAGTAGGAATGATGGAGCGTTGAATGAACTCCAACCATCCTCTAGCTATAGGCTTGAGGTCCAGTCTTCTTAGTTGAACTGGCTTGCCTTTAGAGTCTCTCTTCCATTGAGCTCCTTCCACACAAATGTCTATAAGGACTTGGTCCAACCTTTGATCAAAGTTGACCCTTCTAGTGTAGGGGCGTTCATCTCCTTGCATCATAGGCAAGTGAAACGCCAACCTCACATTTTCCGAACTAAAATCCAAGTACTTCCCCCGACCATTGTGAGATAATTCTTTGGACTCGGGTTCATACCTTGATCATGGTTCCTAGTGATCCATGCATTGGCATAGAACTCTTGAACCATTAAGATTTCGACTTGTTGCATGGGGTTGGTTAAGACTTCCCAACCTCTTCTTCGGACTTCATGTCGGATATCCGGATACTCATTTTTCTTGAGCTTGAAAGGGACCTCGGGGATCACCTTCTTCTTTGCCACAACATCATAGAAGTGGTCTTGATGGCTCTTGGAGATGAATCTTTCCATCTCCCATGACTCGGAGGTGGAAGCTTTTGTCTTCCCTTTTCCTTTTCTAGAGGATACTCTGGCCTTAGGTGCCATTGATGGTAATGGAAAAACAAAAAGCTTATGCTTTTACCACACCAAACTTAAAATATTGCTCGCCCTCGAGTAAGAGAAGAAAAAAGAGAAGAAGAAGAAGAAGAAGAAGAAGAAGAAAAGATGGTAGAAAGGGAGAGAGGTGGGTTCGGCTAAGTGGAAGAAGAGGGGTTTGTATTGTGTGAAAATGAAGGAGAATGGAAGGGTATTTATAGGGAGAGGGGGAATGTAGTTTCGGCCATTAGGGTGGGAATGGGTGGGAAAATATTTTTGAATTTTGAAGGTAGGTGGTGGGGTTTATGGGGAAGAGTGGATGGATGTGAGTGGTGAATAGGTGATGGGGAAGAGAGATTGAGGTGATTGGTGAAGGGTTTTGGGAAGTGTGATATGGGGATTAGGAGAGTGTTATTAGAATTAGGAGGTAAGGTGGGAATATGGTAGGTGGGGATCCTGTGGGGTCCACAGATCCTGAGGTGATCCTGTGGGGTCCACAGGTCCTGAGGTGTCAAGGAATTCCATCCCTGCACCAAATAGGCATGTAAAATGCCTTCGTGCATCATTCTGGCGTTTAAACGCCCATTGGTGCACATTCTGGGCGTTCAACGCCCATGCAAAGCATGTTTCTAGCGTTGAACGCCAGTTTCATGCTTGTTACTGGCGTTCAGCGCCAGTTTTTCTTCTTTAGGCACATTCCTGGCGTTCAGCGCCAGAATCTTGCTTGTTTCTGGCGTTCAGCGCCAGAATGATGCTCTGTTCTGGCGTTGAATGCCAACCAGATGCATCTTACTGGCGTTGAACGCCAGCCTGTGCGTCCTCCAGGGTGCGAATTTTTTTCTGCTGTTTTTGACTTTGTTTTTAATTTTTTTTATTTTTTTCGTGACTCCTCATGATCATGTACCTAATAAAACACAAAATAACAATAATATAGAATAAAATAAAAGTTAGATAAATAAAATTGGGTTGCCTCCCAACAAGCGCTTCTTTAATGTCAATAGCTTGACAGTGGCTCCCTTGGAGCCACAAGGTGATCAGGTCAATGTTGTATAGTTGCCAACACCAAACTTAGAGTTTGGATATGGGGTTTTAACACCAAACTTAGAGTTTGGTTGTGGCCTCACGACACCAAACTTAGAGTTTGACTGTGTGGGCTTTTCTTGACTCTGAACTGAGAGAAGCTCTTCATGCTTACTCTCTTTTGTCACAGAGGGATGGCCATGTGCCTTAAACACAAGGTAGTCCCCATTCAATTGAAGGACTAATTCACCTCTGTTGACATCTATCACAGCTCCTGCTGTGGCTAGGAAAGGTCTTCCAAGGATGATGCATTCATCCTCTTCCTTCCTAGTGTCTAAGATTATGAAATCAGCAGGGATGTAAAGGCCTTCAACCTTTACTAGCACGTCCTCTACTATTCCATAAGTCTGTCTCAATGACTTGTCTGCCAGTTGTAATGAGAACAAGGCAGGTTGTACCTCAATGATCCCCAGCTTCTCCATTACAGAGAGTGGCATAAGATTTATCCCTGACCCCAGATCACACAGAGCTTTTAAAGATCATGGTGCCTATGGTACAAGGTATTAAGAACTTGCCAGGGTCTTGCTTTTTTTGAGGTAGAATTTTCTGAATCCAAGTATCCAGTTCATTAATGAGCAAGGGAGGTTCACTTTCCCAAGTCTCATTACCAAACAACTTGGCATTCAGCTTCATGATAGCTCCTAAATATTGAGCAACTTGCTCTCCAGTTACATCTTCATCCTCTTCTGAGGAAGAATAGTCTTCAGAGCTCATGAATGGCAGAAGGAGATTTAATGGAATCTCTATGGTCTCTATATGAGCCTCAGATTCCTTTGGATCCTTAATAGGAAACTCCTTCTTGCTTGAGGGACGTCCCAGGAGGTCTTTCTAACTAGGATTTTCGTCCTCCTCCTCCCTTGTGCATTTGGCCATATTGACTATGTCAATGGCCTTGCATTCTCCTTTTGGATTTTCTTCTGTATTGCTTGGGAGAATACTGGGAGGAGTTTCAATGACTTTCTTACTCAGCTGGCCCACTTGTGCCTCCAGATTTCTAATGGAGGATCTTGTTTCACTCATGAAATTGAAAGTGGCCTTTGACAGATCAGAGACTACATTGGCTAAATTAGAAGTGTTTTGTTCAGAATTCTCTGTCTGTTGCTGAGAAGATGATGGATATGGCTTGCTATTGCCCAGCCTATTACGTCCACCATTGTTAAAGCCTTGTTGAGGCTTTTGTTGATCCTTCCATGAGAAATTTGGATGATTTCTCCATGATGAGTTATAGGTGTTTCCATAAGGTTCACCCATGTAATTAACCTCTGCCATGGCAGGGTTCTCAGAATCATAAGCTTCTTCAGAAGCTGCCTCTCTAGTACTGTTGGATGCATGTTGCCATCCATTCAGATTTTGAGAGATCATGTTGACCTGTTGAGTCAACACTTTGTTCTGAGCCAATATGGCATTCAGAGTATCAATTTCAAGAACTCCTTTCTTCTGAGGTATCCCATTGTTCGCGGAATTCCTCTCAGAAGTGTACATGAACTGGTTATTTGCAACCATGTCAATGAGTTCTTGAGCCTCTTCAGGCGTTTTCTTTAGGTGAATGGATCCACCTGCAGAATGGTCCAATGACATTTTCGAAAATTCAGATAGACCATAATAGAATATATCTAATATGGTCCATTCTGAAAACATGTCAGATGGACATCTTTTGGTCAGCTGCTTGTATCTTTCCCAAGCTTCATAGAGGGATTCACCATCTTTTTGTTTGAAGGTTTGAACATCCACTCTCAGCTTGCTCAGCTTTTGAGGAGGAAAGAATTTATCCAAGAAGGCAGTGACCAGCTTATCCCATGAGTCCAGGCTATCCTTGGGTTGTGAATCCAACCATATTCTAGCTCTGTCTCTTACAGCAAAAGGGAAAAGCATGAGTCTGTAGACTTCAGGATCAACTCCATTCGTCTTTACAGTCTCACAGATCTGCAAGAACTCAGTTAAAAACTGATAAGGATCTTCAGATGGAAGTCCATAAAACTTGCAGTTTTGTTGCATTAAGGCAACTAGCTGAGGTTTCAGCTCAAAGTTATTGGTTCCAATGGCAGGAATGGAGATGCTTCTTCCATCAAACTTGGACGTTGGCTTTGTGAAGTCACCAAGCATTCTCCTTGCATTATTATTATTTTCGGCTGCCATCTCCTTCTCTTGTTCGAAAATTTCTGAAAGGTTGTTTCTGGATTGTTGTAATTTAGCTTCTCTTAATTTTCTCTTCAAAGTCCTTTCAGGTTCTGGATCAATTTCAACAAGAGTGCCTTTATCCTTGTTCCTGCTCATATGAAAGAGAAGAAAACAAGAAAAGAAAGAGGAATCCTCTATGTCACAGTATAGAGATTCCTTTATGTCAGTAGAAAAAGAAAGGGGAGAAGAGTGAAGAAGAATTCGGATTTTTAGATGAAGAGGGGTGAAGAGAAGTGTTAGTAAACAAATAATTAAATAGAAGAATAAAAGAGAAAGAGAATTTCGAAAATAATTTTAAAAAGGGGTTAGTGATTTTCGAAAATTAGAGATAAATTGTAATTAAAATTGAAATTATTAATTAATTAAAAAGAATTTTTGAAAAAGAAAGAGGTATTTTCGAAAATTAGAGAGGGAGAGGTAGTTAGGTGGTTTTGAAAAAGATAAGAAACAAACAAAAAGTTAGTTAGTTGATTGAAAAAGATTTGAAATCAAATTTGAAAAGATAAGAAGATAAGAAGTTAGATAAGATATTTTGAATTCAAATTTTGAAAAAGATAAAATTTTGAGAAGGATAAGATAAAAAGATAAGATAAAAGTTTTAAGAAAAAGATATTTTGAAAAAGATTTAATTTTTTAAAATGACTTAACTAACAAGAAACTACAAGATAAGATTCTAGAATTTAAAGATTGAACCTTTCTTAACAAGAAAGTAACAAACTTCAAATTTTTGAATCAATGACATTAATTGTTAGCATATTTTTGAAAATATGATATAAAAGATAAGAAAAAGATTTTGAAAAATAATTTTTAAAATTTTCGAAATTAAGAAAAAAAATGGAAAAAATATGATTTTTGAAAAAGATTTTGAAAAGATAAGATTTTTAAAATTGAAATTTTGACTTGACTTGTAAGAAACAACTAATTTTAAAATTTTTTTGACCAAGTCAACCCAAAATTTCGAAAATTTGGAGGGAAATAAGGAAAAGATATTTTTTTATTTTTGAATTTTTAATTATGAGAAAGAAAAACAACAAAATACTCAATGCATGAAATTTTTAGATCAAAACAATGAATACATGCAAGAATGCTATGAATGTCAAGATGAACACCAAGAACACTTTGAAGATCATGATGAACATCAAGAACATAATTTTGAAAAATTTTTGATGCAAAGAAAACATGCAAGACACCAAACTTAGAAATCTTTAATGCATGGACTCTAACAAACAAAAAATGCATATGAAAAACAACAAACAACACAAGATAAGAAACCATCAAGATCAAACAAGAGGACTTATCAAGAACAACTTGAAGATCATGAAGAACACTATGAATGCATGGAATTTTCGAAAAATGCAAGGAAAATTTTTAAAGCATGCAATTGACACCAAACTTAAAAATTGACTCAAGACTCAAACAAGAAACACAAAATATTTTTGAATTTTATGATTTTATGATTTTTTTGGATTTTTATTATTTTTTTTTCGAAAATATAGTTTGGAAAAACGAAAAATAAAAAGAAAAGCTTTGAAAAAGATTTTTAAAAAGAAAATTACCTAATCTGAGCAACAGGATGAACCGTCAGTTGTCCACACTCGAACAATCCCCGGCAACGGCGCCAAAAACTTGGTGGACGAAATTGTGATCCATATTCTTTGTATTTGTATGAAATCATTATTATGGCACCAGTTGAATTCACAACTCCGTTCAACTAACCAGCAAGTGTACTGGGTCGTCCAAGTAATAAACCTTACGCGAGTAAGGGTCGATCCCACAGAGATTGTTGGTATGAAGCAAGCTATGGTCACCTTGTAAATCTCAGTTAGGCGGATTAAATTGGTTTATGGTTTCGAAAAATAATAATAAAATAGAAATAATAAAAGGGATAGAATACTTATGCAGATTCATTAGTGGGAATTTCAGATAAGCGAATGGAGATACTGTATGGCTCAAGAACGCCTACTTTCCTATTGCTTCAACTCAATCCTTCTTACTCCTTTCCATGGCAAGCTGTGTATAGGGGTTCACCGTTCGACGATGGCTACTTTGTATCCTCTCTGGAAAATGGTCATCTGCGCTGTCACTCGCATGGCTAATCGTCTGGAGGCATCACACTGGCCGAAGGCTACATCCCATCCTCGCAGTGAAAACTACGCTCACGCGCTCTGTCACAGCACGGCTAATTACTGGTTGGTTCCCGCTCCTGCTGGAATAGAATTCCTTGATTCTTTTGCGTCTGTCACTAACGCCCAGCACTTGCGAGTCTGAAGCACGTCACAGTCATTCATTACCGGAATCCTACTCGGAATACCACAGACAAGGTTAGACCTTCCGAATTCCCAGGATCCTACTCGAAATACCACAGACAAGGTTAGACTTTTCGGATCCTCATGAATGCCGCCATCTATCTAGCTTATACCACGAAGATTCTGTTGGGGAATCTAAGAGATACACATTCAAGCTCGGTTGCATGTAGAACGGAGGTGGTTGTCAATCACGCGCGTTCATAGGTGAGAATGATGATGAACGTCACATAATCATCACATTCATCATGTTCTTGGGTGCGAATAAATATCTTGGAATAAGAACAAGTTGAATTGAATGGAAGAAAATAGAATTGCATTAATACTTGAGGTACAGCAGAGCTCCACACCCTTAATCTATGGTGTGCAAAAACTCCACCGTTGAAAATACATAAGTAAAAGGTTCAGGCATGGCCGAATGGCCAGCCCCCTGAGTGATCAAGAGATTAAACTGTCAAAAGATGTCTAATACAATAGTTAAATGTTCTATTTATAATAAACTAGCTCCTAGGGTTTACATGAGTAAGTAATTGATGTATAAATCCACTTCCGGGGCCCACTTGGTGTATGTTTGGGCTGAGCTTGATCAATCCACGAGCTGAGGCTTCTCTTGGAGTTGAACTCCGAGTTATGACGTGTTTTGGGCGTTCAACTCCGGATCATGACGTTTTTCTGGCGTTTAACTCCAGACAGCAGCATGTACTTGGCGTTCAACGCCAAGTTACATCGTCAATTTCCGAATAAAGTATGGACTATTATATATTGCTGGAAAGCTCTGGATGTCTACTTTCCAAAGCCGTTGAGAACGCGCCATTTGGAGTTCTGTAGCTCCAGAAAAGCCATTTCGAGTGCAGGGAGGTCAGATTCCAACAGCATCAGCAGTCCTTTTGTCAGCTTTTTTCAGAGTTTTGCTCAAGTCCCTCAATTTCAGCCAGAAATTACCTGAAATCACAGAAAAACACACAAACTCATAGTAAAGTCCAGAAATGTGAATTTAACATAAAAACTGATGAAAACATCCCTAAAAGTAGCTTAAACTTACTAAAAACTACCTAAAAACAATGCCAAAAAGCGTATAAATTATCCGCTCATCAACGTGCCGATGTGATGCACCCAATGCCCAGCCATTTTCCAGAGGGTTGTACCTGAACTGTGCCAGTTTTGTGGCTGGGGCACGAGAGCACCCACGCGTACGCGTGGCGGACGCGTGCGCGTTGATTGGCTAATTTTCAATCCACGCGTTAGCGTGCATGACGCATACCCGTCGATGAGTTTTGTGGCAATCCACGCGTGCACGTAGAGTGCGCGTACGCGTGGCCCTGTTTTCATCCCAAAGTTGATTTTTGAGTTTTAAAAGCCAAATCTCATACTTCTAAGCCTCCGATCTCACCACTTATGTCTTAAATCATTATGATATGCTTAGCTATTAGAAAAGGAGCTAGGAGATGTGGTAACTTGCGAGTGAAGCAAGGGAAAAATGAATGATCAATAAGGATCAAAGATGATTATGTGAGAGGCAGAGGATGGTGGTGGAAGTGCTTGTTATGTCATGGGCCGAAAGGCCGTAATTGTTAATGAAATGGCTGGTTATGGATTTAACTGTGAGCCGGATGGCTAGTTTATTGCCGTGTTACGGCAGAGCCATGATTATGGCTATGTATAAATGCATATATGCTGTTGAATGAATTGTGAATGTTGCACTTCCGCTGTTGGAGATGAGAGTTTCCCTGGAAGGAAGCAGTGGCTAGCCACCACGTGCTCCAGGTTGAGACTCGAAGCTCTTTTGACCCTATGTCGTAGGGGTGGCCGGGCACTGTGAAAGCCCCGGATGAGCTCGCCCCCGTAAATATTCACCAGTGAAGGTGATAGATATAGATCATGATTATGATCAAGTTTATGATGAGTTTAACTCGAGTTGGGGATGCGCGACAGAGGGACAGTCCAATGGTTAGCTACCAGGACTTGTCGGGTTGGCTCTATAACCGACAGATGATATCATCAGCCACTAGGGACAGGCATTCATCATATGCATACTATATGAATTGTTTGAGATTGCCTATTTGACTGCATATTACTTGCTAATTGTCTAAATGCCTTAGTTGTTCCTATTTGTATATTTCTTGTTTGATATAATTGTGTTTGCTACATTATACTCCTGCTGGTGGTTGGGAGGTCTGAAGGAATTGGAGAGGGAAGTATTAGTTAGACTGAAGAATCTTTAGTCAGTCGCCACATATGGTTTAGCTTGTTTATAAGCTTTGATATTATCTGGAGGAAGTTCTAGGATTGCCTTTGGCTTTTCTCTATTATTATGTATTATATATGTGGAAGCTGTTACCATGCTGGGGACCTCTGGTTCTCACCCATGCGGATTTTGTGGTTTTCAGATGCAGGACGTGAGGTTTCTCGCTGAGGCCTGCTGGAGACTTCTAGATTTGCGAAGATTCCTTGTTCTCGGGACTATGTTTTGGTTTATATGTTTTGCTTAGATACTTTTATCTCCATTAAATAATACAAACTGTGATGACCCCTCTTATGGGAGATTTTGGAGAATAGGTTTTATGTATTTGTGTCCCTTTGGGTTTCTTTTGGGGTTTTCCTTATTTTATCATATGTATATATTGCTATGCTCGGACCGGTTATCTTCGCAGCTAGATTTTGAGTCTTGATATTCCTGTTTTTGACACTCCTTTGTATATATATAATCTCGCGTTGGCTTATCCTTTGTTCGTCACGTTATCGATCGGAGTGTTGCGCTTTCGAGTTACGATTTTTGTTTACCCCTTTTTCTACAAAGGCTCCTAGTTATAATCAAACATTCATACTTCTATACTTACTAAATTTTTATTTTAGAGGTTGTAATACCTTGCCATCTCTGAATTATGACTTAAGCATAAGGCTCTGTATGGTAGGGTGTTACAAGATTCATGGTCTCTTTCTTCAAGATGAGGTGTGGAAAATGGATCCGAAGGTCCTTAGAAGGGAAGCTGAATCCTTTTATAAATGTCTATTCTGCTAGTCGAAGGATGTGGATTTAGGTTATCTTGGTGATGTGCCGCTGCCTTCCCTAAATGATGAAGCTTGTTGTAGCCTCACAATGCCAGTTACTTTGGAAGAAGTTAAGTCAGCTATTTTCAGTATGCATTCTTTTAAGGCGCTGGACCCTAATGGGTTTCAATCTTTCTTCATTAAACAATATTGAGAGATTATTGGTTTTGATATTTGGACTATGGTTTGTCATGCGTTCTCTGGTTTGGATATGGATCCAAGGATGATGGAAGCTCTTGTGGTTCTTATTCCGAAGGTAGAAAACTCAGTTTCCATAAAGGATTCCCGACCTATTAGTCTCTGTAATGTAATTTACAAAGTTACAATGAAGGTCCTGGTCAATAGATTTCGTCCCTATCTCAAATAGATTGTTGGGCCCCTTCAAGGAGGGTTTATCCTAGAGAGAAGAACCCTAGACAACATCATTGTAACACAAGAGGTTCTCCATTTCATGAAGAAGACAAAGTCAAAGAAAGGCACTCTAGCCTTTAATATTAATTTGGAAAAAGCATATAATAGAGTGGATTGGGGGTTTCTGAAATAAACCCTTGTGAGTTTTGGCTTTTCTCCTCCAACAATCAATCTGATTATGTGTTCTGTCATTACTTTCTTGCTGTCTATCCTCTATAATGGGGATATATTAAATAGCTTCACTCTAAGCAGGGGTCTTAGGTAAGGAGACTCTATATCACCGTATCTATTTATGTTGTATGGAGAGATTGCCATGTTCTATTAATCAGCAAGTTAATATGGGCTTGTGGATACCAGTTGCAGTTTCTAGAGGGGGTCCAAGAATTTCTCATTTGATGTTTGTTGATGATTTGCTTCTTTTCTATAAAGCCAAAAAAACAGCAAGTTTAAACTGTAATGGTAGCTTTGAAAAACTTCTGTAGAGACTTTAGGATGGAGGTTAATGTGGATAAATCTAAAGCGCTATGCTCCAGGAATGTTTCAATGACAAGAAAAGAAATTTTCACTGGAGTGTCCTCCATTAGATTTGTCCATAACTTGGGAAAGTATTTAGGGGTGAACCTTAATCACTCTTGGGTGACACGCACAACTTTCAATGATGTTTTGGACAATATTCGGAGAAGCCTAGCTAGCTGGAAAGGGAGATTGCTTAAGAAGGTAGACAGACTTTATTTGCTCAATTCGGTAGTGACTGCAATTCCTACTTATCACATGCAGGTATCTCTCTTCCCTAAAGGGATAACAAATAAGATAGAATCCATGATGTGGAACTTTCTATGGAAGGGTTAAGTTGATAGTAGAGGCCTGAATCTAGTTAACTGAAAAGTGTTTGTCACCCCTAAGAAGTTTGGAGGTCTAGAAATTAGAGATCCTTTTTGTGCTAATATTGCTCTTCTTGAAAAGCTAGTTTGGCAACTTTTTCACCATCCTGACAAGTTATGGGTTCAACTGTTGACGAAAAAAACCATTCCACTAAGGATGATTGCTTCCGTCGGTCTTAAGGTAGGGGATCTTATGTTTAGAAGAGTATATATCTAGCTTGGAATATCTTAAAGAAAGGTTTTATTTAGTGCATTGGGGATTTGGAACAGAATTTTTGGTTTTCTAAATGGAGAAGAGAGGGACGACTTGTTATGAGATGGATTATGTTAACATTTCTGATTTGGATCTTTGGATCTTGGACCTTTGGTCATCTGGACAATGGAACCTTGAGAATATCTATTCTCCTCAAAATTAGTCTCTGCATAGCAATATTAACTCTTACAGCCCAGATGTTCAAGCTAGTTTAGAGGTCGATTGGTGTTAGATTGGTGCGGCTTCAAAGATTTATGATGCTCGTAGTGGTTATTTGTGGCTCAGTAAAAAGATGTTTAGTTGGGAGGATAGGGGAAATCGGCTTTCACTTTAGCGTCAACATGTTCCGAAAAAGCACAAATTCTTGGCTTGGATATGTCTTCGGGAGGCTCTTCCTACTGCTGCATTTCGTTTTAGGAGGGGCATTTCGCACACGGATAGCTGTTCACGATATTTCTCAGGTCAGGAATCGGTTTTACATTGCATTCAGGATTGTCCAAAAGCCCAGCTAGTTTGGCAAGCTTTGGGAATCTCTGGTCAACCACTGGATTTGATGAGTTGGTTCTTACATAATAGCAAACATCGCTCCTTTAGATTCTTTTCTGGTCTTTGGTGGGTTTGGCATTCGAGGAATAACGAGATCTTTCATCCCCACGAGCCTTGGACCACAGACAAGGTGACTGATATGGCTTTGTCTTTGAAAAAGGAGTTCCAGAATATTTTTGAGTTGCAACGAGTGTCTATCCCCTCCACCATTAGTGGCTCTTGGATTCTCCCCTGGGTGGGTACCTTTAAGATTAATTGTGATGCTAGCTATCCTGATAATGGTGCTCAGGTTGGTTTTGCTAGCAGAAATTGGAAGCGAATGTGGCAATGAGGCTGTTTGGGAATAATTGAGAGTCATAATATTCTGTAAGGAGAGTTGTTTGCTATTTGGATAGGCTTTCTTTTAGTCTGGGACTCGGGGTAAAGAGATATTATATGTGAGATAGGCTGTGTGAATGCCTTTATTATTGTCAATAATTTAAATGATTGCTCTGGTTTTATTGATCCTTTGGTGTTGAAAATTCGAGATATTATGTCTTGGAAACAGCGTGCTAATCTACAGTTGATCTTGAGATATGTAAATACAGTAGCAGACATTATGACAAAGATTACAATGAAAATCTTTTCTCCCCAAGTGGAGCTTCCGTTATCTTAAAAAGAAGAGTAAACACCCAACCCGGTCCCTGTCCATATCAAATTAGGACAATGCGATTCTTCACCAAAAAAGTAACCCATGCCGGTCCCTGTCTATGCATAAAATAACTCATCGCGCCCCCTCCCATGTATTCCCGTCCATGGACAAGGACCGGCTTGGGTTACTTTTTTGGTGAAGGATTGCATTGTCCTAATTTAAAATGGACAGGGACCGGGTTGGGTGTTTACTAAAAAAAATATTAAAATTAGTAGTGTCAAAAAATATTACAAATTTTTTATTTTTTATTAAGATATAATTAGTTAAAAATATGACACTTCTATATGTTGAATATATTTTAACACTTCTCGATATTCATCCGATACAGTAAATCAGTAAAAGTGTACACACGTCATAATTAATATAACATGGAAAAAATATGTATTAAAATATTGAATCATTTGTTATATTGACACATTGTATAATAAATACAAATAATACAACATAAGTGTTAAAGATATAAAAGATAAGAGAAGATTGACGAAAAAGAATGACCCAAAAATAAAAAAATTGATAATACACAATAAAATTAGTAAATATTACCTTGGTCATAAAATATTTCACATTGGCTATGTGAAAAGATTTTAGTAAAAAGAATTGGTAAAATATCTATTATACCCTTAGTAATGAACTAGTTATATTCAAAATTTCCTATTAACTTCTTTATTTTTCCACTGACAAGCCGCCATGAAACAAAGTTAGGTTCTATACTTTCCAAAGAAAACAAAATCTGATATAAGAGAATAATAAATTTGTCAATAATAAAAAAATTAATTTTTTCATAACAAAAAATTTTTTTATGAATATTAAACTTATTTTTATATGGTGATTAATTTTTTGTATTAAGGTAATTGTATAAAATAAGTTCTATATCTACATTATTAAAATCTTTTAACTTTTTGAATTTATTGAAAAATTAATATATTTAGGTGAATTTTTTTAATATATTAATTTTAATAAATTGAATAAGAATTAATTTAAAAATGAAAGAATATCATGGCTTAATTTTTTTCTATAAGAAAAAATTTGGATATTTTTGTTGAAAATTGGCCTTTTATTGAAAAAAATTTGGATATTGCTATAAGTGGAATAGGTCTAATATATAAGGTGGATCATAAGTCATAACTAAAACACAAAATACGTGTTGAACATTATACGTGCGCATGCTTGGACGAATCTTTGACGACGCTGTAGTAACATCCCTTGCGTATCCAATTGTCAAATATCAATATTAGACAAAATTCCACTTTTATTTCTATACTTGCTAAAAATAATTTCTAAAATATCAACTGTAGTCAAGTAGTCTTTATATAATTTTTTTTATAATATTAAATTTGTAATTTTTTTGACACTACTAATTTTAATATTTTTTTAGTAAACACCCAATCCGATCCCTGTCCATTTTAAATTAGGACAACGTGATCCCTTACAAAAAAAGTAACCCAAGCCGGTACTTGTCCATGGACGAAAATACATGGGAGGGAGCGCGATGAGTTATTTTATGCATAGACAGGGACCGACGTGGGTTACTTTTTTGGTGACGTTGTCCTAATTTGATATGGACAAGGATCGGATTGAGTGTTTACTCTAAAAAGAATTTAAAAATAGTATTTAAGGAGACTACCTTTTTTAAACAATTTCTTTTTTTTTAATTGTTGTTTGTTTTCTTTCGGGTTACAAAAAAAAAGAAAACTCTCTCTTGTGAAACCTGTCCCGTTGACTTTCCAAGAAGTAAGAAGAAGCACTATGTGATTCTTCCCGCCCTTTACTTGGTTGCGCAAGAGGGAAAGGGAAAAACAAAACAACAGCGATACTCTGAACGAAAGAGAGAAAGAAGGAAAGAGAGATGTGTGGAAGAGCACGGTGTACTCTAAGAGGCGATGATGTAGCAAGGGCTTGTCACCGCACCCTTCCCGCTACTCGTTCTCTCCATATGGACCGGTACGGTAACAATTCCACTCTACGATTGCTTCAAATCCTTGCTTTGGAGTTCATTTAGCAACTTAGGAACGCTTTATACTAAATAATCCAAAACTAATTAAGCATTTACTTTTTTGTTTTATTAACTTCTGCACTCTGCCTCTAGAGGGGCCAAATTAAGCTGCTTTATTGAATTCAATCTGAAAAGAGGGCTTTTGTTTTGTGTATGAGCGCTTTGAATGCATTTGCGTAATTGAGTTTCAGTGAAGACTTACATACATTATCTTCAGGCGAAGTTGATAGATAAGAACAGTGATCTGATTTGATATGTTTGACTAAATTGTCCTTTTAACGGTTCTCAATTACACAAAGAGAACTACATGTGAGTTAACACCTTGAATTTGACGGTGTGTAGGTATAGGCCATCCTATAATGTGTCGCCGGGATTCAACCTGCCGGTAGTTCGTAGGGAAGATGCGTCTAACAGTGAAGGCCATGTTCTTCATTGCATGAAATGGGGTTTAGTCCCCAGTTTTACAAAAAAGACAGAGAGGCCTGATCACTACAAGATGGTAAATCTTCACTTGTTCAAAGCACTTTTGTATTTTATTACGTTATATTCTCAGCCCGCTTATACATTAATTGTAACCTTAGAAAACTGATTGTTAAGCCATTTTTGATAGTTGTTAAGGCAACTTAAACTTTGATTTGCATAGATTCTAGATAAATCATTATAAACTAAGTTCAAAGTTGTTGCGGATTTCCCTTGCTGCTATGCCAGCTAACTAATTATGAGAGTTCGAGGTGAAAATTTTGGGTCATATACCCGTACGTAGATGACAAAAGTTATAATCATGTCACTCAAACATTGATGTAAGATCCAAAAACCCAGAATTTCCCAATCCTCTCACTTGATTCTCAAATAAATCTTGCAATTTTAACTGACACTATACTTGGGAATGTCAGTATGCTTAAGAATGTGGATAAAATTAAATGGTACTGTTTATTTATTTATTTTCAAAGTCCTTATTAGAGTGTCTAGCACATATTATTATAAATTCCAATTCGTTTTTATGAAGTACTTATTCTGATGTGTTGTGTGTGCTATATACTGCAGTTTAATGCTCGATCTGAGTCCTTAAATGAAAAAGCTTCATTTCGCCGTCTGCTTCCTAAAAACAGATGCCTTGTAGCATTAGAAGGGTATGTATTGCATTAATTTGTTTGTCCTGTTTTCACTCTTCTCTTCTCGCTTAAGTATGATTGGGTTGGGAGTGGAAATGTTTCCTCTTGAACCTTTTCTCAATACCTGCTTGCTGTTTCGGCTGGTATTTTAGTACAAGAATATAGTTCAAGAAATAAAGTTGGGCATTTTTCTTTACTGATTGTATTCCATGGACATGGTTACACTAGTGTAGAAATGCTTGCATGTATAGTTGAGCATTTTTGTCTTTTTTTTTTCTGGGAAATGTATGAGCTGGATGAAAATTAAATAATTAATTCTGTTTGCTGGGTAGAAAAAGCATTTGCATTATGTATTTTCATCTTGACAATCATGGTCCTGACTATGTATTCCTTTTCCTATTATATCTTCAGCAGTTCTATTATTTTTGTCGAAATTTATTGCCTAGTTTGTAGGAAAAAATTATGGTTTCATATATTTCTTTTGACTGTAGAGTGTAGACACTTCTTTATAGTTGATATAATTTTTCTAAACAGTCCATCGCATCCATTTTTCTGATGTAAAGTTGAACTCTTTAAGTTGATTTTTCTAAATATTTGTTTGAAGATTTTACGAGTGGAAAAAGGATGGTTCAAGAAAACAGCCATACTATATTCACTTCAAAGATGGACGACCACTTGTCTTCGCTGCTCTTTATGACTCTTGGCAGGATTCTGAAGGTAAGATATTTCTTTAGATAGATGTCAGAACTGGTATCAGCAATAGGAAAGTTGTGTGTGTGAGAGAAGGCAAATTGACTGAGGAACCTCCTATAGCGTACACTTGGGAAAAATCTAACTAAGGAATGAGTCTCCTACAAATTGGTACAGATGACAAGACAAAATCAAAACTTCCCTCTCTTCCTCTATATCACTTTTACTCCTAACTGACTTGTTAACAACTTTCTTGCCATTTTCCTCCTCCTCCTCCTGTTGTAAACTATCCCAAATTTGTTCCTAATAAAAGATGTAGGGCAATGACATTTGATTCATTAGTAGATTTCCTTTTAGGTTTAGTTAATGCTGATGCGAATATTTTTAACTACAGGTGAAATACTATACACATTTACTATTATTACAACCTCTTCCTCTCCAGCTCTTCAGTGGCTTCATGGTGAGTCATGCACTCCTAAATGTTGACGTGTTAGCAAAATTTCTGGCTGATATTATATTACAAGTCTGATACTAAACAAATCACTATTTAAATAGCTGGATTCTAGAATGAGATTACTCTATTGTACTGGCCGTGTCTTGATAAAAACTATTGTTATACTGTTGCAAATGACTGATCTTGATTATATCACATTTTATCAAACAACTGCAAATTATTCTAGTGATTCTTTTTTCCTTTGTGGTAATGCCTTTGGTTCTAAATTCTGTATTAGCCCATTTTGTTTCGTTGAGAAGGAACTTGGTTTCCATTTCCTTTTCTGTGTTTTGTGAATAAAATAGTGAAAGTAGGAAATTTGAAAATGCGAAAGAAATTATAAAGGTGGCATATTGGTAGTTAAAACTAATCTAGAAATGCAAAAAGAAAACAAATTCACCTGAATGTATTAGTTGTGGCTATTCTAAAAGAACAGAAAAGAAATGTGCATACTCTTGACCCTGTTTGTTACCAAGCCCTAAATGGTTTACTTCAACGGGGAAACCATTTTGACCTCATGATACCTGATTTGAAGAACGTAGAAAAAAAGGATTTCAGTGAGATCCTAGGTATGCCTTTTCTCCTTTCTATAAATAAAAAGAATTTACGTAAAACACAATTTCGTAAGTTTCCTTAATAATACATTGAAAAGAGTAGATGTCATTTAACAATTTGGTTCTAAGCTTAGGTTTAAGATGCACGAGATTATCTGTTCAGCCAACTCGAGGAAACTATGTGCCCCTTTTTATTATTAGCCCTGTACCTATTGAGTGCCCATGTCCTACATTGGTGAACTAAGATTTGTCACTTTTATTGTGTCTTTGTAGACAGGATGCCTGTTATTTTTTGTGACAAGGAATCAACTGATGCCTGGCTAAGCGGCTCTACTTCCAGTTTTAAGAATTTGCTGAAGCCATATGAGGAATCTGATCTGGTATGATCTTTATCTAATTTGTTTAGAATTTTGACATTAATAGCTTGTAAATTTGATATTTTTTTAAAAAAAAAAAAGAAGAAAAAGTGCTTTTCTTTTTCAATTATAAAACATGCAAACAAAAATATTTAGAATTTAAGATAATTTTTCTTTCCATTCAAATTTGAAAGAAAGCCTTGCATGTTTGCTCTCAGAAAGCTTAAATCATGAATTTTTTTTTTTTTTTTTTTTTTTTGCTAACCATTCCTTTTGATGTCTAGGTTTGGTACCCAGTGACGCCTGCAATGGGCAAGCCATCATTTGATGGACCTGAGTGCATAAAGGAGGTATGGCCATTAAGCATTCTGCTTCCCTTTCATGTGATTTCTCACTGGTTATGGTTTTCTCGGTTTCAACATTTCAACATGCATGCCAAGATGTATTGAGCCAAAACAAAATAGACAAATCACATGGAGTTTTATCTAAGCCATAATTATGTTATGTGTGACTAGATCTTAGTTCTTTCGTTTCTTAATGCATACATTTTTGGAAAAACAAATTTTAGAAACATACATTATTTTGTTGGGTTCGGGTGTTCGGCTCATTGAAAGCTCTTAATTACATTGGTTTTTGCTTTTTACTGGGTTTCTTGAGAGGGGTTTATTGGCAGATTCTTGGTATGGCATTAATTAAGATTGCTATACTGTGACTTGGAGGTTACTAGATCCAAATAATGGAATTAGCTTCTTTACTTGCAGGGTTAAGATCAAATACAATAACTATGCTACATGTACATAAAAAAATCAGTCACTCGTATAGACATGTTGCAATACAAAATACACATTGAAAATGAGTTAAACAACATATGTATTTATACAAAAATACATGGTGGCTGCTGTGCAAATAGGATTTTTGTTAATCCAGATAAGAAAAGAATCATGCTGGCACTTATAGTAGTTGATATGTAGGTTTGTTAGGCTTTGCTTGTGAAGAAACAAAGATCTTATTAAAATAGGTTTCTTAGAATTTAATATCTCTACAAACTATATTCAAATCCTAACAAACCGAATTTAATGCTATCATTACTTCATCAACTTGAGATAAATTTAACTGCCATCATAATTAGCCAAGAATGTTGTCCTAAACCTAGTCCGATCGTGCAGATTCAAGTAAAGGCGGAAGGTAACACTTTGATCTCTAAGTTCTTCTCAAGAAAGGGATCTGAAAATGAAGAGACAAAGCCAGAGCAGAAAATAGTGCCAAGTCAAGGATTTATCAAGAGTGAAAAACAGCCAGAGGAAGCCAAAAAAACTGAGGTAGGAGACAGTGACTTCAAATCTTCTCAAGATGCTACGAAGGTCCCAACCAAGCGCGATTATGAGGCTTCTTCAGGTGAATCAAAGCCAGCTTTGGCTAACAAAGATGTTGTGAGTCCAAACCCTGCAAAGAAAAGGGAAAAGGCAAAGACTAATGCTGCTGATGATAAACAACCGAACTTATTTTCCTACTTCGGAAAAAGATAATCAGTTATGAAGGATTGGCTTGAACGACAAGATTTTGCCATGTTATGCTGGTTATTGGTGTAAATTATGTAATGTAGATGCATTTTGTTTTAGTTCTCCATAGAGAGAGGTCATGCTTTATCCAATGCATTTTACTCTACGCTAACCCGCTCAAGTCTTGTGGGAAGGACTCACTTTCCCATCGATCATGGATCGTGTACACCATCTTAATATAACAATGCTTGTTAACCGTGCAACCTTTTCTATTAGTTTCTGAACTCGATATAATTTATTTTATTTTTTTATATATAAACTGTATTGCTTTCTTTTTGGGTCATTGCGTGATAAAACAACAAATAAAAACAATAGAGATCTACAAGGCGGATACTATAATGAAGACTTTATAATTGTCTTCATGTGAAAATTTTTTCTTTTGACTCTTAGATGATGGGTTGTATTGTTAGATTTTGATATGATATAAAAATGTTGTCTTTGTTTAAAGTGTGGCTAAATAAATAAATCACACTTTTAAATAAAATATTTTCATGAGAAGATATTTTTGTCATCTTCATTTGAGTAGTTGTCAATCTAAAAGGACAATTTCCATTGTCACAAACTCTATCCTCGAAAGGAGTCATTTATGTGGTGGTTCTACCTTCTTTGCCATCTCCTTCAATCAATCTCCTACTCTTGACAATAGCTGTCACAAACTGCTCCATTCTAATTTCAATGCAAGATGCTCCACATCAACTGCATCCTTTTTGGCTGGAACTATTGCCTTTGGGGTTTCCATGTCATAAAAATTTTCTATTAACTGCCAAAAGATTGAGAACAATAGACTTCTTCTCAGTATGATAGTAGGAAATTGAAAGACTAAACAAGAGTCAATTTTATAATTTAAGATAAACACATTAGATATATGTAGGCAAATTAGATTTACTGTATTCGAACTATCAACTATGTATTTATGTAAGGGAACATATTATTTTCGGTATTTGTAAGTTTAATTCATATTGTGTTTATTCATCAAGTAACACGTTAGGATTGGTCCATGATTCATAACTCCTTTATTTTTGTAACATTTTCTTTCAATAAAATAACTTAAAAGTTCGCAACCAATATTAATTATACATTTTTCTAATGTTTTGCTCTACTTACCGATAACCTAAACATTAGACTATTTATTTTGTTACATGATGAACATTTCAAGAAATTTGCTCTTTCTCGTCTGATTTTATATATAAATCCAACGATAAATAATATTACTTTCGGATTTGTCGTCAGATCCCATCCAACTTAAAAATTTTCGTCGTCGGATAATTTGACTAGGAGTATTCATAGGTCAGATTATACACATACAGTATTTATTCATATCTGATTTGCAATTTGCAGATATGATTCGAACGGATCAGATCACGGATATCACATCTATGTTCGCAAATCCAATCTGCACCAAATAATAAATAAATAAATAAATAAATAATATACATATGTTGTATTTATGTTTTATTTCAATTAATAATTATTCATACACGTTGTGTTGTATTATTTTATTTTTGTTATTTAAAAAAATTAGTTTAATAATATTTTAGGAATTTGAAAGAGTAAAAAAATAAGATTTTATTAGAGTGAAAAGGTAGTTTTATTGACTTTTTTTATAGAAATAAATTTTTTAATATATTTTCTATTTTGCGGATATATCCGATATTCGATCCCTAATTATACGGATCAAATCATATCTAAGTATAAAAAAGTACGGATACTGAATTCGATGAGTTTAGTGTGGATCAGATCAAGATTTTAATCATATCCGATCTGATTCACGAATACCCCTAAATTCAATGATAATGATACCAGAAATGACAAATTAATAAAGTGTTACTATCGAATTTTTTCCTTATATACCCGACTGTAACAAGAGAGCTATTCTTAAAAAAAAATTAAATTAATTGATTACTGTATAAATTCGACAGCAATATGTATGACTAGTTTTTTAAAGTTATTTTCAATTAAATATATTAAATACCCATTATCCTGTAACCAAAATTCATATTTAAAATACTATTAAACATAATAGGAAATAAATAGTGTTTTTTATTAAAACAATAAATTAGAATATCAACATACAAAAAAATGTACAAAAATTATAAAAACTTAAATTACAAACCATAACTTGAAATCATCGTACAACAAAGTTCAAATAACCTAGACATTAAGAAAATCAAAATTTATTAAATTGTTTACAAAATGTTGATAGAACTTTCTCTGAAATAAGATGCTTCCACCAAACAATATTCTTATTGCTTCCCAAATTAAACCAATTTGATAACAACATAAGCATCAGTGATATCATAAATTTAAAAACTTTTAGAGAAATTTTGGCAAAATTTTCTTTAAGTTAGACGTCTCCACCAAACAACATTATCAATTTTCACCAAGTCAACAAATGCAATAATAATTTCAAACAAACAAATATTCAGTTAAACATCCGATTCTAGTAATTCTAATAGGCATTCCTTTATTATTCTGCAATTTTTAGTAGAAAAAAAAGTTGAAAAGAAATTATTGGACATCATTCTTTCACTTTCGACCTACAAATCTAACTTAAAAATTTAAAAATATTTATAGAAAATCAACCTCAACTGCAAACTACAAATAAGACTATACAAATAACCTACGAAATAAACTCCAATTAATCCAAAAAAAAATAAATAACACAATTCTAATAAAAGAAATTAATTATTGAATAAAAATTACCTATCTATTATAAATCAATAGTTGCCCTAATTTATCAATTTAACTTAATTAACATAAATTATCCTAATTCCAAAACTAAATTAATTTAGTTTCAAAACTACAAAATTGACCTAATTAACCTTAGCTAACCTAATTTTCAAAACAAAATTAGTGTATGTTTTTGTACTCTATACAGAATAATATATAAAATTATATAAAAAAATTTATTAAAAATTAAATAAAATATATATAGTAATTATTATTATAAATATTTTACAAAATTATAATTAAAATCAAATTCTCAGAATTTTTAATATTAAAATATTAAAAATAATGAGTGTTTGTCTTAATCAATTTGAGTTTGTTGAGTGATCATCTCACTCGTCCGCTTAAACAACTATTAGGAGTTAGAATCTCGCCTTTTGTGTGTAGAAATCCATTGGCTATCGATTAACCCTAAATAAATGGAGCATCAATACGTGATTAGACTTAGCAGGAGTACCCGAATACGCGGGTACCTGACCTATCCATACCCGATTAGGGATAGTAATAACTTGACCTGAGTCGGGGCAGATTTTGCTTAGGACATGGCATGGTCAGGTTTAGGGTGTACCCACCTCGGGTAAATACATATAAACACATTTTAGGAATTAGGATTTGCCTCACATCACAAATTTTTGTGATTCACAGATTCGGTCCGTATTCTATAGCCATCCAAAAAAAATCCAGTTATCATCACTCAGAGTTTTCTTCTTCTCGACTTCTTCACAAAAAACCTCATAGCTCCCGTCATCGTTGTTGCTGAGCCTATCGCCGCATACTCTTTCACAGCTCCCATCTTCCTTTGCAGCTCATGTCGTTATCGCTGCTAATCCTGTTACTGTTGTTGTTGAGCCAGTCGCCACCTTTTTCCTGCCGAGTACCTTTTCTCTAGGTAAACTCTCTCTCTCTCTCTCTCTCTCTCTCTCTCTCTCTCTCTCTCTCTCTCTCTCTCTCTCTCTCTCTCTCTCTCTCTCTCTCTCTCTCTCTCTCTCTCTCTCTCTCTCTCTCTCTCTCACGCATTGTGATTCTATTAAGTTCTTCTCTTCTTCTTCCATAGGCTTATGACTTAGTCGCCGTCGGTTTGAGTCCGGGCGTTGCCGTTACAGTTTCATCTGAGACTATCACCGAATAAAATAAATTTTTTATTCAAGTTGGACTACTTGAAAATGGGCATGCATGAGATCATTTTTTCATGTAATTTCTGAATTTTCTCATTCAAATTTGATCTATATGTGGTTGAGTATTTTAGTATGGCGATCATCGTAGTTTTGTTGTGACACTAATGTGATAAACGTTGCGATAATTTCATAACTAATATATGAGACAGACCAGATTATTAAAGTAATTAGGGAAATAACATTCATATGTGTGCATAAAATTTATAAGATGTGATTATCTCAAGAAAATATATATGTATAGGCAAAGTGAAAGATTATTAGAAAATTATTATTTCTTAATATATATATATATATATATATATGAGAAATACATTAATTATAATCGCAAATTAAGTAATTTCACATTAAATGACTTATATAACGTGATCTTAAATAATTCATTATTACTTTTGATTTGGATAAAAGAAATTAAAATCCTATATACTATTTTATTTGAGTTTTAGAGTTTAATGAGTGTCACACTTAAATATAAATAATAATTTCAGGATTTTGGTCCCCCAACACATCAAGCTCGTCTGCGTAGCTCTTTTCCCATAGTGGAGTTGTGATTCAACCCTATCAGGGATACAGAAGATTTTGGTTGACGAAGATCAAAGAACCACAAGAGCCAAGCTCTCTGATCTCAATCATACTCTTAAATGAAGAGACGCTTCTACACTCTTAGTTATATTTTTTTAATGATTTAACATGGATGATCTTGAGGTTGAGAAATCCTAAAATTTTTAGATAAAATAGAATTTTTATTCAATAAAATTATGATAAATAATTTTAATGAATTAAATTATATTAATATGATCATTGGATGATAAAGAATGCTAGAAAAATACATAAATAAATAATATTTTAAGAGTATAAAAATATTAAATTGTCATTTCAATTTACTAGTTTAATCAACGATAATAAATATCTTGAATTAATTAAATTTTTACAAAAAATTATATACCTAAAATTATTTCATTTCTTCAAAAATCTTTTGAACATACAATAGTTCAATGAGAGGTTGACTATTGAGAATTGAATATAATATTTTTAAATTCATATTTTCAATAAAAAGATGCACTTAGTTCTATCCATCCCAAATAATTCTATATTCACTATTACTTATTATCCATCTAAATCATTCTAACATTGATAGAATATTGTCTTTAGATGCAAAAAATTAAAATATATTTACTCTATTCCAAAAATTAATATTCATATTTAACTTTGGATTTCAACAAATATGGCAAAAAATATTACATTTTTTAGTTAAAAAGTAAAATATCTAGAAATATATTTTTGTGCTTTAGCTTTAGATTTTTTAAAAAAATTTGGTAAGTTAATGGAATCAAATTATATTTCTATAATATATATAAGAATGCATATTACACATAAATAAAGTAACGTGTAATAAGAACAAATACATAAATTAAAATAAAATTTAAAACAATAAGAACCAATACAACATTGAAGGAAAAAAATATAAATAGAAGAGAAACAAAATTATTAGATGGAAGAGAAATAATTTAATAAATTTTATGTGTATATAAAAGAGGAATGAAAAGAAAATATATAGTACCTTATTTAATTTAACAAGATTTATGGGAATAAACACATAGAATAAGAGAATAAAAATAATAATAAAAACTAAAAAAAACTAAATATCTGAATTAATATCAAAATAAAAAGTAATAAAATAATGATAATCTATCACAATATTAATCTTTTAATATAATTATAATTAATTCTAATTAAGTAATTAAATAAATTGAATATAAATATGTCTAATCTAATTATATAAAAAAATAGTAAATTTTCTACGATTAGACATATATATTGAAAATAAAACATAACTTTAAAATGAGATTATTATTATTATTAATGACATATAAATATTAAAATTATATTAATGCATTAATTAAAATACATTACTAGAATAAAAAGTTGCAAGAATTAAAATAACTAAAATTTATTAAATTTAATTAGTTAAATTAGTATAAAATAAGAAAGAGATGATTAATCAGATTAAATAAATTAAAAAATATTACTAAGTAAAGCAAATGTTACAGTAATTATATTACTAGTTTGAAAAAATAAATTCAATCCATTCAAATTTTTATCTAAAATAGACAATTAAAAATCACCAATAAATAAAAATAAATGGAATTTAATAAAAAATAATTTTGGTCGTATAAATAATTGAATTAAATTATTATATACAATTTTTACTTTTTACCTTAATATAATTTAAGTTAACATTAATAGTAAAAAATTAATTTTAAATAGCCTCAATTTATATTTTACAATATAATTAAGGCATAATTTATACTTTTTATTTTGTGATTAATCAATATTTTTTAAGTTTTTTGGTTGAGTCTTCTCTATTTTATGATTGATAAATTTTTTCTACAAAACACAAAATTGTGATAAATTATGACAATCATAATTAATTAAAAAATCAAGAAAAAATTATAAAAAAATCAAATAAAAGATAAAAAAATAGAGTAAAAATTTATTTTGAGACTAAAAATTTGTCAATTGTGCTAGAAATTCTAAAAATTTGTATCTTATTATATAATTAATTTTGTTGCTCACTTCAACTTCATTATCCAAAAAAGTATATAATGTCATGAAAGAGCCTAGCAGCGGAAACGATACAAATGTCCAACACAAGAACAATATGGAAGCACTCACAACATAATATGGCAGCAACTATAACAAGCAAATATAGCAAGTAAAGCAATAACAAGAACACACCGAGATTTTAACGTGGAAAACCCTCAATGTGAGAGGTAAAAACCACGGATCATTCAGACCAATGAAATAGCTCCACTATAATCAAATGAGGTACAAGAGAGTCTCAAACAAAGCACAAAACGTGCATATAACCAGCCAAAACATCAATGCACCAAAGCTTACAAATAATAGGCAAGAAGATGAAATATACCCAAAAAATAGAGCTGATGTCAAAGCCAATTTCTCTCTCTGAAGACTTTCAATTAAAATCTCCACCGTTCAGCATGAAGAACAAGATGTGAAGAATCTACAGTTCAAATTTCACGTCGATCCAACGGTAAAAAAATGAGAAACTGCCGTTTCAAGATTGCTGCTCTGTGTAAAAACGGGAAACCTAATTTCTCTCTTGCGAAACCAATTTATCCTACTGCAAACCTCCAATCAACATCTCCACCGACCGGAATGAAGAACAAGATAATAGGAACACGCAGTTTAAATTTCAAGTCGATCCAACGGTGAACAACTGAGATGCTGCCATTTAAAATTTACTGCTTTGGGCAAAAACGGGAATTCTATTTTTCCCTCTTCTCTCTCACTTAGTGGCTATTCTCTCTCTCTCAAAAAACCTCAAAAAACTAAATTAGGGTTGTGATACTAGGGTGCAAGAATACACCCCCAAAATGTTGGGCTTGAACCTCACAAAGGAGAGAAAAAAACTCAACAAATCTTTCCCTTCTCTACTAGGTGGAGGCCCTCGCCATTCCGGCGATCAAACAACATGTTTCAAACTTTTCTCTTGACAATGCTTTTATCATCATATCAGCACCATTGTCATCAGTGTGAACTTTCTCAAGTTCTAACAACTTGGAATCTAACACATCCCGTATCCAGTGATACCTAACATCAATATGTTTAGATCTTAGATGAAAAGTAGAATTCTTGGCAAGATGAATAGCACTTTGGCTATCACACAACAACACATAACGGTCTTGCTTGAAACCAAGTGTTGCAAGAAACTTCTTCATCCACAATAACTCTTTATATGCTTCAGTTGCTGCAATAAACTCTGCCTCTGTGGTAGAAAGTGCAACACACTTTTGTAGCCTTGACTGCCATAAAATAGCTCCCCCTGCAAACTTGACCAAATAACCTGAAGTAGACTTTCGAAAATCAATATCTCCTGCCATGTCTGCATCAGTAAAGCCAACTAGCAAAGATTTCTCACCACCAAAACTCAAACTCAAGTTAGTTGTACCTTTGAGATATCTTATAATCCATTTAACAGCATTCCAATGTTCTTTACCTGGATTAGAGAGAAAACGACTCACAGTATCAACCGCATGAGCAATGTCTGGTCTAGTACATACCATAGCATACATCAAGCTTCCAACAGCTGAGGCATAAGGAACTTCATCCATTGCTTGTTTCTCCTCATCAGTGGTTGGACACTGCTTGGTACTCAACTTAAAATGAGGAGCAAAAGAACTAGCAACACATTTGGCATCATTCATGCCAAACCTTTGAAGCACCTTCTTTATGTACTTCTCCTGTGACAAATAAAGCTTCTTGGAATCTCTATAACGAGTAATAGTCATGCCCAAAATCTGTTTGGTAGGACCCAAGTCCTTCATAGCAAAGAACTTGCTCAACTGTTTCTTCAACTCATTAATCCTCAAAGCATTCTTGCCCACAATCAAAATATCATCCACATAAAGCAAAAGAATGATAAAATCATCATCAGAAAATTTTGGCACAAATACACAATGATCTGAAGTTGTCTTACGGTAACCATGCTCCCACATAACAGATTCAAACTTCTTGTACCACTGTCTTGGAGCTTGCTTCAACCCATAAAGACTCTTCTTAAGCTTGCACTCAAAATCTTCCTTTCCTTTAACAACAAAGCCCTCCGGTTGCTCCATGTAGATCTCCTTGTCTAAATCACCATGAAAAAAAGCTGTCTTCACATCCATTTGCTCAATCTCTAAATCAAGAGATGCTGCTAATCCAAGCACAGCACGAATGGATGACATCCTCACAACAGGAGAAAATATCTCCTCATAGTCAACACATTTTCTCTGGCTAAAACCTCTAACAACCAATCTAGCCTTATACCGAGGCTTAGAATTGTGTTCTTCATTCTTGATTCTGAATACCCATTTGTTCTTCAAAACTCGCATACCCTTCGGTAGCTTCACCAACTCATAGGTATCATTCTCAAGTAAGGACTTCATTTCTTCTTGCATGGCTTCAAGCCATTGAGCTTTGCTTTCATCTTCAACAGCCTCTCCAAAGCATTCAGGTTCTCCCCCATCAGTCAACAAAACAAATTCATGTGGAGAATACCTTGATGAAGGCTTCCTCTCTCTTGTAGACCTTCTGAGTGCATTTGCAGGAATTTTCAAAGCTGGTTCTTCATCTTGATCATCATCACCAACTTCATCAAGTATCGGATCAACTGTTCCATCTTCACCTGCACTTGTATCATGCTCATTATTTTGAGCTTCAACTCTACCATCTTCTACCATAGGCATGGAGGGAGTAATATCCAAGTCAGAAAAATTATCACTAGGCTGAACTATTGGCTTCTCTGCATGATCAACATCCTTCAATGTTTGGTCTTCAACAAAGACAACATCTCTACTCCAAATCATCTTCTTGTTAACAGGATCATAAAACCTGTAACCAAACTCATCCATGCCATAGCCAATAAAAATACACTGCCTAGTCTTTACATCAAGTTTAGATCTCTCATCTTTGGGAATATGAACAAAAGCTTTACATTCAAAGACTCTTAAATGATCATAAGAAACATCTTTACCTGACCATACCTTCTCTGGCACTTCAAATTGCAAGGGAACACATGGTGTCCGGTTTAAGACATGAACAACAGTGCTCAAAGCTTCACCCCAAAAGGATTTTGCCAATCCAGATTGTGACAACAAGTACCTAACTTTTTCAACCAATGTTCTGTTCATCCTTTCAGCCAAGCCATTCAACCGAAGAGTCTTCGGAGGAGTCTTCTGATGTCTTATACCATGCTCTTTACAATAAGCATCAAATGGACCTGAGTACTCACCACCATTGTCAGTACGAATGCATTTCAACTTCTTCCCAGTTTCTCTTTCAACAGAAGCTTGAAATTGCTTGAACACATTCAAAACTTGATCTTTGGTCTTCAAAGTGTAAACCCATAATTTCCTAGAATGATCATCAATAAAGGTTACAAAATAGATAGACCCTCCATGTGTTCTTGTCTTCATCGGCCCACATACATCAGAATGCACCAAATCAAGTATCTCCGGCTTCCTTGAAGGTGGATGGCTCTTGAAAGAAACCCTGTTTTGTTTTCCAGCAAAGCAATGATTGCACTTTTGCAAAGCAACCTTACAACCAGATAAAAGATTCCTCTTGGATAACATATTCATACCTTTCTCACTCATATGACATAATCTCTTATGCCATAAATCAGTTTCATCAACAAACTCAGCAGCATTAACAACATCTTTCAGAATCTTTGCTTGAGTTAAATAAAGAGTAGAGTGTCGTGTACCTCTAGCAACAACCATGGAACCCTTGGTGAGCTTCCAGCTATCACGAGAAAATAAGCTATCCAAGTCTTCATCACACAACTTACTAACAGAAAGTAAGTTCAACCGAATATTTGGAACATGCTTCACACGCTTCAAAGTAAACTTGGTACCGTTGGAGGTTTCTAAGCAAACTTGTCCAACACCAGCACATTTTGCAACACCTTGATGAGCCATTTTCACATCACCAAAATCACCAGGAGTATAGGACGTAAACAAATCCCTCCTAGATGTAACATGAATAGAAGCACCGCTATCAATCACCCAACTAGTGCTATTATCAACAAGGTTAATAGATTCAAACTCCTCAACAACAAGAAAATCATCATGAGTTACATTAACCTTGTCTTCATTGTTACCATCATCTTTATTTGTGCTCTTGCCTTTACTTGCCTTGGCTTTCTCCTTCTTTAGCTGCCAACAAAATCTCTTCACATGTCCCTTTTGACCACAATGATGACACTCAATATTCTTATACTTTCCTCGAGACTTGCTTCTACTTTGATCTCTACCTTTAGGACCTCGACTTTTGCTTCTCCCCCTAGACTCAGAAACAAGAACATCTGAATGTGTAGTCGATGTACCTTGTGACTTTCTTCTCATCTCTTCATTCAAAACACTGCTCTTGGCAAGATCCATAGAGATTACACCATCAGGAGCAGAATTGGACAATGACATTCTAAAAATTTCCCATGAGTCTGGTAAGGAGCCAAAAAGTAACAATCTTTGAACATTTTCATCAAACTTGATGCCCATGGAAGATAACTGATTCATAATTCTTTGGAAATTATTCAAGTGATCTGTCATTGATGTCCCATCTGTATACTTCAAAGCCAACAACTGCTTGATCAAAAACATCTTGTTATTTCTAGTTTTCCGAGCATACAACTGTTCAAGCTTAATCCAAAGGGTCCGAGCATGTGTCTCTCCAATAATATGGTTCAACACATTATCGTCAACCCACTGCCTAATATATCCACAGACTTGTCTATGCAACAAAGTCCAATCATCATCAGACTTATCATTAGGCTTCTCTGTACCAAAAACTGGTTGATGAAAATTTTTGACATAAATCAAATCTTCCATCTTTGACTTTCACAAATCATAATTAGGACCATTAAGAGTGATCATTCTACTAGTATTAGTATTAGCTTCCATTGTTCACAAAATCACAAGCCCAGAAACATACCAACAAGCTCTGATGCCAGTATGAAAGATCCTAGCAGCGGAAACGACACAAATGTCCAACACAAGAATAATATGAAAGCACTCACAATACAATATGGCAGCAACTATAACAAGCAAATATAGCAAGTAAAGCAATAACAAGAACACACCGAGATTTTAACGTCGAAAACCCCCTCAATGTGAGAGGTAAAAACCACGGGTCGTCCAGACCAATGAAATAGCTCCACTGTAATCAAATGAGGTACAAGAGAGTCTCAAACAAAGCACAAAACGTGCATATAACCAGCCAAAACATCAATGCACTAAAGCTTACAAATAATAGGCAAGAAGATGAAATATACCCAAAAAAGAGAGCTGATGTCGAAGCCAATTTCTCTCTGTAGACCCCCAATTAAAATCTCCACCATTCAGAATGAAGAACAAGATGTTAAGAATCTACCGTTCAAATTTCACGTCGATCCAACGGTGAAAGAATAAGAAACTGCCGTTCCAAGATTGCTGCTCTGTGTAAAAATGGGAAACCTAATTTCTCTCTTGTGAAACCAATTTATCCTACTGAAAACTTCCAATTAACATCTCCACCGACCAGAATGAAGTACAAGATGATAGGAACACGCAGGTTAAATTTCAAGCCGATCCAACGGTGAACAACTGAGAAACTGTCATTTGAAATTTACTGCTTTGGGCAAAAATAGGAATTCTGTTTTTCCCTTTTCTCTCTCACTTGGTGGCTATTCTCTCCCTCTCAAAAAATTTCAAAAAACTAAATTAGGGTTGTGACACTAGGGTGCAAGAATACACCCCCAAAATATTGGGCTTGGACCTCACAAAGGAGAGAAAAACCCAACATGTCACACGTATTTCAAAAAAATGAAACTCTTTAAATACACGATATAATGTATAATTTAAGAATAATAAGATAAAAATATCAAAAATTTTATAATACTATTTGAAATTTTCAATGACGATAATACAAAGAGTTTAAATCTACCAAATGAATTCAATAGTTACCCTTTACACATCTTATTTAAATTTGAATTTTAAAATTTAATTTGTACTTCTTTTTTTTCTAATATAAATTATTTTTGACAAAAAATAGAAAAAAATCTATTAGACAAAAAAATTCTATCAAAGAATTATTATAAGGAGATTTATAATTAGAGAAGAAAATAATAAAAGTATTAATACTAATAAAGAAAAAGAAATGAAGCTCATATTAAAAAAGAAATAATAAAGTTCGTATTAATAATAATAATGCTGAGAAATGATATTGCTGCTTTAGGCTTTTAGCCTCTGCCTTTGGCTATTATTTTTTCCTTTCTTTGCTTTTTTATTTAAATTATCAAGTCATAAAAAATAAGAAACAATTTAAGAAAACGAAAATAGTAAAATCAATAGTAATTATACAAATCAAAATACATAAGAGAAAAACAAACTATTAGATAACAGAATTAACATGAGCATATTTCATCATTAAATAAATAAAGTTAACGCAAAATAAAATTATATGTAAAGTGAAAAAAATAGAGTTATAAAATCCAAAGTGATAAAAAGATTATTTTTACAATTTTATTCTGTCATGTTTATATATATATAGAAGACTATAAAATAATGAACTTCTAACTAAATCAAATTGTATTTATTGTTATTAGAAAGGGTAAGAGAGAGAACAGTAGTAAAGAAAATGATTGTGTGTATTCAAATTGTGTAAAATTATACAATATAAAAGGAGATTTATTGGTGCTAAGAGAATCGAAATAATAAAGACGTAATATCCTATAATAAATATTTAGATATGTTAAATAATGATAATTGGTCTAATTGATCCTAATTATACTCTAACATCTCTCCTCAAACTCAAGTAACAACTTGAGTTTGAAACTTATTTAAAACAACTAAATAAAAAAATGCATAAGATAGAATCGGTGCAGATGGAACTGCTTAAAGAAAGTGCAGAAAGAATTGTCAAAAGGAAGCGCAAACGGAACTGTCGAAAGGAAGCGCAGACGGAACTATCACAAGAAAACGCAGACAGAACTACCATAAAGAAACGTAGATGGAACTGCCAGAAAGGAACGCAGATGGAACTGTCGAAAAGAGAGAGGGAGCAATAGAAAAATATTTGTGAGTATTTAAGTTATGTAGAATGATACAATATAGAAATGTATTTATAAGTAATAAGAGAATCAAAATAATAAAGACCTAATATCCTATAATAAATATTCAGATATGTTGAATAATGCTAATTGATCTAATTGATCCTAACTATACTCTAATAATTATATTTAATTAATTGATATACATAATATTAAATTGTGTGATATTACTTAAATATCTAATCAAATCAATTAGTTGATATAATTAAGTTAATGTAATGAATTATATTTAATAAATTAAAAGAAATAAATTAAAAAATATTCTTAAAAACATGCCACATCAAATTTATCATTAAATACAAAAATTCGATTTTTATATAATAGAATAGATTAATTTAAGCTAATCTAATTTCAAAACTAAATTAACCTAAACTAAGATAAATCATTTCATCCAATCTACTAAAATTTAACTAATCTAAACTGACTAAAAAAAAGATATACCTAATCGAAATAGACAACTAAAGAGAAGTTGACAGATTCAGGGCGTGGAACCTATTGTGGGAGTTAAGGGTTTGAAATTGGAACTAAAGGAATAAGGAAACAGGCAGCGACATGCAGACTCCAAGAGAGAACGAGCAACAAATTTGAAAAGGCAACGACAAAGGGGTTCTGGAGCGGCTAAAAAAAGAGGTGGTGGAGGGAGGCGGTGGTTGAGCTCTGCTAAACATTTAAATAATTTTATATCTAAAATTATTAAGTCATTTAATTTATGCTGCTGGGATTTTTTTTCTGTTTTTTTCTCTTCTTATCTTTTTCTTTTTTTTGTTTTTTTTTATTATTATTATCGTCACTACTATTATACCAGTACATTTATCTCTTCCTCCTCTTTTTTCTTCTCTTTTTCTTATTTCTTTTTTATTTGAATTTCTTTGATCTCCTCCTTCTTTTTCTTCTTCCTCCTCTATCATCATTATCGTCATCACCAATAATACTAATATTTTTCTAACATCTTTATTGATTTTAATTCTCTGTTGTGATTAAATGAATCGAAAATATTATCAAAATGAAACTATTATTGTATAATACCAAATAAATCAAAAATTGTCCATTATATAAATTCGAATTCAGAAACACCTGCATCTCGAATAAACCAAAAATATTATCAAAACAAAACAATTGTATAATACTAAATGAACCAAAAATTGTCCATTATATAAATTCGAATTCAGAAACACTTGCGTCTCGAATAAACTGAAAATTAGTTCAAAACAAAACCATTGTATAATACCAAATGAACCAAAAATTGTTCATTATATAAATTCGAATTTGATGAGAACGATAATGACGATACGTATTAGAAGAAGACAATGACGATAATGATGATGATTATGATGCTGAGGAGGAGGAGGAGAAGGATGAAAAGGAAGGAAAATTTCAATAGGAAGAAGAGGAGGAAGAGGGAGAGGTGTTGTTGATAACGACGGTAACGAAATTAAAAAATGTTCGGTGGTTCGCTATACCGGACGGGTCGGGATGATCCCTTGTGAGTTGGTGGGGATGAGCGGGGATCTGGGTCTGATGTGCGGGCAGACGATCTCACGAGCTCTTTGTGTGGTGAAGGGGGGTGCCACCTGCAATGACACTCCGACGCCCAAGTCAGTCTGCGCGCAGGTGGAATTGGAGGAAGAGATATGTTAACGTACCTTGGGGGGAGGGATAGGACCATCCCCCTTTATACCCTGTCAGTAGGGCGGGCCCCATGAGAGGTGCCCCCTTTCCTGGAAGCTTCCTACTCCCCAGCTATCAAACAGCTGGTAACAGGGGAACGTGCCAGGGTAGCAGGTCCGGCGGGTTATGTGTGACAACCTGTCCGCATGGACCGATTCACCCAAGGGCCGGGTCGGGCGGTCGGCCAGCTGAGCTGGGCCGCAACAGTGCCCCCAACGCGCCACCTATGGCCGTGAGCGCCGATGGTGGCGCGTTCCGTTTCTTCTTGCACGTGTCGTCGCCTCATCGGTCTCTCGTGGCGTGGTGACGATTGGATTTTCGACGGTTTAGAATTTCACAAATGAATTCTCGTTGCAAGTATAGTCTCTAAACCAATCGTTAATCCTTTCATACAAAAATTTGTTTGTCACAAGTACAAACCCCTAAAATCTATAAACCGAAGTATTTAAATCTCGGGTCGTTCTCCCTAGGAATTACAATAAAGTGTCTTGTTATTGGTTGTGAGTTATTTTGGGGTTTTTGATATGAAGCATGAAAAGTAAATGGTAATGAAAACAAACTAACAACTAACAAAGCTCTTGGCAAGATGTGAGAACTAGAAATCCTATCCTAGTTACCATTCTCAATTGTGATGAGAATTGTTCATTACTACCACTTAGTTAACCTCTAACTATGGAGGAAAGTCAAGTGGATGAATCAATTTGATTCCTCAAGTCCTAATCAACTCCTAAAGGAAGACTAGCTTTAGAGGCATTCAAATTAATTAGCAACTTCTAATTATTAATCAACAAAGGAATTAGATAACTCAAGAGTCACTAATTACTCTACCTAGGCCAAGAGGAACAAAACCTACGCTAAAATCCAAACAAGCATTTTATCAAACACTTGGTAAGCATAAAAGAAAAACATAGTAAATCAAAAACAAGAGGAAATCTAAACAATTATTGAAAGGATTTAACAACACAATCAAAGGAAACACATTATTATGAATTACTTTATTGAATTGAAGAGAGTAAAAGGGAGCAATACTAGATCTATAACAAAATACAAGAACAACATAAAGGAAATTGCAATAAAAGAATGGACTACAAGGAATTGATGTAGAAGTAGAAGAACATGAATCTAAATCTAGATCTAAGAACTAAACCTAATCCTAATCCTAGCTCTAGAGAGAAAGTGAGAGCTTCTCTCTCTAAAACTCTAAACTACTCCTCTAGCAAAACTAATGACTAAAAATGATTATTGATCAAAAGTGATGATGATGACTCCCCTTAATCCTTCATCCTTTATTTCTCTCCCTTAGCAATTTGGCGCCAAATTGGGTTCAGAAACCCCCTCAAATCGCCAGGCACGTGTTGCATTAGTAAGGTCATGTGCCATCATCGGCGCGTGCTTGCTTCTTTGACTTTTTATGCTTCTCTCCACTTGTTTGCTTTCTTCCTTGCTTCCTTTGATCCATGCCTAGCCTATTCATCCTGAGATTACTAACAACACATCAAGGCATCTTATGGAATCAAAGAGGAAATAAAATTCATCAAAATCAGGCTTAAAAAGCATTTTTACACTAAGCACAAATACGTGAGAGATAACAAAATCATGCTAATTCCTAGGCTAAATGTGACAAAAGGTTATCAAGATGCTCTAAATTCAATACAAAACAAACCGTCAAATTGGGGTTTGTCAACCTCCCCACACTTAAGCCTTAGCATGTCCTCATGCTAAAATAAGAAGTACTAAGGGTTATGACATTGAATGCAACTAAACTACATGAATCCTATCTAAAGGCAACTATCTAAGCAATTGGAAGTGCTTAGTTCAAACAAATCAATTCCCAAGAGACATGCGTAAGCACAAGAGCTAGGCATAGGAACTAAGTCCAAACCACAATTGTATTGAATTATCAAAAGGAGTTCAACTTGCAAGAATATAGATAATTGGGTGAATACATGTGATTGAACTTTTGAACCCTCACCGGATGTGTATCCGCTCTATTCACTCAAGTGTTTAAGGGTTAATCACTCATTCTCTTCTAATCATGTTTTCCAAAATTTGATTTTCTTCTAACAATCACACTTATTCAATGCATGCATACATCATGAGGTCTTTCATTTAGGTTGTAATGGGGTAGGGTCAAGTAGGATCATTTATGGTTAAGTGGACTAGGTTTTGAATCTTTGATTAGCATAGACCTTCCCACCTAACCTATTTAATGACCTAACAAATGCAAGCTACCTAACTACCCATTCTTCACTTTTTCTTACATACTCATGCATTCTTATTTGATTCATAACACCTATGCATTGATTCCTTTTTATTGACTTCACTTTGGGGCATTTTGTCCCCTCTTTATTATATATATTTTTTTTCTTTTTCATCATCATTTTTTTCTCTCTTTTTTTTTTTCTTTTTCATTCATTTTTTTTCTTTTCTTTATATATATTTTTTTTCTTTTTTTCTTCTTTCAAACTATATACAAGAACATCAATGCATAAGGTCCCTACATTTAATCAATACATGAATATGTACCCAATTCCTAAACATGAAAGTGTACTACCCCTTTTATCCCATCCAATGTTCCCAAGCCTCACCAACTTTGAATAATAAACACTCTCACTAGCCTAGGCCAATCAAAGATTCAAACACGGACTTTTCATTGGTTTTCCGCCTTAGGCTTGTAATGTGCTAAAATGGAAATAAGTTGGTTAAGCATAGGCTCAAAATTGGCTAACAATGGAGAGTAAAAGGTTGGCTATTTGGGTAAGTGGCTAATGAAACAATGGCCTCAATCATATAAATGCATAAATACAAGAAACAAATGGATATATAGAATCAAGCAAATCAAGGATCACAATCATAGAAAGAGAACAATTTCACACAAGAATGGAAAATAAGTGGTTATAAAATGTAACCACATCAATAGGCTCAAGTCTCACAAGCTTGTGTTCTTAGTTCAATACATGCTTCACAAGGTATGAAATTCAAGCAAGTCTCACCAAAGATTTTCTTTCAATCAATTGGGTTAATGCCCTATATTTAAACTTCTTGAAAAATCTCAATGTTTGACTAAGCATTGTTGTGATTGAAAAGTTCAAAAATTTTCTTAGTTCACCCTTTCCTTTTTCACTTAAAACCAATATGTTATGCAAAAAGGGTGACTAAATATTTGCAATCCAAAGTAAGATTTCTAATCACAACTACAAACTAAAAATAAAGATAAACAAAAATGTATAAAGAAAAATCCAACTAAAAGTATGGAATCTATCATCCAAAACATCTAAAAATATCCAAAAGCATCAAAATATCTAAAATCCAAAATAAGCAATAAAAGTATCCAAAGCAAACTAGAAATGCATCAAAATATATACAAAGATGTGCAAAATAGGATAACTAGGCTGAAAAGTTCACCGGTTCCCAAATAATGCTACCGGTGCCCTCCACACACTTAAAATCAAGCATCGTCCTCGATGCTAAACCGGAGGATCAGTGGGAGGTACAACGATAGGCTCTGGCTCTGACTGTGGCTGTGGGACCGGCTCCTCCTGAGTCTGTGGCGGCTCTGTAGTGCCAGGGGCATCCTGCTGAACCGGTGCCTCCGCATCCTCCTCCTGAGATCCTGCTCATCGAGAGGAGAATCGGGAAGCGGAGGTAGCTCAGCACCCAAAGAAATAAGAGCCTGGTCCATCCGATCTAATCGGCGTCTGACATGGCGTCTCTCCCCGCTCTAGGAATCGGAATAGACGCTGGACCAGGAGATAGGTAGGCTCAGGTGCTGCTGGAGGATCTGTAGATGATGAAGGAGCTGCGGCTGTAGAGGATGATGGGGCAGCTGTAGGGGCTGATGGTGAAGGCGTCCCGATGACAGCTCTAGCCCGAGAGCGGCGTCGAGCAGGTGGCCTCTCGTGCACCCAACCACCCCAGGGGATAGTAACCTCCGTCATCTGCATCAGGGGGTGGTGGTCGCACATCATCATCTGACCACGGGACACAGCTAGGGCCGCCATACTCGTGACCAATGTAGGAAGAGGATCTCAGAAAAGTGGGTGGTAGGCAGGACGTAGTGGGCGAAGATCATCTGCCAAGTCCTGGCCTCCCTAGTCAAATGAGTAAACAACATCCCCTTGGGCTTGGTGTTGCCCGCATCCATAACCCATGCAGCATCCGGATCCCAATCACGCGCCGAAGCGCCCTCTAGTCAAAAGTCATGGTATGGATGGCTATCTCAGCCTGCTGATGGGCACACAGGTCATCCGGAATGTGTCGGCAATGTAATGCCTCCCCAATAGCAGTCTCAGTGACCATAATCTCTCTACCCCGCACCTGAACCGAATCCAAGGTCGGACGGAAGAAGTTGCAGTAGAATTCCTTGACCCAAGATATATTGATGTCACCCAAATCCCGGTCAACGAAGTCAATGCCTAACTCAAGGATCCGACGGTAATGGACCGTCTCACATCATTGGGTAGGAGCAACTTCTTCTCAATGTTCAGCTTTGTTGTTCGATATCTAGAAAACCGAAGCTCACAGTAGAGGTTGGGGAATTTGTCTGGATTGGTAGAAGGCAACTGCTGATTCTCTTTTTCTTCCTCACTTAACGGATTCTTGGCATAATGCTTGTAGATGGAAGGAATGGAGGGGGTAGAGTGTTTTCTCTTCTTAGAGGCAGTGGCTATGGCTTTGCCTTTATCCGACATCCTGAAAAATATGATATAATATATAAAACATTTAGCATGTAACAAAGAAGGCATGTTCAGGATACAATTATCAAAGAACAGTCATGATGTTGCAATGAATATGCAAAAGTGAACAAGTAAACCAGAAAAATGCAAGCTTCATTAAAGTCAACAACTCATGTTCAAAAGGCAATAATATCATCATATAATTGAAAGTATTGTTAAAGATGGTTAAAGGTGAGTGGAAGTTAGATGGTTAAAGAAATTAGTAAGTTAGAAAAGTAGGATTGATGATGATATATGACTCAATTGAACGAGAAGTGCGGTTCATGTTCACAATGTTGTGCAAATCCGGGAAGTCAAAAGAAAGGAATTTGCCCAAAACTGAAAAAAGATCAAAATGAAACTAATTTCCTTGAAAATCGGGCAGCATTTCGGCTTAAAATTGGACGTTCCCGGATAGCAAAATAGCACAATTAGCACAGAAAATAACACAATCACGCACAGCAGCAAACAGATATGAGCAACACAGACGCATGAATAACACCCAAAACCAACATACAGTACCTAAGGAAGCAAACAGCAAATATGCACATACGGAGCAATTATCAGGCCTAGAATCCTCTATCCAGCCCTAGCTACTAACCGCAATTATATCTATCTAACCTAACATACAAAATTTGAATTTAAACTAACTAACATGCAATTATAGTATTGACATAAACGAATAATAAAAAGGGAAAAAACAGAAAAAGATAACAGAAATGGAGCAGGAACCTGGGAGCTGGGAGGAACTGAGAATGGAAAGGGGGACTAGATAGGGCAGGGGCAGCAGAGACAGAAACTGCACCGCCGTGAACGGTGTGGAGACGGCCGGCGCGGTGGTTTGCCGGGAATGAGAAACTGAGGGGAGGAGGGACGTGATGATGTGGGAGACTAAAGATAGGAAGGGGTCGCCGAAGGTACTGCCGGCAGCGATTGTGGAATGGCGGAGGTGGTGGCTGCCGGCGCTGTGAAGTGAGAGACGGAGGTGGAGAGAGTGAGTGGAGGAGAGAGAGAAGATGAGGTGAGTGAAGAAAGAAGAGAGAGAAGGTTGATGGTGAACAATGGCGGCCGCGGCGGTGATTGACGGCGGTTACAGGGGTGGTATGGAGGGAAGGAAGAAGAAGGGAAAAAAATGGGGAGGGAGGAGAAGTGCGCTGCGGCGCAACGCTCTTCGCGTCTTAGGGTATCCCATTTTTTGAATCGACGCGCGCGCGCGCCTTGCGCGTTCGTGTCCCTTGAGAAAACTTGGGACCTACGCGTGCGCGTCCAGCGCGCCTAAGCGTGGATGAGTCAAACCAGGGAAGGACGCGTGCGCGTATAGTGCGCGCACGCGTGCATGGAGTTGGGCTAGGGGCTTAGAGTTGGCCCAACTCAGGCCTAACTCTCTGGGGAATGGCCTGGAACACGCGCTACCAGACCGGCACGCACGCGGCATGTACGCGTCCGCGCGCATTGAGGAAAATGGAGAATCATGCGCGAGCGTGAAGTGCGCTCTAGCGTGGTATGGCAGATTAGGTAAAGGCGCGTGCGCGTACAGTGCGCGCACGCGTACATGAGATTGGGCCTGAAGCTTAGAGTGGGCTTGAGGCACGCCCAACTCTCGGGTTAAAAGCCTAGATTGGTGGCAGCATGTAAGGACGCGCGCGCGGCAAGTGCGCGTCCGCGTACATTGACGAATTGCGATATGGCGCGCAGCGCGATGCGTGCGCTCGCGTTTTGTCCATTATTGACATACATGCGCGTACGTGGCAGGTGCGCGTCCGCGCAGATCGAGTTGGGCTAGGGGCCTAAGGTTGGCCCAGAGCCGGCTCAACTCTCTGGGGTTTGGCTCAAAAATTTGCAACAGCACATCGACGCGGACGCGTCAAATGCACGTCTGCGCGAATTTCCATGTTCGCAAAAACGGCGCGCACGCACGTAGTGCGCGTCCGCGTGGGTCGTGTTGGGCTCAGGGCATAATGTTTGCCCAAGAGAGGCCCAACTCTCGGGTATGTGGGCGATGTTGCATCCGCACAGGGACGCGTACGCGTACAGTGTGCGTGCGCGTCCATCGCCCTTCTCTTTTTTTTTTCTTCAGAAAAAATTGCTGGGTGCTCCCCTTAGTGTTCACAACTCTTATTCACTCAGCCATCATACAATTCACAAAAATGCAATTTTTTTTTTGATATTATTCATCTACTACTAAACACAACATGCATGTGACTAAGCCAACAATTAAGTTGTACAAACAAATTTGTATGAAACATCTACCTACAATGGTAACTCAAATCACTTATTAAGGAAATTTAAAAGAGTGGAAAGAGTTTACCATGGTGGGGTGTCTCCCACCTAGCACTTTTAGTTTAAGTCCTTAAGTTGGACATTTTGAGATGCTTGTTGTCATGGTGCCTTATGTTTGTACTCATCCTTGAATCTCCAAGGATCTTTGCTTCTCAATTGGTTGACAGAATTTCCAACCATCTTCATCAAGCTCGGGCAGAGTTCTACCCAAGATATGAGTTCCTCTAGTTGGTCTTCACATAGCGAACCGGGATCCCATATCTTGTCTTCACACCCATCCGTTAGTTGAGTTTCATGATTTTGTCGGATGATCGGTTGACATAAAGGTGATTGACACATAGGATTCTCTTTATTCCACCAATGCTTCCTTCTAGGCCCATACACAGTGATTCTTGTCCAAACATCATCCCTATACCTTGGGGCCTTGACCTTGATAAGCTTAACACCTACTTTCCAACCACTACACAACTCCTTTTTAATTGTAATTCCACAAAGAGTTCTAAGTTGACCATCATTTTTAATCAAACCATATTCAAGTGAGAAATTAAAGCTTAGAGATAGAAATTTTACCCACTTAAATGTTGTGTTGGATGGTAACTTGGGAAGGGAGGCTTCCCCACACTTAGACAATGCAAGGTCCACTTCCTTGTGTTATTCTTTAGTTGTTTTCACCTCTTCACAATTTTCTTTAATTTCAACCTCATCCTCTTTGTTACGTGGCTTGGTGTTATCTTCAAGAACTTCATCTTGTCTAATGAGAGGCGATTCAATTTTGGATAGAAATTCATTGATGAATGAGTTCATCTCTTGATCAACCTCTTCATATTCTTCAATTTCAATATACACCATGCCCTTCTCATCTTCCTTGGGAGGTTGTGCACACTCTTCTATAATTTTAACTCCATGTCCAACGGGTGAGGATTCCATTGTAGAGAGAAATTCATCCATGATTGAATCCATCTCTTGATAAGCCTCTTCCACGTCTCCAACGATGATATGCCTTGGAGGTTGCGCACCCTCCTCAACATCGATATCAAGCTTCTTGGAAGAGTGCTCCATGATGCTACATTCCCATGGACTTTCAACATCTCCTAAATCTTCAACCACTTCTCCCCTTTCTTCAATGATCATAGGCTTCTCCAATTGTTCCAACACAAAATTCGACTCCTCCTTCTTCACCGGATTTTCCAATTTCTCCTTCATGCTTTGCTCTTCTTTTGACTTTGCACATGTGGTCACGGAAGTACCTTGAGTGTTTAAGCATTGGTAGGCTAAAGAGTGCACTACCTTAGTCAAGTTGGTCACAAACTCAAGTGTATCCCGCTTCATGGCCTCTTGTCCTTGAAGTAACAAAGTGAGAGAATCGTCTATTGGGGCTTGTGGTGGGTAGGAAGGTTCATCGTTTTGGAGAGAGGATTCATAATAGGAGGGTGGTTCTTCTTGGTAAGGTTGTGGAGATTGTGTGTATTGAGGTAGTTCTTGGTAGTATTCTTGATAGGGTTGTGGTGGTTCCAAGGGTTCTTGCTCATAATTGCCATAAAAATATGGTATGGATGATTGGTTATATGAGGGGTAGGGATCATAGGAAGGTGCTTGGTATGGAAAGGCTTGTGAGAATGGTTGAGGTTCATGTTGAGGGTGAGATTCATAGGCATATGGTGGCGGTGCTTGGAAGTCACAAGGTGATTCACCATAGCCATTGGATTGGTATGCATCATAGAATGGCTCTTCTTCATAGTGTATTGATGGAGGTTGTTGCCATGAAGATTGATCATAAGCATATGGCTCCGTCCACCTTTGATTGTCCCATCCTTGATACACTTCATCATTGAAGCTCTCATCACCTACAACACAATTAAAACCAAGCTCATAGCCAAAGTGAGAATTCATGGTGGAAAAGCAAAAATAAAACTAACAAGACTAGAAAGCAAGCAAAAGACAAGCTATTTACAATATTCACATATGTACAATAACCAATAACATAACACCATTGCAATTCCCCGGCAACGGCGCCATTTTGACGATTGGATTTTTGACGGTTTAGAATTTCACAAATGAATTCTCGTTGCAAGTATAGTCTCTAAACCAATCGCTAATCCTTTCATACAAAAATTTGTTTGTCACAAGTACAAACCCCTAAAATCTATAAACCGAAGTATTTAAACCTCGGGTCGTTCTCCCTAGGAATTACAATAAAGTGTCTTGTTATTGGTTGTGAGTTATTTTGGGGTTTTTGATATGAAGCATGAAAAGTAAATGGTAATGAAAACAAACTAACAACTAACAAAGCTTTGGCAAGATGTGAGAACTAAATCCTATCCTAGTTACCATTCTCAATTGTGATGAGAATTGTTCATTGCTACCACTTAGTTAACCTCTAACTATGGAGGAAAGTCAAGTGGATGAATCAATTTGATTCCTCAAGTCCTAATCAACTCCTAAAGGAAAGACTAGCTTTAGAGGCATTCAAATTAATTAGCAACTTCTAATTATCAATCAACAAAGGAATTAGATAACTCAAGAGTCACTAATTACTCTACCTAGGCCAAGAGGAACAAAACCTACGCTAAAATCCAAACAAGCATTTTATCAAACACTTGGTAAGCATAAAAGAAAAACATAGTAAATCAACAATAAGAGTGAAATCTAACAACAATTATTGAAAGGAATTAACAACAACAATCAAAGGAAACACATTTATTATGAATTACCTTTATTGAATTGAAAGAGAGTAACAGGAGCAATACTAGATCTATAACAAAATACAAGAACAACATAAAGGAAATTGCAATAAAAGAATGGAAGAAGAATCAATGTAACTACAAGGAATTGAGATGTAGAAGTAGAAGAACATGAATCTAAATCTAGATCTAAGAACTAAACCTAATCCTAATCCTAGCTCTAGAGAGAAGTGAGAGCTTCTCTCTCTAAAACTCTAAACTACTCCTCTAGCAAAACTAATGACTAAAAAATGATTATTGATCAAAAGTGATGATGATGCCTTCCCCTTAATCCTTCATCCTTTTATTTCTCTCCCTTAGCAATTTGGCGCCAAAATTGGGTTCAGAAACCCTCTCAAATCACCAGGCACGTGTTGCATTAGTAAGGTCATGTGCCATCATCGGCGCGTGCGCGCATGGTACGCGTGCGCGTCCTTGGCCTGTTTCGCAATGTGCGCGCGAGCGCCTTGTGCGCGTGCGCGTACATGACTGACTTGCTTCTTTGACTTTTTATGCTTCTCTCCACTTGTTTGCTTTCTTCCTTGCTTCCTTTGATCCATGCCTAGCCTATTTCATCCTGAGATTACTAACAAACACATCAAGGCATCTTATGGAATCAAAGAGGAAATAAAATTCATCAAAATCAGGTTTAAAAAGCATGTTTTTACACTTAAGCACAAATACGGGAGAGATAACAAAATCATGCTAATTCCTAGGCTAAATGTGACAAAAGGTTATCAAGATGCTCTAAATTCAATACAAAACAAACCGTCAAATTGGGGTTTGTCACGTGGACGCGCCTTCTGTGCACGTGTAAAGCTGTTCGCTACCGGGAAACGTCTCTCACTGCCTCGTCCTTTGCGCCGGGTATTTAATACTCTTAATGGGCGTTTTGAAATCCCTTGAGAAAAGACAATTTTGCCCCTGTCCTTCGCGCTTCTCAGAGTTGGTTACTTTTTTTCTTTCCTTTGGCTTTATTTCAGTTTCTTATTGCACTGCGTCTCCTTTGCTTGTTTCTCTTTCTTTCCCAATCATCTTCTCTCTGAGCCTCTGCTTTGCCCATACCTTTCTCAATCCTTCAATCCCTTGCATTCACCATCATCATCCTGGTAAGCTTCCCATCCTTTCTCCTGGTTTTGATATGGCATTGCTTATTTTCCTGGTTCTGCATGTGTGTTGTGTTGTTGATATAAACTACTCAATATGAACTGTATGCTTGCTAGTGATTTAGCATTAGGTAGATACTATAGGGGGTTACCATTATAGGATTTTTCTTTTTGCTTTTCTGGCCTTATTATGATGATTATAATTATTGGATAGGCAGGCTTTAGTTTCTGGTAGCAATATTGTAGCTTCTGGTAGTTCTGCCGACCTCCCTACCTTTTAGACTGATCTTGAGTTGTGCCCCCACTATAGGTATGGCCCAACGTCCCGTTGTAAGGGTCGTGAGACCGACTCCCTACGACCGATATGCGTGGATGACCTCAGATGTGAAGAAGACCCCAAACCAAATGTCTCTGGAGGAACTTACTGAGTTTCAACAGAACGAATACCTGTGCGGAGGAACTGACGAGGAAGTTAACTACGAAGCCTTCGTTCTTGCCGATGACGAACGAATATTTCAATTAAACTTGCACTTTCCCCAGGTCCCCGACTGGATGTGGTTGTACAAGGCCATGTTCACTCGCCTGGGAGTTCGTCTCCCCTTCTCCCCCTTTCAGATGGTGCTACTTAACTGTTGTGACGTAGCGCCATCTCAATTGCATCCAAAGAGTTGGGCGTCCATTCGTTGTTTTGAGATGGTCTGTGAATACCTCGAGCTGCCGGTTTCTGTGGAGGTATTTTTGTTTCTTTTTACTTTAACAAATCCTTCAAATGAGGGAAAGGCTAAAAAGGGCTTCATGTCCGTCCGGGCAGCCCAAGGTTGTAGGATTTTTGGTGTGTTCGAAGATTCCTACCACGGGTTCAAGGACAAGTACTTTAAGGTCCGTTCGGCCAAAGGTCGGCACCCCTTCTGGTTGACGTTGGAGGGGGAACGTCGCATCCCGACGTACTGGAGTTTTGGGGCTGGAACAAACACCTTCACCAAAATAACATACAAAGGGTTGTCCCCTGAAAACAAGAGGGTTGCCGATGTCTTGTTGGCCATTTTGGGAAAAAAACCCTTGTTAACCCTCATCTTATGGGTGACTGGGATATGGCCAGGAATTATATATGTGAGTGGTTGTCTGGCGAGTTATTTGCACTTTTTGTTGTTTTTGTTTATTTTCCCGACTTGACGACTAACGTATTTTCGTGTTCTGCTGCAGTGTCAATGTCTGCCGAAGTAATAGGACTTGATGCCTTGTTCAATACTTTCTTGGCCGGCGACGATGACAATGACTCTACGACCCCTGCTCAGGAGGTGCTCCCTGAGGACAACACCAACCCTGAGGTTCAGTCTCAACCTTCCCAGGGGGAGGTGGCCGGCACTAGCGCTGCCTCTGTCCCCGGTCCCTAGCCAGAGGTAGAAGTTGAAATGGAGGCCCGAGAAGAGCTGGAGGAGGAGGTGCTCATCGTTGAGAAACCCAAGAAGAGAAAGCACTCCTCCAGTCTTGAGGGAGTTCTTACTATTATGGAGAGGAACTTTGACGCCAGAAACTTTATAGATTTCCAGCTACTTCCCGGTACAGAGGATTTTTTCTACAACGGGGACCTCTTTTCCCAGGCAAGGTGGATGTATCGAACTCTGCTTCGAGGAGCCGCCATAGCCAGGAAGGCAGAATCTGCCTTGGCGGGGACCCGATCTTTGGAGGTGAAGCTTGAATCCTCTACTAAAGCTAATGCCAAGTATAAAGAGAAGGTGAAGTTGCTTCGGGAACAGCTCGCTACTGCCGAGGAGAAGGTCAAATCGGCTGAGGAGAAGGTTAAGGCTGTTGATGAGAAGGTGAAAACAGCGGAGGAAAAAGTAAAGACCTCGGACGCTGCCGTAGCTCGCCTCACTAAGCGGGAGCTCTGACGAACGAATTCTTGCGTGGTCTAGAATTTCACAAATAAGTTCACGTTGTAAGTCTAGCTTCTAAACCAACAAAAATTCTTTCGTACAAAAACTTGTTTGTCACTAAAGCAAATCCAATAAAATTTATAACCGAAGTATTTAAATCTCGGGTCGTCTCTCAAGGAATTGCAGGGAAGTATGACTTATTATTGGTTATGGAAAAAGATATATTTTTGGGTTTTTGAAATAGGGAACAAGGAAATAAATTAACAATAAAGTAAATTAATTATCATGAACATCCTTGCAAGGTATAAGAACTGGAAATTCCATCCTAGTTATCCTTATCAGGTGTGATGAGAATTGTTTATTGTTCCCACTTAGTTAACCCTTAATAAATAAAGGAAAGTCAAGTGGACTAATCAATTTGATTCCTCAAGTCCTAGTCAACTCCTATGGAAAGACTAGCTTTAGAGAGATCTAAATCAATCAGCAAATTCCAATTTTCAATCATCAGCTGAGTTTGATAACTCAAGTGTCACCAATTACTCACCAAAGCAAAGGGAGAAAAATCTAAATTAAATTGGAAGCATCAATAACATGAATTTGAAGAAAGCAATCTTAAATATGAAATACCTCAATGTGTATTAAATAAGAAAATCAATTCTAACATGGAGTTCATAAACCAATATTAACAAACTAAAATAATAGAATAAATAAAAGTAGAAGAGAAATTTAAAGTAAAGGAACATTGACCCTGGAATGAAGAAATAGCCTAAAACTAATAGAAATCCTAAATCCTAAAAAATAAGAGAGAGGAGAGAGACTCTCTCTCTCTAAAAAACTACATCTAAAACCTAAATTTGTGTATTATGAATGTTCAATGAATGTTCTCTCTATTGAATGGATGCATTTCCCCACTTTATAGCCTCTAATCTGTGTTTTCTGGGCTTGGATTTGGGCCGAAAAGGAGTCCAGAAATCGCTGGAGACGTTTTCTGCAATTTTCTGCATGTGGCGTCCGTCACGCGTGCGCGTGGGTCACGCATGCGCGTGGGTCACGCGTGCGCGTCATTTGGAAGTTTTCCTTGTCACGCGTATGCGTCGCTTGTGCTTTGCGCTAGGCATGCGTTTGCATTGTCCACGCGTGCGCGTCGCTTGGGTTCTGCGCGAGTCACGTGTCCGCGTCGTCCATGCGTGCGCGTCGTTGTCATTTCCTTCAAAACTTCATTTTCGCACGTTCCTTCCACTTTTGCATGTTTCCTTCCTGTTCTCTAAGCCATTCCTGCCCTATAAATCCTGAAAATACTCAACACACGGATCATGGCATCGAATGGTAGTAAAGGATAATTAAAATTAATAATTTTATGGTTTAGGAAACATATTTTCACATATATTAAGGAGTAAGGAAGGAAATTTAAAACCATGCAATTTATATGAATAAGTGAGCAAAGACTTGATAGAAACCACTCAATTGAGCATAATATAAATCATAAAATAGTAGTTTATCAACCTCCCCACACTTAAACATTAGCATGTCCTCATGCTTAATCCAAGAGAAACTATAAAGGGGTGAAGGTAGAATGGTGGAATCTATGCAATGCAATTTAGCTAAACGCAAGCTACCTAAATGGATCATGTAAGTCTAATTACTATCCACCTATATACTCCTAGAGCTTACATGTGATCAAATTAAGTCAAATTTTTCAAGAAATCATATATGCAAAACAAAGGTTGACCCATATTAAAATATATTCACAATTGAGTTAAGCTAATCAAAAGAATTCATAAACTTGCAAGACAAGCAATGATTAAACATGGATATATGGAATTGAGCTATTGAATCCTCACTGGATTTGTGTTTACACTCTAATCACTCAGTGTTTGGGGTTAATCACTCTACTCTTCTCTAGTCATGCTTTCTAAAACTTTGTTCTTCATTTAACCAATCAACAAATATTTAATGTATACATGCAAACATCACGAGGTCTTTTCAAGGTTGTAATGGGGCTAAGGTAAAGGTGAGGGTATATATATAAGGCTAAGTGAGCTACAAATTGAATCCTTGATTAGTCTAAGATCTCACCTAATATATATATATATATATATATATATATATATATATATATTCTATACAATTTTAAAATTATGCCTAGCTATCCAATTTTCCCACTTTGTATCACATACTCATGTACCAACTTATTTTAGAATTTATCACACGTGCATTGATCTTTTACTAGATTTAATGTTGGGATAATTTTGTCCCCTTATTTATTTGATCATATGGATTTTTTTAAATCTGAAATAAATAAACTCAACATATCAATGCACATGGTATTTTAATTATTTTGGCCTTACATGAGCACGCACCCAAATTTCAAATAATTTACCAATTCAATAGCTTTCTATCAACCCAAGTTTCCACGGCTCCCCACACTTAATTGATACACAACCTCTTTCTTAAGCTAACCAAAGATTCAATTCGGGATGTTTAATTTGTTTTTCTGCTTAAGGCTAGTGATGTGGTTATAGAACAGAAGGGGATTAAAAGACTCAAGGTGGCTAATAAGGGTGATTTAAAAGGGTAGGCTATTTGGGATAAGTAAGCAAAAACAAATAATGGCCTCAATCATATGCAAGCATGTAAATACATTGAATATTGGACATATAGACTGGAGCAAAGTAATGTCTGCAAGTATAGAGAAGAAAGGAGAAACACACAGGAATGAAAACTACGGTTAAATAATATAACCATGCAATTAAGCTAAAAAACTCACGGGTTGTGCGTTCTTTGGCTCAAAAACCATATATCAGTTATGTATATCATGCAAGTAGAAATTAAGAGTTTCCATTCAACTTAATGTGAATCTTTGAATGGCTCTTATAAAAATAAGTATTTTCCTTGAAAAATATTGTCAATTTACCAACATTTATTGCTATATATATATATATATATATGGTGGGTGGATTGTTGTGATTCTGAAAAACTAAAATTTCTAGTTTACTCTTTATTTTCAATTAAACCATATTATCATATGCTAAAATGGTAAACTAAACTAAATAATCTATATTTTCTATATCACAACTAATAAGCTAAGAGTGAAAATTAAGCTAAATATCTAAGATATATACAGCCCAAAATGCAAAATATAATAAAGTAATCAGAAATACATCAAAAGAAAATGTGCAAGTACTGAAACTCGAACAAGATAAAATAAAATAAGATACAGAAAGAGAAATAGGATAAAGAGTCTGAAAGTAGTTCACCAAAATAAACCACACTTAAATAATAGCATCGTCCCCGATGCCCAATCAAATTGGTTATGAAGAGTCATCACCTCCAGAGGGGTGTGCAGGTGCTGTCTGTATGGGCTCTGACAGTGAAAGTGTCTGAGGCTCTGCCTGTATAGGTGCCTGTGGGTCTGATGGTTGTGGCTGCTGAGGCTCCTCATGCTGGGGCTCTGCCTGCTCGGGTCCTGCCTGCTCAGCCTCTGCTCGTGCATCCTCCTCTTGGTCATCCACCTTCTCCTCAGATGGCTCTGATGGTGTGTCAGGCTCGGAGGGGATGTCAGTGTGACCTGACCGGATCATTAACTTCAAATGCTCATAGCGTCATTTGCTGCGATGCTCAGGCTGCTCATATCGCCGCTGGTTGCGGTGCTCCATCTGGTCCAGGCGCTCGAATAGGCATTGCACAAGGTGGTAGACGGGCTGGGAGGCAGGTGAGGGTGTTGTTGATGTGGTTGGTGCAGCAGGTGCTGAAGGGGCAGCAGAAAATGTGGCTGCATCAGCAGAGGCAGTAATAGAGGGCGGTCTGTAGCCCAGAGCCTCAAACTTCTTACCGTGTGGGATGATCTTCTTGCAGTCGTCGGCTGGTGGCTTCTCGTCCTCAGGCTCCCATGATACCTCAGCTCGGCGGCCTAACTGGGTAATCAAATAAGAGAAGGGCAGAGTGCCTCTAATATGGACTTTAGCCATGGAATTCCTGATGAACTGAGGAAGGTACAGGTCCTTGCCTTCCATTACGCACGAGATAAGAGTAATCATGGCAGCTGGCACCTCTTTTTCATGAGTGCTTGGCATCACATAGTTGCTCAGAATTTGCTGCCATAGCCGAGCCTCATCATTCAGATAAATGATTTTTATGCCTTTTGGGTTTATTGTTGACTTGCCCATAACCCATGGGACAACTGGGTCAATGGATATGGTTTGCTTCACTTCTTTCCAATCAAATCGCATAAATCTCATATCTTCCTCAGCCTTCTGATAACCATCTGGCTGATCGGATTTAGGCAGGAACTAGAGGATATCTTCAATTGCCTCCTCAGTGACTAGAATCTATTTTTCTCTGAGCTGTATTGCATCCAGGGTTGTCTTGTAATAGTTGCAATAGAATTCCCGAATCCAGGATACATTAACTTCTACCAAGTCCTCTCCAGAAAGAACCAGCCTCTCTGTTTTATCTATTCTGTAGTGTACGGTTGTAGTTCAGCTGGAATTCGGAGGGTCTTTTCCAAGTATAGGTGCCTTTTAGTCCCAAATACATCATATTTTAGTTCACAATAACAATTTGTGAACGTGATCGGATCAGTGACAGGCACTAGTTGATCTACTTTTTCCTGCAGAGAGAAGTTCTTCTCACGCCAAGAATCATCATGCAGGAATCTAATAGGGCGGTAGATGCTTCTCCTCTCTTTCTTTTACCTGTGCCTGCTTTAGCTTTGCCTTTCCCCTTTAGATCAGACATCCTGAAAAATAGAAGTTTCAAGATACAATTATCAACTTAAAGCAAAAAAACAGAAAGGTAAATAGGATTCAAGCGATATAAGAATAGATGGGCAAACTAGGGATAAAAGCCAAAGCATGAAGTAAGTTAGAAAGATATAGAAGGTTGGACTGAAGGCAAGATAAAATTCAAAGAATTCAATTAAAAATCACAATCCGAAAACTATTAACTGAAATGCACAATGCATGTTCGGCATGAAACAACAATAAACATGCCATGAAAGGGGTTAAAAGAGGTTAGTGTAAACCAAGAGAGAAGTTAGAAAGGTAATGAAGTCAAAAGTTAAAAAGGGAAGTTAAAGTTAGTGGCATGGTATTGTAGTTTCCAGCTAACAGAAATGCACAAACTTGAAGAACAAGTAACTCACATTCATGCAGAGAATGCAGATTATTGATGGTAAATATGAAAATAAAAGAAGCATGAAAAGGATTAATAATCATCAATAATGCAATTGAAGTTGGAAGGGAACCAAAAGAGATAGTGAATGCTAGCCCAGTATGTCATGAGGTAACTTTGGTTTAAACCAATTAAAGCACAACGGAAAAGTACCAAAGGCAAGTCATGAATGGCAATTTAAGGAAAACCGGTTATGAGGAAAATTGGACAGCATTCCGGCAGTAAAAGGAATGTTCCTGAAAAATCAAACAGCATAATAATGCAAGTAGCAATTGTCAAACAGAATTAGCAATTTATAAGAGTCTCAAAACAAGTTATATCAAACTAGCAAGTAAAATGGTATTGAGCAGAAATCTCAATCAAGATAGGTTCAAGGTAGAATGTAGACCAGAACAGTAGCATAAGATTAAAGCAATCAAAAATCAAGCCTGGTTTAGTTTAAAGGTACAAGTGCATAATTGAAATGGAAATTGAAATGGAGCACTTGATTAATCATAGGAAATTTCAAAAAGGCAGGAACATAAATTATGTAGAAGGATATCAATTTTAGTCAGCACATGGATTTCAAGATAATGCAGAGCAACAATTGCAAGCAGCAGTAACAAATGCAACATATAAGAATGATGGCATGTGGCTGAACATTATCGCAGCCATGAAACAGTGAAACAGCAACAACAACAGTCAACCAATAGTAAAAAGAAGAAAATTCAAACAGCAAGTACGGAGCAATTATCAGACCTAGAATCCTCTAACCATATCCTAGCTACCTAACCACCTAGAATCCACTACTAAACATGCATATCTAACTAATCTAGATTGAACAGAATTGAAAAAAAATGCAAACTAACTAACTTGAACGGGAAAGGAATCGGAGTGCAGTGGAACCTGTTAGTGCCGTGAAAGAAATGGAACAAAGAGAGAGAGGGGTGGTATGGCGGTGCTGTGGTGGCGGCAGGGGTCGTCGACGGTGGCGGCACGGCAGTCTGGGTGCGACGGCGACAGGTTTGGGGTCGGCGACGGGGCAGGGGTGAGAAGAAGGGGGTAAGGGGAAAAAGGAGAAGGAAAAGAGGAGAAGAAGGAGGGGTGAGGGGGAACGAGCGGCAGCTGCTCCGGTGGGAGGTGGTAGTGGGCTGCGGCGGTTATAGGGGAAATGGAGGGAAGGAGAGTGGAGATGGATCGTTGGGGAAGGGGGAAAAATGGGCACGCGAAGATTAGGGTTTCCGTGTCAGGGGTGTTAGTGAATTTAAATCCACGCGGATGCGTGGGTTACGCGAGAGCATGGATGAGGCGAAAGTGCAACGACGTAGAAGCGTCATTGACGCGACCATGTGGGTAGGGATGGGTGAAGATGACGCGCCCGCGTAAAGTACGCGATTGCGTCGACCAAAATTGTGCTAAACGCACGACTCCAGCGCCGTTTTGGCGCAACTCTCTGTTTGATTTGATGGAACAAATAGTTTTTAGGCGACGCGTGCGCGTCGCCCACGCTCTCGCGTGCGCGTCGCCCACGCTCTCGCGTGCGCGTCGCCCACGCTCTCGCGTGATGTGCCAAAAATGTAAGCGACGCGAACGCGTCATGGACGCGCACGCGTGGCCTAATTTTTGCTTATCGCTCCCCAGCCGCACGATTCTAGCCTAACTTTCTGTTCGTTGAATGGAGACGTCGATTTGGAATTGACGCCCACGCGTGGCCTACGCGCACGCATGGTGTGGTTTATATATATATATATATATATATATATATATATATGCATAATGCAAATATGAAGATGTTGATGCAGATGTTATGAATGGTACTAGAGGGAAATAAAATTAAACTAAAAACAAACAAAACAAAAGAAAATTAAGATTGAAAAAGAACGATCATACCATGGTGGGTTGTCTCCCACCTAGCACTTTTAGTTAAAGTCCTTAAGTTGGACATCTGATGGGCTCCTTGTTATGGTGGCTTATGCTTGAACTCATCCAAAAATCTCCACCAATGTTTGGAAATCCAATATCCTCCAGGGTCCCAAACTAGGCACGTAAAGCCTTCGAGCAAGTTAAAGCAGGTGATCGGGCTCAAGGGGTATTGGTTATTAGAATGAATTCCAGGATCCCAAAACTTGCTTTTGTACCTGTCCTTGATTTGATCTACATTTTTCCAGCCGGGCAGTATGGAATTTGAACTCTCACTAAGATGACCACACATCTGCTGAGACCCATTCAATCGAGCTCTATCCCAACCTTGCACCTTAAATTGAAGTGTGGAACCTTATTGCATCTTGCATACAGACTCCGATCACTAATCATTTTCCTCTTACTTTTAAAGCCACAAAGAGCTCTAAGCTAGCCATCGGTTTCAAGCAAACCATATTCAAGTGGAAAGGTGAAGATAAAGGCTAAGAATTTTACCCACTTGAAGGTTTTATTAGGTGGTAATGGCCTTGGGACAGGTGTTTCCAGTGGTTTTGCAGGCTCCACTTCCTTGTACTCCTCTGTGAATTCTTTCAATTCCTGATAAACCTCTTCAACTACAACCACATCTTGATCAAAGTCTTCGATTTCTTCCTCATCACTCAAGTCATAAGTTGGAGGTTGAGAAAAGTCTACCTCCACATTGGCTTCGTATTCACTTGGGGAAAATTCTCTAAGCTCAAAGAGTTCAATTGTGGATGCAAGTTGGTGCGCGAAATTGTGATCACTACAACTTCGCACAACTAACCAGCAAGTGCACTGGGTCGTCCAAGTAATACCTTACGTGAGTAAGGGTCGATCCCACGGAGATTGTTGGTATGAAGCAAGCTATGGTCACCTTGTAAATCTCAGTCAGGCAGACTCAAATGGGTATGATGATTAACGAAAATAGCATAAAAGATAAAGATAGTGATACTTATGTATGTCATTGGTGTAAGAGCTTCAGACAAGCGTATGAAGATGCCTTCCCTTCCGTCTCTCTGCTTTCCTACTGCCTTCATCCAATCCTTCTTACTCCTTTCCATGGCAAGCGGAATTGAATAGAAGAACAATAGTAATTGCATTAATACTCGAGGTACAGCAGAGCTCCACACCTTAATCTATGGTGTGTAGAAACTCCACCGTTGAAAATACATAAGAACAAGGTCTAGGCATGGCCGTGAGGCCAGCCTCCCAATGATCTAAGAACTAGATGTCCCAAGATGATCAAAGGATCAAAAACAATCCAAAGATGAAAATACAATAGTAAAAGGTTCTATATATAGAAAACTAGTAGCCTAAGGTGTACAGAGGTGAGTAAATGACATAAAAATCCACTTCCGGGCCCACTTGGTGTGTGCTTGGGCTGAGCAATGAAGTAATTTTCGTGTAGAGACTCTTCTTGGCGTTTAACTCCCGTTTTGGTGCCAGTTTGGGCGTTTAACTCCCATTCTTGTGCCAGTTTGGGCGTTTTAACGCTGGGAATTCTGAGGGTGACTTTGAACACCGGTTTGGGCCATCAAATCTTGGGCAAAGTATGGACTATCATATATTGATGGAAAGCCCAGGATGTCTAATTTCCAACGCCGTTGAGAGCGCGCCAATTGGGCTTCTGTAGCTCCAGAAAATCCACTTCGAGTGCAGGGAGGTCAGAATCCAACAGCATCTGCAGTCCTTTTGAGTCTCTGGATCAGATTTTTGCTCAGATCCCTCAATTTCAGCCAGAAAATACCTGAAATCATAGAAAAACACACAAACTCATAGTAAAGTCCAGAAAAGTGAATTTTAACTAAAAACTAATAAAAATATACTAAGAACTCAACTAAAACTACCAAAAACATACTAAAAACAATGCCAAAAAGCGTACAAATTATCCGCTCATCACAACACCAAACTTAAATTGTTGCTTGTCCTCAAGCAACTGAAAATCAAATAAGATAAAAAGAAGAGAATATACTATAGACTCCAAATTATCAATGAAACTAAGCTCCAAATTAGATGAGCGGGACTAGTAGCTTTTTGCCTCCGAACAGTTTTGGCATCTCACTTTATCCTTTGAAATTCAGAATGATTGGCTTCTTTAGGAACTCAGAATCCAGATAATGTTATTGATTCTCTTAGTTAAGTATGATGATTCTTGAACACAGCTACTTATTGAGTCTTGGTCGTGGCCCAAAGCACTCTGTCTTCCAGTATTACCACCGGATACATACATGCCACAGACACATAATAGGGTGAACCTTTTCAGATTGTGACTCAGCTTTGCTAAAGTCCCCAATTAGAGGTGTCCAGGGTTCTTAAGCACACTCTTATTGCCTTGGATCACAACTTTATTTTTTTTCTTTTTCTTTCTTTTTCTCTTTCTTCCCCTTTTTTTCGTTTTTCTCCTTCTTTTTCTCCTTTTTTTTTTGTATTCACTGCTTTTTCTTGCTTCAAGAATCATTTTTATGATTTTTCAGATCCTCAGTAACATGTCTCCTTTTTCATCATTCTTTCAAAAGCCCACAATTTTAACATTCATGAACCACAAATTCAAAAGACATATGCACTGTTTAAGCATACATTCAGAAAACAACAAGTATTGTCACCACATCAAACTAATTAAGCTAGTTTTAAAGATGAATTTGAAATCCTGTACTTCTTGTTCTTTTGTGATAAAAACAGTTTTCATTTAAGAAAGGTGATGGATTCATATTCATAGCTTTAAGGCATAGACACTAAGACACTAATGATCATAAGACACAAACATGGATAAACATAAAGCAAAATTTTCGAAAAACAGAAGAATAAAGAACAAGGAGATTAAAGAACGGGTCCACCTTAGTGATGGCGGCTCTTTCTTCTTCTTGAAGATCCTATGGAGTGCTTGAGCTCCTCAATGTCTCTTCCTTGTCTTTGTTGCTCCTCTCTCATGATCTTTTGATCTTCTCTAATTTCATGGAGGGAGATGGCATGTTCTTGGTGCTCCACCCTTAGTTGTCCCATGTTGGAACTTAATTCTCCTAGGGAGGTGTTCAGTTGCTCCCAATAGTCTTGTGGAGGAAAGTGCATCCCTTGAGGCATCTCAGGGATCTCTTGATGAGAGTGGTCTCTTGTTTGCTCCATCCTTTTCTTAGTGATGGGCTTGAGGTCATGCCTTCTCAGTTGAACCGGCTTTGGATGCCATAAATGATTATGGAAAAACAAAAAGCAATGCTTTTACCACACCAAACTTAAAAGGTTTGCTCGTCCTCGAGCAAAAGAAGAAAGAAGAGAGTAGAAGAAGAAGAAATGAGGAAGAGGGGAGTGGTTTTGTGTTCGGCCAAAGAGGGGAAGAAGTGGTGTAGGATGGATGTGAGTGGTGAAGAGAAAGAGATGTTGAGGTGATTGGTGAATGGGTGAAGAAGAAGAGAGAGTGGTGGGTTGTTTGGGGATCCTGTGGGGTCCACAGATCCTAAGGTGTCAAGGAAAAGTCATCCCTGCACCAAATAGCATCAAAATCCACGTTTTGAGCCATTTCTGGCGTTAAACGCCGGGCTGGTGCCCATTCCTGGCGTTTAACGCCAGGTTGTTGCCCTTTACTGGCGTTTAACGCCAGTCTGGTGCCCCTTTCTGGCGTTAAACGCCCAGAATGGTGCCAGACTGGGCGTTAAACGCCCAACAGCTAGCATTACTGGCGTTTGAACGCCAGCTTCTTCTCCTCCAGGGTGTGCTGTTTTTCTTCCTGTTTTTCATTCTGTTTTTGCTTTTTTCATTGATTTTGTGACTTCTTATGATCATCAACCTACAAAAAAGATAAAATAACAAAAGGAAATAGTTAACTATAAAACATTGGGTTGCCTCCCAACAAGCGCTTCTTTAATGTCATTAGCTTGACAGAGGACTCTCATGGAGCCTCAGAGATACTCAGAACCGTGTTGGAACCTCCCAACACCAAACTTAGAGTTTGAATGTGGGGGTTCAAAACCAAACTTAGAGTTTGGTTGTGGCCTCCCAACACCAAACTTAGAGTTTGACTGTGGGGGCTCTGCTTGGCTCTGTTTTGAGAGAAGCTCTTCATGCTTCCTCTCCATGATGACAGAGGGATATCCTTGAGCCTTAAACACAAAGGATTCTTCATTCACTTGAATGATTAGTTCACCTCTATCAACATCAATCACAGCCTTTGCTGTGGCTAGGAAGGGTCTGCCAAGGATGATGGATTCATCCATGCACTTTCCAGTCTCTAGGACTATGAAATCAGTAGGGATGTAATGGTCTTCAACTTTTACCAAAACATTCTCTACAAGTCCATGAGCTTGTTTTCTTGAGTTGTCTGCCATCTCCAATGAGATTCTTGCAGCTTGCACCTCAAAGATCCCTAATTTCTCCATTACAGAGAGGGGCATGAGGTTTACACTTGACCCTAAGTCACACAAGGCCTTCTTGAAGGTCATGGTGCCTATGGTACAAGGTATAGAAAACTTCCCAGGATCCTGCCTCTTTTGAGGCAGTTTCTGCCTAGACAAGTCATCCAGTTCTTTAGTAAGCAAGGGAGATTCATCTTCCCAAGTCTCATTTCCACATAACTTGTCATTTAGCTTCATGATTGCTCCAAGATATTTAGCAACTTGCTCTTCAGTGACATACTCATCCTCTTCAGAGGAAGAATACTCATCAGAGCTCATGAAAGGCAGAAGTAAGTCCAATGGAATCTCTATGGTCTCATTTTGAGCCTCAGATTCCCATGGTCCCTCATTGGGGAACTCAGAGGAGATTGGTGCACGCCCATTGAGGTCTTCCTCAGTGGCGTCCACCTCCTCTCTTTCCTCTCCATATTCGGCCATGGTTATGGCTTTGCACTCTCCTTTTGGATTTTCTTCTGTATTACTTGGGAGAGTACTAGGAGGGAGTTCAGTAATTTTCTTGCTCAGCTGTCCCACTTGTCCTTCCAAATTTCTGATGGAGGACCTTGTTTCAGTCATGAAACTTTGAGTGGTTTTGATTAGATCAGAGACCATGGTTGCTAAGTCAGAGGTATTCTGCTTAGAACTCTCTGTCTGTTGCTGAGAAGATGATGGAAAAGGCTTGCTATTGCTAAACCTGTTTCTTCCACCATTATTGTTATTGAAACCTTGTTGAGGTCCCTCTTGATTCTTCCGTGAGAAATTTGGGTGATTTCTCCATGAAGAATTATAGGTGTTTCCATAGGGTTCTCCTAGGTAATTCACCTCTTCCATTGAAGGGTTCTCAGGATCATAAGCTTCTTCCTCAGATGAAGCTCCCTTAGTACTGCCAGGTGCATTTTGCATTCCAGACAGACTTTGAGAAATCAAATTGACTTGTTGAGTCAATATTTTATTCTGAGCCAAAATGGCATTCAGAGTATCAATCTCAAGAACTTCTTTCTTCTGACTTGTCCCATTGTTCATAGGATTCCTTTCAGAAGTGTACATGAATTGGTTACTTGCAACCATTTCAATGAGCTCTTGAGCTTCTGTAGGCGTCTTCTTCAGATGAAGAGATCCTCCAGCAGAGCTATCCAAAGACATCTTGGATAGTTCAGAGAGACCATCATAGAAAATACCTATGATGCTCCATTCAGAAAGCATGTCTGAAGGACATTTTCTGATTAATTGTTTGTATCTTTCCCAAGCTTCATAGAGGGATTCTCCATCCTTCTGTCTGAAGGTTTGGACTTCCACTCTAAGCTTACTCCATCTTTGAGGTGGAAAGAACTTTGCCAAGAAGGCATTGACTAGCTTTTCCCAAGAGTCCAGGCTTTCTTTAGGTTGAGAATCCAACCATATTCTAGCTCTGTCTCTTACAGCAAAAGGGAATAGCACCAGTCTATAGACCTCAGGGTCAACCCCATTAGTCTTGACTGTGTCACAGATTTGCAAGAACTCAGCTAAAAACTGATGAGGATCTTCTAATGGAAGTCCATGGAACTTGCAATTCTGTTGCATTAGAGAAACTAATTGAGGCTTAAGCTCAAAGTTGTTTGCTCTAATGGCAGGGATAGAGATGCTTCTCCCATAGAAGTTGGGAGTAGGTGCAGTAAAGTCACCCAGCACCTTCCTTGCATTGTTGGCTTTGTTGTTGTTTTCGGCTGCCATGTGTTCTTCTTCTTTGAAGAATTCGGTCAGGTCCTCTAAAGAGAGTTGTGTCTTGGCTTCTCTTAGCTTTCTCTTCAAGGTCCTTTCAGGTTCAGGGTCAGCTTCAACAAGAATGCCTTTGTCTTTGTTCCTGCTCATATGAAAGAGAAGAGAACAAGAAAATATGGAATCCTCTATGTCACAGTATAGAGATTCCTTGAGGTGTCAGAGGAAGAAGAGAAATAGAAGACAGAAGTAGAAAATTCGAACTTATCATAGAAGATGGAGTTCGAATTTTGCATTAAGAGATAGTGTTAGTCCATAAACAGAAGGATGTGAGAAGAAGGGAAGTAATTTTTGAAAATTAAGTAAAAGATTTTGAAAACATTTTGAAAAACACTAATTGATTCTCAAAAACTAAGAATAGAAAAAGAATCAAGTGATTTTTGAAAAAGATTTGAAATTAGAAATAAAAAAGATATGATTGAAAACTTGTTTTGAAAAAAGATGTGATTGAAAAATTATGATTTTAAAAAGATATGATTGAAAAGATATGATTTGAAAACAATTTTAAAAGATATGATTTGAAAACAATTTGAAAAGATATGATTTTAAAAATTAATGACTTGCCTAACAAGAAAAGATATGATTCAAGCATAAAACCTTCCTTAACAGAAAAGGCAAAAAATGTTCAATCAAATCATTAATTGTTAGTAAGTATCTTTGAAAAAGGAAAGAAATTGATTTTGAAAAAGATTTGATTGAAAAGATTTGATTTGAAAAAGATTTGATTTTGAAAAACTTTGAAAACTTGAAAAAAATTGATTTGAAAAACAAAATCTTCCCCCTTGTGCCATCCTGGCGTTAAACGCCCAGAATGTGCACATTCTGGCGTTTAACGCCCAAACTACTACCCTTTTGGGCGTTAAACGCCCAGCCAGGCACCCTGGCTGGCGTTTAAACGCCAGTCTGTCTTCTTCACTGGGCATTTTTGAATGCTCAGCTTTTTCTGTATAATTCCTCTGCAGTATGTTCTGAATCTTCAATTCTCTGTATCATTGACTTGAAAAGACACAAATTAAAAATATTTTTGGATTTTTAATAATGAGGAATAATCAAAATGCAACTAAAATCAAATAACAATGCATGCAAGACACCAAACTTAGCAGTTTGTATACTACTGACACTAACAAAATGAGAATGCATATGAGAAACAACAAAATACTCAAGTCAATAGAATTCAAAGATCAAAACAAGAAAATCATCAAGAACAACTTGAAGATTAATTAAGACACATGCAAAAATTCGAAAAATGCAAGAAGAACAGAGACATGCAATTGACACTAAACTTAAGATGAGACTCTAGACTCAAACAAGAAATATTTTTGGATTTTATGATTTTGCAATTTTTTTGTGCTTTTTCGAAAATTAAGTGAAAAGGAAAATAAAGGTATCAAAATTCTTAATTAGAATTCCAGGAATCATGCAATGTTAGTCTAAAGCTTTAGTCTAAAGGAATTAGACATGGCCGGCAAAGCTTCAGCAGGACATTGCATTCAGGAGCTAAATTGATGAAGATCAATCAGCTTTGGTGATGATAAGAACATCACCTTGAAACACTAGAATTCATTCTTAAGAACTCTGAAGAAAAATAATACCTAATCTAAGCAACAAGATGAACCGTCAGTTGTCCATACACAAACAATCCCCGGCAACGGCGCCAAAAACTTGGTGCGCGAAATTGTGATCACTACAACTTCGCACAACTAACCAGCAAGTGCACTGGGTCGTCCAAGTAATACCTTACGTGAGTAAGGGTCGATCCCACGGAGATTGTTGGTATGAAGCAAGCTATGGTCACCTTGTAAATCTCAGTCAGGCAGACTCAAATGGGTATGATGATTAACGAAAATAGCATAAAAGATAAAGATAGTGATACTTATGTATGTCATTGGTGTAAGAGCTTCAGACAAGCGTATGAAGATGCCTTCCCTTCCGTCTCTCTGCTTTCCTACTGCCTTCATCCAATCCTTCTTACTCCTTTCCATGGCAAGCGTAATTGAATAGAAGAACAATAGTAATTGCATTAATACTCGAGGTACAGCAGAGCTCCACACCTTAATCTATGGTGTGTAGAAACTCCACCGTTGAAAATACATAAGAACAAGGTCTAGGCATGGCCGTGAGGCCAGCCTCCCAATGATCTAAGAACTAGATGTCCCAAGATGATCAAAGGATCAAAAACAATCCAAAGATGAAAATACAATAGTAAAAGGTTCTATATATAGAAAACTAGTAGCCTAAGGTGTACAGAGGTGAGTAAATGACATAAAAATCCACTTCCGGGCCCACTTGGTGTGTGCTTGGGCTGAGCAATGAAGTAATTTTCGTGTAGAGACTCTTCTTGGCGTTTAACTCCCGTTTTGGTGCCAGTTTGGGCGTTTAACTCCCATTCTTGTGCCAGTTTGGGCGTTTAACGCTGGGAATTCTGAGGGTGACTTTGAACGCCGGTTTGGGCCATCAAATCTTGGGCAAAGTATGGACTATCATATATTGATGGAAAGCCCAGGATGTCTACTTTCCAACGCTGTTGAGAGCGCGCCAATTGGGCTTCTGTAGCTCCAGAAAATCCACTTCGAGTGTAGGGAGGTCAGAATCCAACAGCATCTGCAGTCCTTTTGAGTCTCTGGATCAGATTTTTGCTCAGATCCCTCAATTTCAGCCAGAAAATACCTGAAATCATAGAAAAACACACAAACTCATAGTAAAGTCCAGAAAAGTGAATTTTAACTAAAAACTAATAAAAATATACTAAGAACTCAACTAAAACTACCAAAAACATACTAAAAACAATGCCAAAAAGCGTACAAATTATCCGCTCATCACAAGTTCATCACTAGAAGAGTTTGATTCACGATCATCATTGCCAAGGAAATTAGCTTCTTGATTTGTTCCGTCCAATTCTTCATAAGATACATGCCTTGGGGGTTGTGCATTATCCTCTTTGGCATTAGTTGTAATTTTCTTGGCAAAATTCTCTGCAATTCTTGATTGCCATGGAGGTTCAGCGTCTCCTAAGTCTTCAACCAATTCTTCTTCTTTTATAAATTCGGCTTCCTCTACTTGTTCCAGTACAAAGTCATGCTCTTTATGCTACGTTCTTCATTAGATTCCCCACATGAAGCCATGGGGGTTCCTTGAACGTCCGAAGGTTGGGAGGGTAATCGATTTATCGCTTGCTCCAATTGGTGAAGAGTTGCATGAAATTGGTTCATTGTTTTCTTGAGACGATCCTTTGATTCTTGTTCCACTGGATATGGGCATGGTGCATATGAGAGTGGTGGTTCTTGGGAGTAGTTGGGTTGGAATTGGGGCATATACGGGTTAGGGTCATAAGGAGGTGAATGGTTGTAGTTGGCTTGTGAGTATGGTGGTTCAAAGTTATGTTGAGGAGGTGGTTTATAAACATATGGCTGGGCTTGTTGGTAACTACAAGGGGGTCCACCGTAACTATTGTCTTGGTATGCATCGTAGAATAGTCATTGTCCATGGTACTTTGGAAAGTGTTGTTGCCGAAAGGGTTGATCAGATCCTCGTGGCTCCTTCCATTTCTTATTGTTTCGACCTCGATGCATGTTTCTACTATAGCTTCCATTCCTTGCAACAACATTGGAACCAAACTTAAAGCCAGAGGGGTGAGAACTCATAGTAGCTAATAAAAATTAAAAACAAAAAATAAATAAATAAGCAAAAAGAAAATATTTACAATAACCAATAATAAGGCACACGTTTGCAATTCCCCGGCAACGGCGCCATTTTGACGAACGGATTCTTGCGTGGTCTAGAATTTCACAAATAAGTTCACGTTGTAAGTATAGCTTCTAAACCAACAAAAATCCTTTCGTACAAAAACTTGTTTGTCACTAAAACAAACCCAATAAAATTTATAACCGAAGTATTTAAACCTCGGGTCGTCTCTCAAGGAATTGCAGGGAAGTATGATTTATTATTGGTTATGGAAAAATGTATATTTTTGGGTTTTTGAAATAGGAAACAAGGAAATAAATTAACAATAAAGTAAATTAATTATCATGAACACCCTTGCAAGGTATAAGAACTGGAAATTTCATCCTAGTTATCTTTATCAAGTGTGATGAGAATTGTTCATTGCTCCCACTTAGTTAACCCTTACTAAATAAAGAAAAGTCAATTGGACTAATCAATTTGATTCCTCAAGTCCTAGTCAACTCCTATGGAAAGACTAGCTTTAGAGGGATCCAAATCAATCAGTAAATTCCAATTTTCAATCATCAGCTGAGTTTGATAACTCAAGTGTCACCAATTACTCAACCAAAGCAAAGGGAGAAAAATCTAAATTAAATTGGAAGCATCAATAACATGAATTTGAAGAAAGCAATCTTAAATCTGAAATACCTCAATGTGTATTAAATAAGAAAATCAATCCTAACATGGAGTTCATAAACCAATATTAACAAACTAAAATAATAGAATAAATAAAAGTAGAAGAGAAATTTAAAGTAAAGGAACATTGAACCTGGAATGAAGAAATAGCCTAAAACTAATAAAAATCCTAAATCCTAAAAACTAAGAGAGAGGAGAGAGCTTCTCTCTCTAGAAAACTACATCTAAAACCTAAATTTGTATATCATGAATGTTCAATGAATGCTCTCTCTATTGAATGGATGCATTTTCCCACTTTATAGCCTCTAATCTATGTTTTCTGGACTTGGATTTGGGCCGAAAAGGAGTCCAGAAATTGGTGGGGACATTTTTTGCAATTTTCTGCCCGTGGCGTCCGTCACGCGTGCGCATCATTTGGAAGTTTTCCTTGTCACGCGTACGCGTCAGTCACGTGTACGCGTCGCTTGTGCTTTGCGCTAGGCATGCGTTTGCGTCGTTGGTGGACGAAAATTGTGATCCTTATGTTCTTTATACTTTGATGATGTTTACTCTTAGGGCACTGTTTATTTTCTTTATTGGAATTCACAACTCCGTTCAACTAACCAGCAAGTGTACTGGGTCGTCCAAGTAATAAACCTTACGTGAGTAAGGGTCGAATCCACAGAGATTGTTGGTATGAAGCAAGCTATGGTCACCTTATAGATCTCAGTCAGGCGAATTAAACATTATTTATGGGTTCGAGGATAGGAATAATAAAATAGAAAATAAATAATAAAAAGAATAGAAATACTTATGTAGATTCATTGGTAGGAATTTCAGATAAGCGGAATGGAGGTGCTGTAGAGCTCACGGACGCCTGCTCTCCTATTCCTTCTACTCAATCCTTCTTACTCCTTTCCATGGCAAGCTTTGTATAGGGGTTCACCATCAGCTGTGGCTACTTTCATCCTCTCGGGGAAATATCCTATACGGCTGTCACTCGCACAGCTAACCAGTCTGGAGGCATCACCCATGGTTGATGGCTACATCCCATCCTTGCAGTGAAAGCTAATGCTCACGCACTCTGTCACAGTACGGCCAATCACCGGTTGGTTCCCGCTCCTACTGGAATAGAATCCCTTGATTCTTTTGCGTCTGTCACTAACGCCCAGCAGGTTACAAGTTTGAAGCACGTCACAGTCATTCATTACCGGAATCCTACTCGGAATACCACAGACAAGGTGAGACTTTCCGGATTCCCAGGATCCTACTCGGAACACCACAGACAAGGTTGGACTTTTCGGATCCTCATAAATGCCGCCATCCATCTAGCTTATACCACGAAGATTCTGTTGGGGAATCTAAGAGATACACATTCAAGCCTTGTTGCATGTAGAACGGAAGTGGTTGTCAATCACGCGCGCTCATAAGTGAGAATAATAATGAGGGTTATCTAACTCATTAGATTCATCATGTTCTTGGGTACGAATGAATATCTTGGAATAAGAATAAGATAGAGACCGAATAAAAGAAGATAGAATTGCATTGATACTTGAGGTACAGCAGAGCTCCACACCCTTAATCTATGGTGTGCAGAAACTCCACCGTTGAAAATACATAAGTGAAAGAGGTTCAGGCATGGCCGAATGGCCAGCCCTCTCCATGATCAAGTGACCGAATGAATAAAAAGTTTAAAGTGGTCAAAAGATGTCTAATACAATAGATAAATGTCCTATATATACTAGACTAGCTACTAGGGTTTACATGAGTAAGTAATTGATGCATAAATCCACTTTCGGGGCCCACTTGGTGTATGTTTGGGCTGAGCTTGATCAATCCACGAGCTGAGGCATCTCTTGGAGTTGAACTTCGAGTTATGACGTGTTTTGGGCGTTCAACTCCGGATCATGACGTTTTTCTGGCGTTTAACTCCAGACAGCAGCATGAACTTGGCGTTCAACGCCAAGTTACGTCGTCATTCTTCGAATAAAGTATGGACTATTATATATTGCTGGAAAGCCCTGGATGTCTACTTTCCAACGCCGTTGAGAGCGCGCCAATTGGAGTTCTGTAGCTCCAGAAAATCCATTTCGAGTGCAGGGAGGTCAGAATCCAACAGCATCAGCAGTCCTTTTGTCAGCCTTTTTCAGAGTTTTGCTCAAATTCCTCAATTTCAGTCAAAATTTACCTGAAATCACAGAAAAACACACAAACTCATAGTAAAGTCCAGAAATGTAAATTTAACATAAAAACTAATGAAAACATCCCTAAAAGTAGCTTAAACTTACTAAAAACTATATAAAAACAATGCCAAAAAGCGTATAAATTATCCGCTCATCACAACACCAAACTTAAATTGTTGCTTGTCCCCAAGCAACTGAAAATCAAATAGGATAAAAAGAAGAGAATATACTATAAAGTCCAAAATATCAATGAATATTAATTTAATTACATGAGCGGGACTTGTAGCTTTTTGCTTCTGAATAGTTTTGGCATCTCACTTTTTCCTTTGAAGTTTATGAATGATTGGCTTCTCTAGGAACTTAGAATTTCGGATAGTGTTATTGACTTTCCTAGTTAAGCATGTTGATTCTTGAACACAGCTACTTATGAGTCTTGGCTGTGGCCCTAAGCACTTTGTCTTCCAGTATTACCACCGGATACACAAATGCCACAGACACATAATTGGGTGAACCTTTTCAGATTGTGACTCAGCTTTGCTAAAGTCCCCAGTTAGTGGTGTCCAGAGCTCTTGAGCACACTCTTTTGCTTTGGATCACGACTTTAACCACTCAATCTCAAGCTTTTCACTTGGACCTTCATGATACAAGCACATGGTTAGGGACAGCTTGATTTAGCCTGCTTAGGCCTGGATTTTATTTCCTTGGGCCCTCCTATCCATTGATGCTCAAAGCCTTGGATCCTTGCTTTAAAATTTTCGCCCCCTTTTTTTTTTTTTTAAAGAATCAATTTCATGATGTTTTTCAGATCATCAATAACATTTCTCTTTGTTCATCATTCTTTCAAGAGCCAACAATTTTAACACTCATAAACAACAAGATCCAAAGACATATGCACTGTTCATTCATTCATTCAGAAAACAAAAAGCATTGTCACCACATCAATATAATCAAACTAAATTCAATAATAATTTCGAAAATTATGTACTTCTTGTTCTTTTGAATTAAAACATTTTTCTTTTTAAGAGAGGTGAAGGACTAATGGAATTTATTCATAGCTTTAAGGCATGGTTACATACTAATGATCATGAAATGAAGACACAAAACATAGATAAACACAATAATTAGAAACCAAAAACAGAAAGAAATAAAGAACAAGGAATGAATCCACTTTTAGTGGTGTCTTCTTCTTGAAGGTCCAACAATGTCCTTAAGCTCTTCTATGTCCCTTCCTTGCCTTTGTTGCTCCTCCCTCATTGCTCTTTGATCTTCTCTTATTTCTTGGAGAATGATGGAGTGCTCATGATGTTCCACCCTTAATTGCTCCACATTATGGCTCAAATCTTCTAAGGAGGTGTTAAGTTGCTCCCAATAGTTGTTGGGAGGAAAGTGCATTCCTTGAGGCATTTGTTGATGATGAACTTCCTCATGTTCTCCTTGAGGGCCGTGAGGAACTTCTCTTGTTTGCTCCATTTTTTTCTTGGTGATGGGCTTGTCTTCTTCAATGGAGACATCTCCTTCTATGATAACTCCAGCTGAGTAACATAGATGGCATATAAGGTGGGGGAAGGCTAGCCGTGCCATGTACGAAGGCTTGTCAGCTATTTTGTAGAGTTCATTGGAGATGACTTCATGAACTTCCACCTCCTCTCCAATCATGATGCTATGAACCATGATGGCCCGATCCACAGTAACTTCAGATCGGTTGCTTGTAGGGATGATGGATCTTTGAATGAACTCCAACCATCCTCTAGCTACAGGCTTGAGGTCCAGTCTTCTTAGTTGGACTGGCTTGCCTTTAGAGTCTACTCTCCATTGGGCGCCTTCCACACATATGTCCATAAGGACTTGGTCCAACCTTTGGTTAAAGTTGACCCTTCTTGTGTAGGGGCGTTCATCACCTTGCATCATGGGTAAGTGAAACGCCAACCTCACATTTTCCGGACTAAAATCCAAGTATTTCCCCCTAACCATTGTGAGATAATTCTTTGGGCTTGGGTTCATACTTTGGTCATGGTTCCTAGTGATCCATGCATTGGCATAGAACTCTTGAACCATTAAAATTCCAACTTGTTGTATGGGGTTGGCTAGGACTTCCCAACCTCTCCTTTGGATTTCATGTCGGATTTCCGGATACTCATTCTTTTTGAGCTTGAAAGGGACCTCAGGGATCACCTTCTTCTTTGCCACAACATCATAGAAGTGGTCTTGATGGCTTTTGGAGATAAATCTCTCCTTCTCCCATGACTCGGATGTGGAAGCTTTTGCTTTTCCTTTCCCTTTTCTTGAGGAAACTCCGGCCTTAGGTGCCATTGGTAATGGAAAAACAAAAAAAAAGCTTATGCTTTTACCACACCAAACTTAAAATTTGCTCGTCCCCGAGCAAGAAAGAAAAGAAAAGTAGAAGAAGAAGAAGAGAATATGGAAGAGAGGGAGAGAGTAGGTTCGGCTATGTGGGTGAAGAAGGGGTTTGTGTTGTGTGAAAATGAAGAAGAATGGGAGGGTATTTATAGGGAGAGGGGAGGGTTAGTGTTCGGCCATTTTGGGAGGGAATGGGTGGGAAATTGAATTTGAATTTTATGGAGGTAGGTGGGGTTTATGGGGAAGAGGGGGTTGATGTGAATGGTGAATGGGGTAATTTGGGAAGAGAAATTGAGGTGATTGATGAAGAAGATGTTGGGAAGTGTGACATGGGGAAGAGTAATCACATTCACAAAAACTAGGATTAGAAGGTAAGGTGTGAATATGTTAGGTGGGGATCCTGTGGGGTCCACAGATCCTGAGGTGAGGATCCTGTGGGGTCCACAGATCCTGAGGTGAAAACAAATTCCATTCCTTCACCATATAGGCATGTAACATGCCTCCATGCATCATCCTGGCGTTCAAACGCCCATTTGTGCATGTTCTGGGCGTTCAACGCCCATGTAATGCATGTTTCTGGCGTTGAACGCCAGTTTCATGCTTGTTTCTGGCGTTCAGCGCCAGATTGTCCTCTGTGTGCGCATCCTGGCGTTTAACGCCAGGTTGTTGCTTGTTTTGGGCGTTCAGCGCCAGAATGGTGCTCTGTTCTGGCGTTGAACGTCGGCCAGATGCACCTTCTGGGCGTTGAACGCCAGCCCGTGCGTCCTCCAGGGTGAAAAAATTTTTTTCTTCTGTTTTTGACTCTGTTTTTAATTTTTTTGATTTTTTCGTGACTCCTCATGATCATGCACCTAATTAAACACAAAAATAACAAAGAAACAAAATAAAATAAAATTAGATAAATAAAATTGGGTTGCCTCCCAACAAGCGCTTCTTTAATGTCAATAGCTTGACAGTGGCTCTCATGGAGCCACAAGGTGATCAGGTCAACTTAAATGTGGTATTCCCAACACCAAACTTAGAGTTTGGATATGGGGTTTGGACACCAAACTTAGAGTTTGGTTGTGGCTTCACAACACCAAACTTAGAGTTTGACTGTGTGGGCTCTTCTTGACTCTGAACTGAGAGAAGCTCTTCATGCTTACTCTCTTTTGTCACAGAGGGATGGCCATGTGCCTGAAACACAAGGTAATCCCCATTCAATTGAAGGACTAACTCACCTCTGTTGACATCTATCACAGCTCCTGCTGTGGCTAGAAAAGGTCTTCCTAGGATGATGCATTCATCATCTTCCTTCCTAGTGTCTAGGATTATGAAATCAGTAGGGATGTAAAGGCCTTCAACCCTTACTAGCACGTCCTCTACTATTCCATAAGCTTGTCTTATGGACTTATCTGCCAATTGTAATGAGAACAAGGCAGGTTGTACCTCAATGATTCCCAGCTTCTCCATCACAGAGAGTGGCATAAGATTTATCCCTGACCCAAGATCACATAGAGCTTTTTCAAAGCTCATGGTGCCAATGGTGCAAGGTATTAGGAATTTGCCAGGATCTTGTTTCTTTTGAGGTAGAGTCCTTTGAATCCAAGTATCTAGTTCACTAATGAGCAAGGGAGGTTTACTTTCCCAAGTCTCATTACCAAACAGCTTGGCATTCAGCTTCATGATAGCTCCTAAGTATTGAGCAACTTGCTCTCCAGTCACATCTTCATCCTCTTCAGAGGATGAATATTCTTCAGAGCTCATGAATGGCAGAAGGAGATTTAAAGGAATCTCTATGGTCTCTAGATGAGCCTCATATTCCTCAGGATCCTTAATAGGAAACTCCTTCTTGCTTGAGGAACGTCCCAGGAGGTCTTCCTCATTGGGATTTTCGTCCTCCTCCTCCTTGATGCATTCGGCCACTTTGATTAAATCAATGGCCTTGCACTCTCCTTTTGGATTTTCTTCTGTATTACTTGGGAGAGTACTGGGAGGAGTGTCAATGACTTTCTTACTCAGCTGGCCCACTTGTGCCTCCAGATTTCTAATAGAGGATCTTGTTTCATTCATGAAACTAAAAGTGGCCTTTGACAGATCAGAGACTATATTTGCTAAATTAGAATTGTTTTGTTCAGAATTCTCTGTCTGTTGCTGAGAAGATGATGGATATGGCTTGCTATTGCCTAGCCTATTACATCCACCATTGTTAAAACCTTGTTGAGGTTTTTGTTGATCCTTCCAGGAGAAATTAGGATGATTTCTCCATGATGAGTTATAGGTGTTTCCATAAGGTTCACCTAAGTAATTAACCTCTGCCATGGCAGGGTTCTCAGGATCATAAGCTTCTTCAGAAGCTGCCTCTCTAGTACTATTGGATGCATGTTGCAATCCATTCAGATTTTGAGAGATCATGTTGACCTGTTGAGTCAACATTTTGTTCTGAGCCAATATGGCATTCAGAGCATCAATTTCAAGAACTCCTTTCTTCTGAGGTACCCCATTATTCACGGAATTCCTCTCAGAGGTGTACATAAACTGGTTGTTTGCAACCATGTCAATGAGTTCTTGAGCCTCTTCAGGCGTTTTCTTTAGGTGAATAGATCCACCTGCAGAATGATCCAATGACATTTTCGAAAATTCAGAGAGACCATAATAGAATATATCTAATATGGTCCATTCTGAAAACATGTCAGATGGACATCTCTTGGTCAGCTGCTTGTATCTTTCCCAAGCTTCATAGAGGGATTCACCATCTTTTTGTTTGAAGGTTTGAACATCCACTCTCAGCTTGCTCAGCTTTTGAGGAGGAAAGAACTTATCTAAGAATGCAGTGACAAGCTTATCCCATGAGTCCAGGCTATCCTTGGGTTGTGAATCCAACCATACTCTAGCTCTGTCTCTTACAGCAAAAGGGAAAAGCAAGAGTCTGTAGACTTCAGGATTAACTCCATTTGTCTTTACAGTGTCACAAATCTGCAAGAACTCAGTTAAAAACTGGTAAGGATCTTCAGATGGAAGTCCATAAAACTTGCAGTTTTGTTGCATTAAAGCAACTAGTTGAGGCTTAAGCTCAAAGTTATTGGCTCCAATGGCAGGAATGGAGATGCTTCTTCCATCAAACTTGGACGTTGGCTTTGTGAAGTCTCCAAGCATTCTTCTTGCATTATTATTATTATTTTCTTCTGCCATCTCTTTCTCTTGTTCGAAAATTTCTAGAAGGTCTCTTCTGGATTGTTGTAATTTAGCTTCTTTTAATTTTCTCTTCAGAGTCCTTTCAGGTTCTGGATCAATTTCAACAAGAGTGCCTTTATCCCTGTTCCTGCTCATATGAAAGAGAAGAAAACAAGAAAAGAAGAGGAATTCTCTATGTCACAGTATAGAGATTCATTTATGTTAGTAGAAAAAGAAAGGGGTATAAGAAAGAAGAAGGATGGATTCGGATTTTTGGATGAAGAGAGGTGAAGAGAAGTGTTAGTAATTAATTAATTAAATAGAAGTGGAAAAGAGAAGAGAGAATTCGAAAATAATTTTTGAAAAAGTGGTTAGTGATTTTCGAAAATTATAATTAAAATTTAAACATGAAACAATTAATTAATTAAAAAGAAATTTTTGAAAAAAAGAGAGACATTTTCGAAAATAGAAGAGAGAGAAGCAGTTAGGTGGTTTTGAAAAAGATAAGAAACAAATAAAAAGTTAGTTAGTTGATTGAAAAAGATTTGAAATCAATTTTTGAAAAAGATAGGAAGATAGGAAGTTAGATAAGATATTTTGAAATCAAATTTTGAAAAAGATAAAGTTTTTGAAAAAGATAAAATAAAAAGATAAAAAGATTTATAAGAAAAAGATATTTTGAAAAAGATTTAATTTTTAAAATTACTTAACTAACAAGAAACTACAAGATAAGATTCTAGAACTTAAAGATTGAACCTTTCTTAACAAGAAAGTAACAAACTTCAAATTTTTGAACCAATCACATTAATTGTTAGCTAATTTTCGAAAATTTGATATAAAGATAAGAAAAAGATTTTGAAAATATTTTGAAAAAGATTTTTAAAATTTTCGAAATTTATAAAGAAAATGAAAAAGATATGATTTTTGAAAAAGATTTTACAAAGATAAGATTTTTAAAATTGAAATTTTGACTTGACTTGTAAGAAACAACTAATTTTGAAAATTTTTGACCAAGTCAATCCCAAAATTTCGAAATTTGGAGGGAAAAAAAGGGAAAAGATATTTTTGATATTTAAATTTTTAAAGAAAAACACAAAAATGACCCAAAACATGAAAATTTTGGATCAAGACACAAGATGCATGCAAGAATGCTATGAATGTCAAGATGAACACCAAGAACACTATGAAGATCATGATGAACATCAAGAACATAATTTTTAAAAATTTTTGATGCAAAGAAAACATGCAAGACACCAAACTTAGAAATCTTTAATGCATGGAAAATATGAATGCAAAAATGCACATGAAAAACAACAAACAACACAAAACAAGAAAACGTCAAGATCAAACAAGAGGACTTATCAAGAACAACTTGAAGATCATGAAGAACACTATGAATGCAATGAATTTTCGAAAAATACAAGAAAAATTTTTAAAAGCATGCAATTGACACCAAACTTAAAAATTAACATAAGATTCAAACAAGAAACACAAAATATTTTTTGATTTTTATGATTTTCTAAATTTTTTGTATTTTTATTTTAATTTAATTTTTTTTTCGAAAATATTTTTGAAGAAAACGAAAAAGAAAAGAAAAATTTTGAAAAAGATTTTTGAAAAGAAAATTACCTAATCTGAGCAACAAGATGAACCGTCAGTTGTCCATACTCGAACATTCCCCGGCAACGGCGCCAAAAACTTGGTGGACGAAAATTGTGATCCTTATGTTCTTTATACTTTGATGATGTTTACTCTTAGGGCACTGTTTATTTTCTTTATTGGAATTCACAACTCCGTTCAACTAACCAGCAAGTGTACTGGGTCGTCCAAGTAATAAACCTTACGTGAGTAAGGGTCGAATCCACAGAGATTGTTGGTATGAAGCAAGCTATGGTCACCTTATAGATCTCAGTCAGGCGAATTAAACATTATTTATGGGTTCGAGGATAGGAATAATAAAATAGAAAATAAATAATAAAAAGAATAGAAATACTTATGTAGATTCATTGGTAGGAATTTCAGATAAGCGGAATGGAGGTGCTGTAGAGCTCACGGACGCCTGCTCTCCTATTCCTTCTACTCAATCCTTCTTACTCCTTTCCATGGTAAGCTTTGTATAGGGGTTCACCATCAGCTGTGGCTACTTTCATCCTCTGGGGGAAATATCCTATGCGGCTGTCACTCGCACAGCTAACCAGTCTGGAGGCATCACCCATGGTTGATGGCTACATCCCATCCTTGCAGTGAAAGCTAATGCTCACGCACTCTGTCACAGTACGGCCAATCACCGGTTGGTTCCCGCTCCTACTGGAATAGAATCCCTTGATTCTTTTGCGTCTGTCACTAACGCCCAGCAGGTTACAAGTTTGAAGCACGTCACAGTCATTCATTACCGGAATCCTACTCGGAATACCACAGACAAGGTGAGACTTTCCGGATTCCCAGGATCCTACTCGGAACACCACAGACAAGGTTGGACTTTCCGGATCCTCATAAATGCCGCCATCCATCTAGCTTATACCACGAAGATTCTGTTGGGGAATCTAAGAGATACACATTCAAGCCTTGTTGCATGTAGAACGGAAGTGGTTGTCAATCACGCGCGCTCATAAGTGAGAATAATAATGAGGGTTATCTAACTCATTAGATTCATCATGTTCTTGGGTACGAATGAATATCTTGGAATAAGAATAAGATAGAGACCAAATAAAAGAAGATAGAATTGCATTGATACTTGAGGTACAGCAGAGCTCCACACCCTTAATCTATGGTGTGCAGAAACTCCACCGTTGAAAATACATAAGTGAAAGAGGTTCAGGCATGGCCGAATGGCCAGCCCTCTCCATGATTAAGTGACCGAATGAATAAAAAGTTTAAAGTGGTCAAAAGATGTCTAATACAATAGATAAATGTCCTATATATACTAGACTAGCTACTAGGGTTTACATGAGTAAGTAATTGATGCATAAATCCACTTCCGGGGCCCACTTGGTGTATGTTTGGGCTGAGCTTGATCAATCCACGAGCTGAGGCATCTCTTGGAGTTGAACTTCGAGTTATGACGTGTTTTGGGCGTTCAACTCCGGATCATGACGTTTTTCTGGCGTTTAACTCCAGACAGCAGCATGAACTTGGCGTTCAACGCCAAGTTACGTCGTCATTCTTCGAATAAAGTATGGACTATTATAAATTGCTGGAAAGCCCTGGATGTCTACTTTCCAACGCCGTTGAGAGCGCGCCAATTGGAGTTCTGTAGCTCCAGAAAATCCATTTCGAGTGCAGGGAGGTCAGAATCCAACAGCATCAGTAGTCCTTTTGTCAGCCTTTTTCAGAGTTTTGCTCAAATCCCTCAATTTCAGTCAGAATTTACCTGAAATCACAGAAAAACACACAAACTCATAGTAAAGTCCAGAAATGTGAATTTAACATAAAAACTAATGAAAACATCCCTAAAAGTAGCTTAAACTTACTAAAAACTATATAAAAACAATGCCAAAAAGCGTATAAATTATCCGCTCATCAGTCGTCCACGCGTGCGCGTCGCTTGGGTTCTGCGCGAGTCACGCGTGTGCGTCGTCCATGCGTGCGCGTCGTTGCCATTTCCTTCAAAACTTCATTTTCGTGCGTTCCTTCCACTTTTTCATGTTTCCTTCATGTTCTCTAAGCCATTCCTGCCTTATAAAGCCTGAAAATACTCAACACACGGATCACGACATCGAATGATAATAAAGGATAATTAAAATTAATAATTTTATGGTCTAGGAAACATATTTTCACATATATTAAGGAGTAAGGAAAGAATTGTAAAACCATGAAATTTATATGAATAAGTGAGCAAAGACTAGATAGAAACAACTCAATTGAGCATAATATAAATCATAAAATAGTGGTTTATCAAGCTCACCTTAGAGGGTCAACTTAACTCTTCCCAAGGTCGGGTGGCCGAGCTGGAGAAGGAGCGTGACGAGGCGCTATCCTTGGTAAAGACGGCCCAAGCCGAGACTGCTGAATTCAAGAAAAAGTATAGAGAGACGTAAAGTAGTGAAAGAGTGCCATTCTGATGATCGAGGAGGCCCTCAAGGCTCAAGTGAAGCTGCTGGCTCCTGACTTCGACACCTCGGCGGTTGGCATTTTCAAGACTATTAAGGATGGCAAGATCGTTGACATGCTGAGGAAGTAGCTTGTACTTTGTAACTTGCAAACTTTCTTATCTTTATAACTTGTCAACTTTGTAATTTTTGGATCGCTTTTGAAAATGTTAGCCGCTTGCTCGGCTTGTAATTACTGTTCGTCCCTCGCTTGGTCGGTAGTATCCTTATACCGTATTTTGTTACCGTTTTGTTGGTATTGGCTATTTGTTCATGTTCGTTTACTGTTATGTTGGTAATTGACGTGGCCAGGTCATAGCCTTTACTGTTCTTACAGTCGCTTGCTAATGTATATTACTTTAGATGGTTCCCGGGGTGATCAATCCCGGGTTACCGTATCGCCGTTGCGTTCATTCAATTTGACAATTTCGTTAGTAATATAGAACGTAAAAGGAAAAAGACAATGATAACAAGTGAATATTAATCGGCACATCGGCCCAACACATAATGAAAACAAGTATGTGTGAAAGACAATTGATTCAACCTGACATGCTTGATTCAATCTAAATTAATTCGGATCTTACCGAGTCTGCGCTCGGCTTAGGAATAGAATCTTCTTAGGTTACCGGTATTCCATCTTCTCGAAAATTCCTTGCCGTCTAGCCGTTTTGACTTGTAGGCACCTCTATCGATCACCTCCTTTACCCTGTACGGGCCTTCCTAATTTGCCGCCAGTTTTCCTTCCCCCGGAGTCAGTGTGCCAATGTCGTTGCGCCGCAAGACCATGTCGTTTTGCTCGAATTCTCTTTTGAGCACTTTGGTGTTGTAGCGCAGTGCCATCCTTTGTTTTAATGCCGCTTCCGACAAGTAAGCTATCTCCCTGGCCTCGTCTACCAGGTCCTTTTCCATGGACTCTTCGATTCCTCCCAAGATCAATCGCGGGCTCGGCTCGCCAATCACCACAGGTATTATCGCGTCTTCCCCGTAAGTGACGCGGAAAGGGGTTTTCCCGGTAGACGATTGCTGGGTTGTGCGGTAGGACTAGAGGACCCAAGCTAACTCGTCTGCCCATGCCCCTTTCTTGTGGTCAAGTCGCTTTTTGAGGCCTTGTAAGATGATCTTGTTAGTGGCCTCCACTTGGCTGTTAGTTTGGGGGTGTTCAACTGACGAGAACCTCTGCTTTATGCCCAAGCCAGCTAGGAATTCTCCAAACTTCTTGTCGGTGAACTGGGTGCCGTTATCTGAGACGACAACCTCTGAGATCCCAAATCTGGTTATCACTTGCCTCCACATGAACTTTCGATAGTTGGCTGATGATATACTGGCGAGTGGCTTGGCCTCCACCCACTTGGTGTAGTAATCGATGGCAACAATCAAGTACTTCACCTGCCCAGGCCCTACCGGAAAGGGCCCCAACAGATTGACTCCCCACTGCGAAAAAGGTCGGGAGGCCATCAGGAGGCTAAGTTCTGCTGCCGGAGCCTTGTGGAAGTTGATGTTCTCCTGACACCTCTTGCACTTCTCCATAAATGCTTTAGAGTCCGCCATCATCGAAGGCCAGTAGTATCCAACCCTAATGAGCTTTTAGGCTAGAGCTTTCCCCCCATGTGGTGGCCGCAACATCCCTCGTGGACTTCGCGTAACACGTAGTCCGTCTGGTCGGGGTGCAGGCACTTCAGTAGGGGTTGGCTAAGCCCTCTGATGAGCGGATATTTTATACGCTTTTTGGGGGTAATTTCATGTAGATTTTAGTATGTTTTAATTAGTTTTTAATAGAATTTTATTAGTTTTTAAGCAAAAATCATATTTCTGGACTTTACTATGAGTGTGTGTATTTTTCTGTGATTTCAGGTATTTTCTGGCTGAAATTGAGGGAGCTGAGCAAAAATCTGACTTAGGCTGACAAAGGACTGCTGATGCTGTTGGATCCTGACCTCCCTGCACTCGAAATGGATTTTCTGGAGCTACAAGAGTCCAGTTGGCGCGCTCTCAACGGCGTTGGAAAGTAGACATCCAGGGCTTTCCAGCAATATATAATAGTCCATACTTTGCGCAAGGATAGACGACGTAACTTGGCGTTGAACGCCAAGTTCATGCTGCTGTCTGGAGTTAAACGCCAGAAAAACGTCATGATCCGGAGTTGAACGCCCAAAACACGTCATAACCTGGAGTTTAACGCCAATAAAGGCCTCTACTCGTGGATAGCTTTAATCTCAGCCCCAGCACACACCAAGTGGGCCCCAGAAGTGGATTTCTGCACCAATTATCTTAGTTTATTCAATTTCTGTAAACCTAGGTTACCAGTTTACTATTTAAACAACTTTTACAGACATTTCTTGTACCTCATGACATTTTCAGATCTGAATTACATACTTTGTGACGGCATGAGTCTCTAAACTCCATTGTTGGGGGTGAGGAGCTCTGCAGCGTCTCGATGATTTAATACAATTCCTTTGTTTTCCATTCAAACACGCTTGTTCTTATCTAAGATGTTTATTCGCGCTTAATTGTGAAGAAGGTGATGATCCGTGACACTCATCACCTTCCTCAATCCATGAACGTGTGCCTGACAACCACCTCCGTTCTACATCAGACTGAATGAATATCTCTTAGATTCTCCAATAGAATCTTCGTGGTATAAGCTAGATAGATGGCGGCATTCATGAGAATCCGGAAAGTCTAAACCTTGTCTGTGGTATTCCGAGTAGGATTCCGGGATTGAATGACTGTGACGTGCTTCAAACTCCTGAGGGCTGGGCGTTAGTGACAGACGCAAAAGAATCAAGGGATTCTATTCCGACCTGATTGAGAACCGACAGATGATTAGCCGTGCTGTGACAGAGCATAGCAACGTTCTCACTGAGAGGATGGGAAGTAGCCACTAACAACGGTGACACCCTACATAGAGCTTGCCATGGAAGGAATCTGCGTGTGAGAAGAGGATTTCAAGGAAGAGTTGAAGTCAAAGGACAAAGCATCTCCAAAACTCCAACGTATTTCCCATTACTGCACAACAAGTAACGCTGTTATTCTCTATTATTTTAACTTACAAGTTTAAGTAGTTTGTAGTTTGGCTTTTTACAAATAAATCCAAATAACTCCCTTAGCATCCTGACTAAGACAAATAAAATAAGTATTGATTGCTTCAAGCCAATAATCTCCGTGGGATCGACCCTTACTCACGTAAGGTATTACTTGGACGACCCAGTGCACTTGCTGGTTAGTTGAACGGAATTGTGAAAAGAAAGTAATCAGTTAGTTGAGTTTGTTCTTTTTGGCACATGCCAAAGAGCCATTAATTAAGGATCACAATTTCGTCCACCAAGTTTTTGGCGCCGTTGCCGGGGATTATTGAGTTTGGACAATTGAAGGCTTATTTTATTTCTTAGATTAGGAATAATTTATTTTTATTTTTATTTTTATTTTTATTTTTATTGTTATAGAGTCACTAAATCTTGATAGGATAGTTTCTTTTCAAAAATTTCTTTTCAAAATTTATTATTTTTCTTTTAATTAATTGTTAATTTTCGTGAGTTTAGTGTCTTATTCTAAGTTTGGTGTTAATTGCATATTTTATATTTTCTCTAAAATTTTCGTGATAGTGTTCTTGGTTCTTCCTTGATTTTCAAGTTGTTCTTGATAATTGGTTATACCCTTTGGAACCTTTTTCAAAAATAATTTTTCTTTGACTTAATCTTGTGTCAAACTTTAAGTTTGGTGTTTTCTTGTTAATCTTTCATAATTTTCGAAAATTTCATTAAAGCTTTCAAAAATTTTAAGTTTGGTGTTCTTTCTTTTGTTCTTGGTGTTCTTGTGAATCTTCAAGGTGTTCTTGGAATTTTCTTGTGTCTTGATCTTAAAATTTTTAAGTTTGGTGTTCCTTGGTGTTTTCCCTCCAAAAATTTTCGAAAATAAGGAGTACTAAATCTAAAAATTTTAAATCTTTTGTCTTGTGTGTGTTTTTCTCTTTCATCATAAAATTCAAAATTCAAAAAAAAAAATTTAAAATTCAAAAATTTTTGTTTTTCTAACTAATTTTGAACTATTTTTTTCGAAAATCTTTTATAAAAATTCAATTTTCAATTTCAAAATATTTTCACTTTCATTTATTTATTTCGTTTTTATTTTATAAAAATTTTAATTTTTATAAAATAAATAATACCAACATATTCCACAATCCTTTATAAACAAATAACTCTATTGTTCACTATGGAAGCAAGTGGGAATGAACAGTCCAAGAGGACTTTGGGGTCATATGCTAACCCCACTACTGCTTCATATGGGAGTAGTATCTGTATACCCTCCATTGGAGTTAGTAGCTTTGAGCTGAATCCTCAGCTCATTATCATGGTGCAGCAAAACTGCCAGTATTCTGGTCTTCCACATGAAGAACCTACAGAGTTTCTGGCACAATTTTTGCAAATTGCTGATACAGTACATGATAAGGAAGTAGATCAGGATGTCTACAGACTATTACTGTTTCCATTTGCTGTAAAAGATCAAGCTAAGAGGTGGTTAAATAACCAGCCTAAGAACAGCATAAAAACATGGAAACAGCTGTCAGAAAAATTCCTGAATCACTATTTCCCTCCCAAACGGATGACACAGCTAAGGCTAAACATCCAAGGCTTCAAACAAGGAGATAATGAATCCCTTTATGATGCTTGGGAGAGATACAGAGAGATGCTAAGAAAATGCCCCTCTGAAATGTTTTCAGAATGGGTGCAATTAGACATCTTCTACTATGGGCTTACAGAAAAAGCTCAAATTTCTCTAGACCACTCAGCTGGTGGATCTATACATATGAGAAAAACAATTGAAGAAGCTCAAGAGCTTATTGATACAGTTGCCAGAAATCAGCATCTGTACCTAAGCAGTGAATCCTCTATGAAAGAAGAAGCTAAAATAGTAACTGCAGAACTCAGTCCAGTGGATCAGGCTAATGAATTCAATCAGCAATTAGATTTTCTAACTCAGCAACTAGCCGAATTCAAGGAAATATTACAGGAAACAAGAATGGCTAACAGGAACATGGAAGTGCAATTAAAGCAGACAGAAAAGCAACTGTCAAAACAAATAACAGAAGAATGCCAAGCAGTTCAATTAAGAAGTGGGAAAACATTAAATACCTCACTTCAAAGCAGCAGGAAACCAAGAAATGAACAAGAGGATACTCAAAATCCCTCTGAGGACAATCAGAGCCCAGAGAGGAACAGAGCTGGCGCTGAACGCCCAGACCATGCTCATTCCTGGCGTTCAACGCCAGAAACAAGCATGAATCCGGCGTTGAACGCCCAAAGGGAGCATGGTTCTGGCGTTCAAACGCCAGTAACAAACAAGGAAGTGGCGTCTAACGCCACTCCAGCTCCCACCACTGGCATTCAAATGCCAGTGGGGAATCAGTCACATACAAGTGCTGACCTTTCTAAAAAGGCTTCCCAACCCACTTCTGTAGGTAATAAACCTGCAGCAACTAAGGTTGAGGAATACAAAGCCAAAATGCCTTATCCTCAAAAGCTCCGCCAAGCGGAACAGGATAAGCAATTTGCCCGCTTTGCAGACTATCTCAGGACTCTTGAAATAAAGATCCCGTTTGCAGAAGCACTTGAGCAAATACCCTCTTATGCTAAGTTCATGAAAGAGATCTTAAGTCATAAGAAGGATTGGAGGGAAACTGAAAAAGTTTACCTCACTGAAGAATGCAGTGCAGTCATTCTGAAAAGCTTACCTGAGAAGCTTAAAGATCCTGGGAGCTTTATGATACCATGCACATTAGAGGGTAATTGTACCAAGCAAGCTTTATGTGATCTTGGGGCAAGTATCAACTTAATACCTGCATCTACTATCAGAAAGCTTGGTTTAACTGAAGAAATTAAACCAACCAGGATATGTCTTCAACTTGCTGATGGCTCCATTAAGTACCCATCAGGCGTGATTGAAGACATGATTGTCAAGGTTGGGCCATTTGCCTTTCCTATCGACTTTGTGGTGCTGGAAATGGAGGAGCACAAGAGTGCAACTCTCATTCTAGGAAGACCTTTCCTAGCAACTGGCCGAACCCTCATTGATGTCCAAAAAGGGGAAGTAACCTTGAGAGTCAATGAGGAGGAGTTCAAGTTGAATGTTGTCAAAGCAATGCAACATCCAGACACCCCAAATGACTGCATGAGTGTTGATATTATTGACTCTCTGGTAAGAGAGGTCAATATGGCTGAGAGTCTCGAATCAGAGCTAGAGGACATATTTAAAGATGTTCAGCCTGATTTGGAGGAGTCAGAGAAGATAATAGAACCTCTGAAAATCCCTCAAGAAGAGGAGAAACCTCCAAAACCCGAACTCAAACCATTACCACCATCCTTGAAATATGCATTTCTGGGAGAAGGTGATACCTTTCCTGTAATTATAAGCTCTACCTTAGAGCCACAGGAAGAGGAAGCACTAATTCAAGTGCTAAGGACACACAAGACAGCTCTTGGGTGGTCCATCAGTGATCTTAAGGGTATTAGCCCAGCCAGATGCATGCACAAGATCTTGTTGGAGGATGACGCCAAACCAGTGGTCCAACCACAAAGGCGGCTGAATCCAGCTATGAAAGAAGTGGTGCAGAAGGAGGTCACTAAATTACTAGAGGCTGGGATTATTTATCCTATTTCTGACAGCCCCTGGGTAAGCCCTGTCCAAGTTGTCCCTAAGAAGGGAGGCATGACAGTGGTTCATAATGAAAAAAATGAACTGGTTCCTACAAGAACAGTTACAGGGTGGCGTATGTGCATTGATTATAGAAGGCTCAATACACCCACCAGAAAGGATCATTTTCCTTTACCATTCATAGACCAGATGCTAGAAAGACTAGCAGGTCATGAATACTACTGCTTCCTGGATGGATATTCAGGTTATAATCAAATTGCAGTAGATCCCCAGGATCAGGAGAAAACGGCATTCACATGCCCATCTGGAGTATTTGCATACAGAAGGATGCCATTTGGCCTGTGCAATGCACCTGCAACCTTTCAAAGGTGCATGCTCTCAATTTTCTCTGATATGGTGGAAAAATTCCTGGAAGTCTTCATGGATGACTTTTCAGTATTTGGAGACTCATTCAGCTCCTGCCTTAACCATTTAGCACTTGTTCTGAAAAGATGCCAAGAGACTAACCTGGTTTTAAACTGGGAAAAATGTCACTTTATGGTGACTGAAGGAATTGTCCTTGGGCACAAAATTTCGAACAAGGGAATAGAGGTGGATCAAGCTAAGGTAGAAGTAATTGAAAAATTACCACCACCTGCCAATGTTAAGGCAATCAGAAGCTTTCTGGGGCATGCAGGATTCTATAGGAGGTTTATAAAGGATTTTTCAAAAATCGCCAAACCTCTGAGCAACCTGCTAGCTGCTGACACGCCATTTATCTTTGATAAAGAATGTCTGCAGGCATTTGAGACTCTGAAAGCTAAATTGGTTACAGCACCAATAATCTTTGCACCAGACTGGACATTACCATTTGAACTGATGTGTGATGCCAGTGACCATGCCATGGGTGCAGTGTTGGGACAAAGGCATGACAAGCTTCTGCACGTCATTTATTATGCTAGCCGTGTTCTAAATGACGCACAGAAGAACTACACAACCACAGAAAAAGAGCTACTTGCAGTGGTTTACGCCATTGACAAATTCAGATCCTATTTAGTAGGATCAAAAGTGATTGTGTACACTGATCATGCTGCTCTTAAATATCTACTCACAAAGCAGGATTCAAAACCCAGACTCATCAGATGGGTGTTGCTTCTGCAAGAGTTTGATATAGAAATAAGAGACAGAAAAGGGACAGAGAATCAAGTGGCAGATCACCTGTCCCGAATAGAACCAGTGGAAGGGGCGTCCCTCCCTCTCACTGAGATCTCTGAAACCTTTCCGGATGAGCAACTATTTGCCATCCAGGAAGTGCCATGGTTTGCAGACATTGCAAACTACAAGGCAGTGAGATTCATACCCAAAGAGTACAGTAGGGTGCAATCAAAGAAATTAATCACAGATGCAAAGTACTATCTTTGGGATGAACCATATCTCTTCAAGAGATGTGCAGACGGAGTAATCCGTAGATGTGTGCCTAAAGAAGAAGCACAGAAGATCCTTTGGCACTGCCATGGATCACAGTATGGAGGACATTTTGGAAGTGAGCGAACAGCCACAAGGGTCCTCCAAAGTGGCTTCTACTGGCCCACTCTCTATAAAGATTCCCGAGCATTTGTGCTTAATTGTGACAGCTGCCAAAGATCAGGCAACTTACCTCACAGTTATGCCATGCCTCAACAAGGAATCTTGGAGATTGAGTTGTTTGATGTGGGGGCATTGACTTCATGGGACCTTTCCCACCATCATACTCAAACACTTATATTCTGGTGGCAGTGGATTATGTATCCAAATGGGTGGAGGCTATTGCAACACCCACAAATGACACTAAAACAGTGTTAAAATTCCTCCAGAAATACATCTTCAGCAGATTTGGTATCCCTAGAGTGTTAATTAGTGATGGGGGCACTCATTTCTGCAATAAACAGCTTTATGCTGCTCTGGTTCGTTATGGAGTTAGTCACCGGGTAGCTACTCCATATCATCCACAAACTAATGGGCAAGCTGAAGTCTCAAATAGAGAACTCAAAAGAATCCTGGAACGGACTGTAATTAACCGTAGAAAGGATTGGGCAAGAAGCTTGGATGATGCTCTGTGGGCATACAGAACAGCATTTAAGACCCCTATAGGGACCTCTCCATACCAGCTTGTGTATGGAAAGGCGTGTCACTTGCCAGTGGAACTGGAACACAAGGCCTACTGGGCAACCAGATTCCTGAACCTTGATGCCAAGTTAGCTGGAGAAAGACGATTGCTTCAGTTAAATGAGCTAGAGGAATTTAGACTCAATGCTTTCGAGAATGCAAAAATTTACAAAGAGAAAGCAAAAAGATGGCATGATAAGAAATTGTCATTCAGAGTCTTTGAGCCAGGGCAGAAAGTTCTGCTATTTAATTCCAGGCTCAAAATATTCCCCGGGAAATTAAAATCCCGGTGGAGAGGTCCATATGTGATTACAAGCGTATCACCATATGGATACGTAGAGCTTCAGGATAATGAATCCAACAAAAAGTTCACTGTTAATGGACAGAGAATTAAACATTATCTTGAAAGTAACTTCGAGCAAGAATGCTCGAAACTGAGACTTGATTAGAACTCAGTGATAGTCCAGCTAATGACATTAAAGAAGCGCTTGCTGGGAGGCAACCCAGCCATTTACAAAGTATATTTACTAATTATATAAATTTTCTTTTTTTTTACAGGTATAGGTCCAAATCTCTTCAAGGTAAAATAGCAATTGGTTGAAGTCACAGAGTTACAGGAAAATTTGGAAGCTCACTGGCGTGAAAAAGCCAGTAAGAAATACTTTGGGCGTTAAACGCCCAAAAGAAGCTCCCACTGGGCGTTTAACGCCAGTAAGGGTAGCCATCTGGGCGTTAAACGCCAGAAAGGAGCATCTTCTGGGCGTTAAACGCCAGAAAGATGCACCTTCTGGGCGTTTAACGCCAGTCTGCTAGCATCCTGGGCGTTCAGAAAAACGCCCAGTGACGAAGGGCTTTCTGGCGTTCAACGCCAGAAAGAAGCACCAAATGGGCGTTGAACGCCCAGGAGAAGCAACATGTGGGCGTTGAACGCCCAAAACATGCACCATGTGGGCGTTCAACGCCAGGATGATGGGAGGAGGTAAAATTCGTTTTTCTTTACAAATTTTCTAAATTTTTAAGTTTCAATTCATGATTTCTTGCATAAACATGTTTCAAAATGTCATCCTTCAAAATCAAATTGGTTTTCTAAGAATCCTAATTTCTAAAATCCCTTTTTCAAAAATATCAAATGTATCTTAATTCCTAAACACAAATCTTTTTCCAATCCAATTCTTTTTCAAATATTTTTAATTTCTTCTCATATCTTTTTCAACTCATCTTATCTTTATGTGAAAATGCCTTTCCTTCTACTCCTCTCCTTTCCTTTCTTTTGCTTGAGGACAAGCAAACCTCTAAGTTTGGTGTGATTTGCCATGATCACTGAGCTAAAACTCATTAAGATCATGGCACCTAAGAGAATAGGAAGAGCAAGGATGTGAACTTAAGGGAGCTGAAGCGTCAGAAATTTATTCTTGAAGGCACCCCACAGACTAGAGGAACATCCACTTCCCAAAATACAGGTTGTTAAGTTCTAATTCCAACTTTAACTCTGTGATAGTATTATTATAGGATTTTACCTTAGGAGATATTTAGTTTGTCTATTTTGATTTTATTTCCAATTAAAGCTATAATTTATTTTTCTCATCATCATCAGGCATGAATAAAGTAGTAGAATTTTTTTAGAATAAAGAAGTAATCTATATTTATGAGTTCTTAGTAATAAAGACTATAATTAATTATATGTGGTGGCAATACTTTTTGTTCTCTGAATGAATGCTTGAACAGTGCATAAATTATACTTTGAATTTGATGAATATTGGCTCCTGAAAGGATGAGGAACACGAAAAATATTATTGATGATCTGAAAAATCATGAAATTGATTCTTGAAGCAAGAAAAAGTAGTTCAAAAAAAAAAAAACAAGCCATGAGCACTAGCCAAGAGTAAAAAAGGGATCCAAGGCTTTGAGCATCAATGGATAGGAGGGCCCAAGGAAATAAAATCCAGGCCTAAGCGGCTAAACCAAGCTGTCCCTAACCATATGCTTGTGGCATGCAGGTCCAAGTTACAAGCTTGAGACTGAGTGGTTAAAGTCGTGATCCAAAGCAAAAGAGTGTGCTTAAGAGCTCTGGACACCACTAACTGGGGACTCTAGCAAAGCTAAGTCACAATCTGAAAAGGTTCACCCAGTTATGTGTCTGTGGCATTTATGTATCTGGTGGTAATACTGGAAAACAAAGTGCTTAGGGCCACAGCCAAGACTCATAAAATAACTGTGTTCAAGAATCAACATACTACACTAGGAGAGTCAATAATACTATCTGAATTCTGAGTTCCTAAGGATGCCAATTATTCTGAAAATTTAAAGATACAGGGGGATGCCAAAACTGTTCAGAAACAAAAAGCTACAAGCCCCGCTCATCTAATAAGAATATGAGCTTCATTTAAAACTCTAAAATATTATTACTTCTTAATTTCTGCTAAATCCTATTTTATTTATCTAGTTGCTTGAGGACAAGCAACAGTTTAAGTTTGGTGTTGTGATGAGCGGATATTTTATACGCTTTTTGGGGGTAATTTCATGTAGATTTTAGTATGTTTTAATTAGTTTTTAATAGAATTTTATTAGTTTTTAAGCAAAAATCATATTTCTGGACTTTACTATGAGTGTGTGTATTTTTCTGTGATTTCAGGTATTTTCTGGCTGAAATTGAGGGAGCTGAGCAAAAATCTGACTTAGGCTGACAAAGGACTGCTGATGCTGTTGGATCCTGACCTCCCTGCACTCGAAATGGATTTTCTGGAGCTACAGGAGTCCAATTGGCGCGCTCTCAACGGCATTGGAAAGTAGACATCCAGGGCTTTCCAGCAATATATAATAGTCTATACTTTGCGCAAGGATAGACGACGTAACTTGGCGTTGAACGCCAAGTTCATGCTGCTGTCTGGAGTTAAACGCCAGAAAAACGTCATGATCCGGAGTTGAACGCCCAAAACACGTCATAACCTGGAGTTTAACGCCAATAAAGGCCTCTACTCGTGGATAGCTTTAATCTCAGCCCCAGCACACACCAAGTGGGCTCCAGAAGTGGATTTCTGCACCAATTATCTTAGTTTATTCAATTTCTGTAAACCTAGGTTACCAGTTTACTATTTAAACAACTTTTACAGACATTTCTTGTACCTCATGACATTTTCAGATCTGAATTACATACTTTGTGACGGCATGAGTCTCTAAACTCCATTGTTGGGGGTGAGGAGCTCTGCAGCGTCTCGATGATTTAATACAATTCCTTTGTTTTCCATTCAAACACGCTTGTTCTTATCTAAGATGTTTATTCGCGCTTAATTGTGAAGAAGGTGATGATCCGTGACACTCATCACCTTCCTCAATCCATGAACGTGTGCCTGACAACCACCTCCGTTCTACATCAGACTGAATGAATATCTCTTAGATTCCCCAATAGAATCTTCGTGGTATAAGCTAGATAGATGGCGGCATTCATGAGAATCCGGAAAGTCTAAACCTTGTCTGTGGTATTCCGAGTAGGATTCCGGGATTGAATGACTGTGACGTGCTTCAAACTCCTGAGGGCTGGGCGTTAGTGACAGACGCAAAAGAATCAAGGGATTCTATTCCGACCTGATTGAGAATCGACAGATGATTAGCCGTGCTGTGACAGAGCATAGGAACGTTCTCACTGAGAGGATGGGAAGTAGCCACTGACAACGGTGACACCCTACATAGAGCTTGCCATGGAAGGAATCTGCGTGTGAGAAGAGGATTTCAAGGAAGAGTTGGAGTCAAAGGACAAAGCATCTCCAAAACTCCAACGTATTTCCCATTACTGCACAACAAGTAACGCTGTTATTCTCTATTATTTTAACTTACAAGTTTAAGTAGTTTGTAGTTTGGCTTTTTACAAATAAATCCAAATAACTCCCTTAGCATCCTGACTAAGACAAATAAAATAAGTATTGATTGCTTCAAGCCAATAATCTCCGTGGGATCGACCCTTACTCACGTAAGGTATTACTTGGACGACCCAGTGCACTTGCTGGTTAGTTGAACGGAATTGTGAAAAGAAAGTAATCAGTTAGTTGAGTTAGTTCTTTTTGGCACATGCCAAAGAGCCATTAATTAAGGATCACAATTTCGTCCACCACCCTCTCTTAAACAATTGGCCCTGTATTATGGTGTACTTGGCAACTTCTCTTCTTATCCCTCTTGCCATTTTGTCATCGCCAAGTAGTTTTCCACTTTCCAGGAAATCGGTAATCACGTCCTTCCAGGAGGAGCTTGAGCGGACAAGGTGTAGGGTCACTACTGGTTCCTTTATCAGGCCTTGGATGAGGGAGTGGTTGCCCATCCCCGGCTTCGTGCTTGCCAGCTTAGACAAGAGGTCGGCCCTTGTGTTCTTCTCCCTAAGGACGTGCTGTATGGTGACTTCGTCAAACTCCTTGCTCATTCTGTTGACTTGCTCCAAGCACTTCTGTAACAGTGAATCCCTAGCCTGGTAAATCCCATTGACCTGCGACCTGACGATATGGGAGTCACTATATACTTCTATTCTCGTGGCCCCGACCTCTTTTGCCAACTGGAGACCGCCAAAGAGGGCCTCATATTCTGCTTGATTGTTGGATACGGGAAAGCCGAACTTGATCGACTGCTCATACACGACTCAGGTAGGACTTTTCAAGATGATTCCTGCTCCTCCGAACGTTTGGTTAGAGGCTCCGTCTATGTGGAGCTTCCACCGTGTGTTCGGGTTGCCAGAAGGATCTCCTGTGACCTCAACTAGGAAATCCGCCATTGCTTAGGCCTTGATGGCGTGTCTAGGCTCATAGTGCAGGTCATATTAGGACAGCTCAATTGCCCAGGCCATCATCTGGGCCCGCCAGGTCGCGTTTCTGCAATATCTTCCGAATCGCCTGATCTGTTCTAATTGTTATTGAAGCCCTCGAAAATATTGCCGGAGCCTGCGGGACGAGGTCAGCACCGCGTAAGCAAGCTTCTCTAACTTGCTATATCTCAGCTCTGCCCCTTGTAGCACTTTGCTTATGAAGTAGACCGGCTGCTGAACCTTTCCCTCTTCTCGCAACAAGACGGCTGCCACGGCCTCGTCTGTTACTACCGAGTATACGAATAGCATTTCCCCATTTTTGGGCTTACCAAGGACTGGGGGTGAGGAGATAATTCTCTTGAAGTGATTAAAGGCTTCCTCGCAAGCTGGGGTCTATTCAAATGCGATTTCTTTCTTCATCAAATTGAAGAAAGGGAGAGCCTTGGTAGCCGATGCACCGAGAAATCGGGATAGTGCAGTTAACCTTCCGGCCAGTCTCTGCACGTCCTTTACGCTTCCCGGGCTTGTCATTTGTAGGATCGCCTCACACTTTTCCGGATTGGCTTCAACCCCTCTCTGGGTTATCATGAATCCCAGGAATTTCCCGGCCTCCATGGCGAAGGCGCACTTGAGTGGGTTCAGCCTCATACTGTGTCGCCGAAGAGATGCGAACATGTTCTCCGGGTCACCAATGAGGTCGTTGGCCTTGATGGACTTGACTAGGATGTCGTCTACGTAGACTTCCACCGTCTTTCCGATGAGATCATGGAATATCTTGTTCATCAGCCTTTGATACGTGGTTCCCGCATTCTTCAGCCCAAATAGCATCACCTTGTAGCAATATGCTCCCCCTGGCGTTATGAACGTCGTCTTTTCCTCATCTGGTTGATGCATCGGGATCTGGTTATACCCAGAATATGCGTCCATGAAGCTCAGGTATCGGTAACCCGAGACCGCGTCTACTAGTGCATCAATATTAAGGAGGGGGAAAGAGTCCTTGGGGCAAACTTTGTTGAGGTCAGAGTAGTCTACACACATTCTTCACTTTCCGCTAGGTTTCCTGACTAAGACAATGTTTGACAGCCATGCTGAGTACTCCAGCTCCCGAATGAACCCCGCTTGCAAGAGGCCGGTCGTCTGTCTGGCCACTTCATCGGCTCTTTCCTGGGATATTTTCCTCCTCCTCTGCGCTATCGGCTTAGTGTTTGTTCTCACTGCTAGGTGGTGCGACATGAGTTTGGGGTCAATACACGGCATGTCGGCTGGCATCCATGAGAACAGATCGCCGTTTTTCCAAATCATTTCCACCAACGGTTCCTTTACTTCATGAAGGAGGTTTCTGTTCACGAAGGTGAACTTTGCCTCCGAGTCACCGATCCTGATCTTCTCGAGGTCTCCCTCAGGCTCTGGCCTGGGCTTGTCCTCAATTCTTGCATCCAGGTCGACCAAGAAGACCCCAGCTGCTTTCTTGGATTTCTTTCTTAGGGAAAGGCTGGCGTTGTCACATGCGACTGCCGTTTCTAAATCTCCATTGATGGATCCGATCGACACATTATCAGAAACAAACTTCATCACTAGTAACTTAGTGTAGATTATTGCTTCGAGTTCATTGATGGTCTCTCTTCCCATTATGATGTTGTAGGCTGTGGAGTCCCTTAGGACAACGAATTCTGCCATTACGGTCCTCCTTTCTGGACCTCTGCGTATGGAGACCGGCAAAGAAATTATCCCATCCAGCTTGATGAAGTGATCTCCGAGGCCGACCACACCGTGCTGGTGGGTCTTCAAGTCGGCATCTCGTAGACCTAAGGCATCAAATACATTACAGAGCATGATGTTAGAATCTACGTTGGTGTCCACTAGGATTCGGTTGACCAACCCGGTTCCTACCCTGGCCATGATCACCATAGGAGGGTTTTCTTGCATGCCTTCGATCCATTGATCTTTGGGTCCAAACGAGATTAGTGGTACTTTTCTGGGGGGAGGTGTGGTGCTAGACGAGGATACTGCCAAGACTTTGGCGTCCTTTCTGCACGCTGACCTTGATCTGGGGGCAGCATCCCTTTCGACCATGACGTTCACCACCGTGAGTCCCCGTTCGATGTCTTCCTCAGGTTTCCTCCTTTGTCTCACGGCTCTCTCCTTGTCCTCGGACCGATCCCTATCTCGCCTCTTTGGCTCTCTTATGAGATGGGATAGTTCCGCCAGCTTGCCATCTCGAATTGCCTGTTCCAAGGCGTCTTTGAGATCAAAACAGTCTTGGGTCTTGTGACCAAAGCCCTTATGGTAGTCACAATAGAGGCTCTTGTTTCCCCCAGTCCTGTTCTTGAGAGGTCGGGGTTTCAACATGATACCCTTATCGGCTATTTGCTGATAGACCTCCATAATTGGGGCGGCTAGGGGGGTATAATTGGTGAACTTGCCGACCCGGGGGAATGGTCTGGAGTTTTTAGCTGGGACTCCGTCCTTGGAGTGTTCCTTAAGCCTCTCATCGCTGCCGTGCTGTCGAGGTTGGTTGTAGGCGGGCTGCTGAGATTCCTATGGAGATGCTTCTACTGATTGGGTGTGTTATAGAGGGGAAGGAGGTCTCTTTCCCTAGGCTTATCAGACAGTGCATGTGGCGGGCGCATATTCGTGGCCTACTCCCCTTTCCTACCTTGGTCACGAGTATGGCGGCCCTAGCTGAGGTCCCATGGCTGGACGATGATGTGCGACCACCACCCCCTGATGCTGATGACAGGGAGGTTACTATTCCCTGGGGTGGTTGGGTGCACGAGAGGCCACCTGCGAGACGCCGCTCTCGGGCTAGAGCTGTCATTGGGACACCTTCCCCATCAGCCCCTACAGCTGCCCCATCGTCCTCCACAGCAGCTCCTTCATCATCTACAGCTCCTCCAGCAGCACCTGAGCCTACCTATCTCCTGGTTCAGCGTCTTTTCCGATTCTTAGAGCGAGAGCGACGCCATGTTAGACGCCGTCTAGATCGGATGGACCAGGCACTTATCTCTTTGGGTGCTGAGCTACCTCCACTTCCCGATTCTCCAGCCTCCGATGAGCAGGATCATCAGGAGGAGGATGCGGAGGCACCGGTTCAGCAGGATGCCCCTGACACTACCGAGCAGCCACAGACTCAAGAGGAGCCGGTCCCACAGCCACAGTCAGAGCCAGAGCCTATCGTTGTACCTCCCACTGATCCTCCGGTTTAGCATCGAGGACGATGCTTGATTTTAAGTGTGGGGAGGGCACCGATAGTACTATTTGGGAACCGGTGAACTTTTCAGCCTAGTTATCTTACTTTGCACATTCTGTATATATTTTAATGCATTTCTAGTTTGCTTTGGATACTTTTATTGCTTATTTTGGATTTTAGATATTTTAATGCTTATGGATATTTTTAGATGTTTTGGATGATAGATTTCGTACTTCTAGTTGGATTCTTCTTTATACATTTTGTTTTATCGTTGTTTTAGTTTGTAGTTGTGATTGGAAATCATACTTTGGATTGCAATTTTTTTTAGTCACCCTTTTCGCATAAGAAATTGGTTTTAAGTGAAAAAGGGAAAGGTGAACTAAGAAAATCTTTGAATTTTTCAATCACAACAATGCTTAGTTAAACATTGAGATTTTTCAAGAAAAAAGGTTTAAATATAGGGCATTAACCCAATTGATTGAAAGAAGAAAATTTTTGGTGAAACTTGCTTGAATTTCATACTTTGTGAAGCATGTATTGAACTAAGAACACAAGCTTGTGAGATTTGAGCCTATTGATGTGGTTACATTTTATAACCACTTATTTTCCATTCTTGTGTGAAATTGTTCTCTTTCTATGATTATAATCCTTGATTTGCTTGATTCTATATATCCATTTATTTCTTGTATTTATGCATTTATATGATTGAGGCCATCACTTCATTAGCCACTTACCCAAATAGCCAACCCTTTTATATTCCTTTGATTAGCCAATTTTGAGCCTATGCTTAACCAACTTATTCTCAATTTAGCTCATTACAAGCCCAAGGCGGAAAGCCAATGAAAAGTCCTTGTTTGGATCTTTGATTAGCCTAGGCTAGTGAGAGTGTTCATTATTCAAGTTGGTGAGGCTTGGGAACATTGGATGGGATAAAAGGGGTAGTACACTCTTATGTTTAGGAATTGGGCGCATATTCATGTATAAATTGAATGTAGAAACCTTATGCATTGATGTTCTTGTATTTAGTTTGAAAGAAAAAAAAGAGGAAAATACATAAAGAAAAAAAATGATGAATGAAAAAAAAAGAGAGAAAAAGAAAATATATGATGATGAAAAAGAAAAAAAATATATAGTAAAGAGGGGACAAAATGCCCCAAAGTGAAGTCAATAAAAAGGAATCAATGCATAAGTGTTATGAACCAAATAAGAATGCATGAGTATGTAAGAAAAAAGTGAAGAATGGGTAGTTAGAGTAGCTTGAACTTGTATAGGTCATTAAATAGGTTAGGTGGGAAAGTCTATGCTAATCAAAGATTCAAATCCTAGTCTACTTAACCTTAAATGACCCTACATTGACCCTAACCCCATTACAACCTAAATGAAAGACCTCATGATGAATGTATGCATGCATTGAATAAGTGTTGATTGCTAGAAGAGAATCAAATTTTGGAAAACATGATTAGAAGAGAATTGAGTGAATTAACCCTTAAACACTTGAGTGAATGGAGCGGATACACAACCGGTGAGGGTTCAAAAGTTCAATCACATGTATTCACCCATATTATCCATATTCTTGCAAGTTGAACTCTTTTTGATAATTCAAGACAATTGTGGTTTGGACTTAGTTCCTACGCGCCTAGCTCTTGTGCTTACACATGCTCTCTTGGGAATTGATTTATTTGAACTAAGCATTTCCATTTGCTTAGATAATTGCATTTAGATAGGATTCATATAGTTTAGTTGCATTCAAATAAATGTCATAACCCTTTAGTTCCTTCTTATTTTAGCATGAGGACATGCTAAGGCTTAAGTGTGGGGAGGTTGACAAACCCCAATTTGAGGGTTCGTCTTGTATTGAATTTAAAGCATTTTGATAACCTCTTGTCACATTTAGCCTATAAATTAGCATGGTTTTGTTATCTCTCCCGTATTTGTGCCTAAGTGTAAAAACATGCTTTTTAAGCCTTATTTTGATGAATTCTATTTCTTCTTTTGATTCCATAAGATGCCTTGATGTGTTTGTTAGTAATCTCAGGATGAAATAGGCTAAGCATGGATCAGAAGAAGCAAGGAAGGAAGCATGCAAGTGGAGAGAAGCACAAAAAGCCAAAGAATTAATTTCGGCCAAGCACGCGTACGCGCACAAGGCGCTCGCGCGCACATCGCGACACAGGACAAGGACGCGCACACGTACCGTGCGCGCACGCGTACCGTGCGCGCACGCGTCGATGATCGCACATGACTTCATTAAGGCAACACGTGCCTGGCGATTTTGGAAGGTTTCAACAACCAACTTTGGTGCCAAAATGCATATAAGAGCCAAGGATTGAAGGGGAGACATATACATACACACACACTAGGATTAGTTTTAGTTTTTAGAGTTTTAGAGAGAGAAGCTCTCACTTCTCTCTAGAATTAGGATTAGGTTTAGTTCTTAGATCTAGATTTTAGATTCATGTTCTTCTACTTTTACATCTCAATTTCTTGTAGTTACATTCATTCTCCTTCCATTCTTTTATTGCAATTTCCTTTATGTTGTTCTTGTATTTCGTTATAGATCTAGTATTGTTCCTTTTTACTCTCTTCCAATTCAATAAAGGTAATTCATAATAAAGGTGTTTCTTTTGATTGTTGTTGTTAGATTTCATTCTTGTTGTTGATTTACTATGCTTTCCTTTTATGCCTACCAAGTGTTTGATAAAATGCTTGAGAGGATGTTAGAGTAGGATTTTATGTTCTTGGCTTGAGAAGGTAACTTAGGATTTCTTGAGTCACTATTGTCCAATTGATTGCTAGTTGATAGCCATTAACTCTAACCTTCATTAATCCAATTAGTGGAAAGCTAGGACTTATGGACTAGGATTGATATAACTCACTTGACTTTCCTTTGTTAATTGATTTAAGGATGACTAAGTGGGATTAATCCTTGCAACTACCATACTTGTGGCTAGTGATAATGATGAAGACCCTTGACAACCAAATCTTGCCAAGACCATTTTGTTAATAAAGTTTTCTTACCATTTACTATTCATGTTTCTCATCTAAAACCCCAAAATATCTCACAACCAATAACAAGACACTTTATTGTAAATCCTAGGGAGAACGACCCGAGGTTTAAATACTTCGGTTTATAGATTTTAGGGGTTTGTACTTGTGACAAACAAATTTTTGTACGAAGGGATTAGCGATTGGTTTAGAGACTATACTTGCAACGAGATTTCATTTGTGAAATTCTAAACCGTCAAAAATCCAATCGTCAGCTGCCGCTTATTGGCCGCCACGACCTGGCTGACTTCTTCATCATTGATATACTCCCTTGCCACATTTTGGATTTTCTGCATCGTCCACATGGGCTTGGTGGTAAGATGCTTCCTGAAATCCTCGTTTAGCAACCCATTCGTTAAACATAAACTGGCCACTGAGTTGGTTAGGCTGTCGATCTCCTAGCACTCGTCGTTGAACCTGTCTAGGTATTTCCTGGTCAGTTCTCCGGCTCTTTGTGTTATCCCGAGAAGGTTTATCGGGTGTTTCACCTTTGCAATGCGGGTAGTGAACTGGGTTAGGAAGGCTCGGGTGAAGTCCTCGAATGTCGTTATAGAGCCCTGCGGGAGGCCGTTGAACCATCGTATCGCCGGGCCTGCTAAGGTGACCGGGAAAGCGTGGCATCTGACTTCGTCACCGACCCCTTCCAAGTTCATCCTGGCCTCGAAGGCCGTCAGATGTTCTTGGGGATCTTGGGTCCCATCATACCTCATGTCGGTCGGCTTATCGAAGTGCTTCAGAAGCCGCACCTCGAGGATCGAGTGGTGGAAATGGGTTGCCCCCATGATCACAAGTTGGTGGCTTCTCTTCGCTCTTTCTCTACCGTCTTCTATGCGTGCTCGGCTTCTCCTTGGTCCTTCTATGGAGTCCTCACTGTGCGATTTGGTGTATATCACGGGGTCTCTCCGTCTTCTCGGCGCTTCTCTACTATCCTCTTCACTTTCTGGCTCCGATTGGGGGTTCGGAGTGTGCCTGGAACGACTTCTTCGGGGGCTTCTTTCCCTCCTCTGAGAAGATCGGGAATGCTCTTGACTCAGCACTGGTTGGCAGTGTTCTCTGCCGGCCACTTTCCATTCCAGATTCTGCACTCTGTGGCGGAGTTCCTGGATTATTTTGGCGCTGTCACTACCAGTGCCACCAAAGGGTCGCCTCTCAAGCTGCCACGGGGGGATCTAATGCATTCGCGATGGGGAGCCCCTAAGGCCGCCTCACCTTCATCCCTGCGTGGATTGCCTCCGTCGTCCGCCGCTACAGGGCCCAAAAGAAAATCCATGTCAGGCGTCCCCACAGACGACGCCAATGTTCGGTGGTTCGCTGTACCGGACGGGTGGGGATGATCCCTTGTGAGTTGGTGGCGATGAGCGGAGATCTGGGTCGGATGCACGGACAGACGATCTCACGAGCTCTTTGTGTGGTGAAGGGAGTGCCACCTGCAATGACACTCCGACGCCCAAGTCAGTCTGTGCGCAGGTGGTATTGAAAGAAGAGATATGATGACGTACCTTGGGAGGAAGGGTAGGACCCTCCCCTTTATACCCTGTCAGTAGGGCGGGCCCCACGAGAAGCGCCCATTTTCCTAAAAGCTTCCTACCCCCCAGCTGTCAGCAGCTGGTAACAGGGGAACGTGCCAGGGTAGCAGGTCCGGCAGGTTATGTGTGACAACCCGTCCGCATGGACCGGTTCACTCATGGGCCGGGTCGGGCAGTCGGCCAGCTGGGTTGGGCCGCAACAAAAAATAAAAAAGAAGAAGAGAAGGAGAAGACAAAAAAGAAGAAAAAACATAAGGGAGACAGAAAATAGAAAAAAAAAACCGTATAACTCAAATCACTTGAATGTAAAATTACTTGAACATGGAGAATTACTCTTTAAAAAAATAGTATTTTAGTTATAAACATTAGTATTGGATTTTTCGACGCAATATCTGATATGATAATATTAGTGCCATTTAAGTCTTCAATAGCTTTTATATTTTACTAAATTTATCGTTAAATTTTATTGTATGAAACTAACAGCACCTTATTCAATTCGATTTTAATAGATTATTGTACTGTTAGAAATTTTTAGAATAAATCTAACGGTAATTATTGTTGAAAGAATCCAACATAAAATTATATATGCTGATAAAATCACGTATGTAATAATAATAATAATAATAATTTGAGTAATAGAAAACAATTACATATATATTATTGAAAACTAGAGAAGCAAATGCATTAGGGAGAGATGCTTTTGTTAACTAAAGTATATTTCTTATATATTGTGAGGTAAATCACCTAGGTATCATATATACCAAATTCTTATTGCAGATGTTTAGTTACCGTGTTAGTGATGATGCTAATATAATAATAAATATGAGAGATCAGAATATATATATAATTTAAAACAAAGGCTACTTTATTAGTACTGGCTAGAGACATGTATAATATATATAAGTGCATATTGAATATGCAAGGAAAGTAGTAATACAATAAAGAGGAACTGGAAAACAAAATACTTACCTCAAAGTACTGGGCAAATGATGGTCTTTATCACTTCTTACAAGAAGGGTTACAGAAGAAATTAAAGGTGTACAAGCACTACAGCACAACATTTTATGCGGCTGATTGATTTCTGGTTATTACATAGAGAAACATTCTTTTGGTTTTTTGCTTTTATACCATACCATATTTTATAGTATGAGATATGTTTGATTGGAAGATAAGATCAGGGTTCAAACACTCATGAATGAATTTTGTATATAGCTTTCACATCAAACTCTTCAAGAATACTTTTACCCTCCAACAAAACAGTAATAGTAGGGAAAAAGAAGAGGGAATAAACTAAATTACAATTGTGATCAACAAAGGGGAAATAGTTGGGGACGAAGCAAAGGAAGAGACCAACAATAAGCCTCTATCCAGTTCTCTTTTGGTGTAATTTCCATGATAATCTTCTTTAACATCCGAAGTGGAGCCATGACACCCCATTGAACCACCGGCCGCGAGGCAAGACAAAACCCTCGCCGCTTGTTCCCTAACCGGACACTGCTGCCTCTCCTCCGCCGAAGCCGTCTCCTTGGACGGTACAATCCAACCAACATTGTAGAGTTAGATGAGAACATTGATAGGGAAACAATGCCTCTCTTGAACATATATAAGTTTTCTCTTAACTGTTTTCTGTGCAGCATGGCATGATACTACACTCTTATGTAGCATGTTGGAAAGGTTTGTTATTGGTTGCCATCATCATGGTCATAATGACTGCAATTATATCAATCCTAATGCTTTTGGAATAATTCTAGTGTGCAATAAAATAATGCTTGAAAAGAAATTCTTTAGTTCCTCTTTATTAGTTTAGGGTGGCGGATGTCATCATTAGGAGGAGTAGGCTTTATTAGTTGAGATCGTATGAAATTAGTAGAGGGCAAGAGCTACAAGGTGTCTTTTAACTCTTTATGATCTATTATGATCACTTGTCTCATGCTTTCACTATATGACCCACGAAGTTTCTCTTTTCCTTTTAAAACCTCGGGGAACGAAGTAAATAACCCATACGAGGAAACATAAAAAAGAAAAAGAACCGTCTACTTTATTGTACTCTTTAAATCATCTATCTACTTATATTATATATATACATGGAACATGATAAACATATTTTTTCAATATTATCCCTGGTCTAGTTCAAAATTTATCATATTATGTGTTCGGTTGTTCGTGGAGTCGGTCGGATGTGAGGTGTGAGTGGTGGATCGGGATCTAAATACGAGTTTAAGGCGGAGAACTGTATCAGTGAGTCGTTGGTTCGTTGTCGGCAGGTGAGACTACTTATAAAAATACTCCGATGTTTAAGTTAGTGTTCGTACGATGAGATGGCTAAAATTTTTTTAGAATAATGATAACGTATTCGATGAGAGGGGTATAGGTCTCTTTCCCTTATCCTCATTCGTTCGGGCGGGCCCAACTCTCGCTAGGGTCCAACCCCTTTCCAATTTTAGCCAGCTGTCGAGAACTTGCTGAGGGAGCTCAGGTCATATGGAAGACGCCTACCCGTATGAAGGGGGCATGCGTCCGCCTAGTGGGCCGCATGGGTGTTATTGGGTTGGGCTAGAATAATGCTCCAATGCATCAGAGCGTGAGATCCACGGCAGGTGCATTCGCCTGCTTGAATTCTCGTAATGACAACCTCTGCCCAATGCGGATCAGTCGTCACAGATTTGGACTTCTGAAAGCTTTTTAGCGTGCGGGAGTTGCCCCCAACACCCGTTTCAAGAGCGTTGCTTCGATTGCTGCGCCTAGAAAATTAAATGTGCTTTAGGTGTGATTTGAAAACTCATGAAAAGATTGATTTTGCCCCTGATTTTTTGCGCTTTTTCTCCTATAGTTACGGTTACCACCTTTGCTTCGCATTCCATTTTTACTTCTCCCTTCATTTTTCATAACTTCCTACATCACTTGTTTCTTTAGCTATCCTTCTGTGACTATCATATCTACTCTCATGTGTGAATTTGCCCTCTATCACCATGATCGCCACTGCCTTCTTTTAGCATCCGTCTGTATTATCATCACTAATAAGTAACCATTTACTCGTGCCATCTTGTTAATTTCCACCATTCCTACCTTGGCTTTCTTGTTGTTATTGCTTCTTAAATTGAACTGGTGTTTTCTAGATAGATAGTTTTCTGGAGAGCTGTCGTCGTAGAATGACATAGTTTTGGCCTAGAATCTATTTTCGACCTTGCAAGTAACTTAAGTGGCGCTTCCACTGTAGGTAGGGCAATGCGACCTGTAAAACCTGGGAAAATTATAAGAAGGATTAATGGGATAATTAATCGTTAAATTAAAATAGTTAAAATGCGTCCGGATGTGTCAAAAATTAAAACTTAGGAATTTGATTTTAAAGATGATATTTTGATTCGAAGAATTTTTTCAAGGAAAAATATAAAGTTTTTGTGAAAAAATGTGTAGAAACATATATCGGTAATTTAACCGACAGTACTGACTTAAGTTTGTCCGCCATTTCAAGTGAGATAATTAATTAAGAGTGAAGAAGGTAACAAAACTAAAATTTAAAATTTAGGGAGTAGAAATAATTGGAATACAAATTAAAATACTAATTTTAACAGTTTTGGCCTAAAGTTAAACCAACGGAATAAATCGGGTGAACTGAGTCCAAGTGGACTCGAACCCACATATATAAGCCTTGTACTTAAGCCAATTCAGCCATTTCTCTCCATTAGTGAGAGAGCTCCACAGATTGAGAGAGAAGAGAAGTGAGAAATCCTAGTTCACCATTCCTTACAAATTTCAATTGCTCATAATTTTTTATCTGGAGCTCCGATTGATGAGCTGTTTGCTGTCACGCAAAACTTTTGACGAGCTCTTCGATTCTAACTGAACAGAGTGGTAAGAAATTCTAAATTTCGTGTCCAGTTATCCCTTCTTCCCATTTTCGTGATTTTAGGTTTTGTGTATTGAGAAATCTTGTGATTTCGGTTGTTTAAAGGTGTTATAATATGAGCTATTGGTGGATTTTACCCAAAACTTCGGCGGACAAGGTAAGGATTTCCTAAACCCTTGTGGTTGGTTGATATTGTTATTGTGAGCCCTAATGTTGATTTTTTGGTAATTATATGGTATTAGATTGAAATTGGTGTTGATTGGAGTTGATTTGGTGAATTGGATTGCTTTGAGTTAAGTTCTTGTGGCTGAACTTGAAACCTTACAAGGAAGAAGTCCTTTTCGGTGGTTTTGAGCTTGGAGAAAAATCGACTAAGATACGGTTTAAATTTTATTTAAATATCATGTAATATGACATGAAGTCACAGGCTAGATGCCCCTAAAAATATGATTGAATTGTAGGATTTGATGGAATTATTTAATGTTGTAATTAATGAAGCGTTGGTTTTGATTTTCAAATGGTAATTGGTTGTTTATGAGTTGTAAAAATTTGATATGAGCTACTTAGAAGTGAATAATTGTATGAGAATGTGATATGAACTTGGTGATTGAGAATGATGAATTGATGAAATTTGGGTCAGAGGACGAAAAATGTGAGTTTGGTAAGTGTGATGAATTGAATTGATGAGAATTTGATATGGTTGTGATTGGGTTAGTATTTGTTGAAATCGATTATTGATAAGATGAGAATTAGTAAATTATGAATGATTGTTAAATTGAATAGATAGATAGCTAGAGCATGAAGGAAATGTATGTTGAGATTGGTTAGGAGTGAATTGGTATTATTTTGAATTAGTTTGGATTGTGAATTCTTTGAAATTTGGCAAAATCTGTTTTTAGGTAAAATGAGTTTTTGACCAATTTCGATGGGCCGTAACTCAATCTTTGGAGTTAAAAATTCAATAAAATTAGATTTTTATGAAAGTTTATTTAATGATCTTTCCAATAGTTTAAGAATGGTTGAAAATGATTTCTAATAAAAAAATTATGCATATTTGAAGTTTTCGATAAAAAAAATTAAATTCTGTAGCATATCAACTTTTTGAAAACCTACTATGCATGCGTATGCGAAAACAGTATGCGTCCGCTAGCGGCCAAATGCTCTCGCGTACGTGAACGTGGCTCGCATACGTGCCCATGTCTTTTTGACACATGCGTACGCGGAGGGTTGTCCGCACATGCGACTTTTCCAATTTTTAACTCATGCGTATGCAAAAGTTATGCGTACATATGACCATCACGTGTTTGCAAAAAATGTATTTTTTTTTATATTTAACCATTCTTCGTGTCTTCTAAATCTCTATAAATCTTATTATGAGTCTAAAGTCGGTGGAATAAAGGATAGAAGAGCTAGAAATGAGACTGAATGAGATTGAAACATGATGATGATGGTTTATGTTTAAGAATGATTCAGTTGCATATTTCAATAAATAAAATATTTAATTAATTTAAATAAAAAATCCTATAGATATATTAGTTGTTTTAGAATGTTTCATTTGAATTTATTTTTGTTGGTAGAAATATCTTTAGACCAAAGGAGGATTCAGTTTTTTTAAAAGAAAAAATTGTTTAACATGTTGTATCACGTCTTATATTAATCTAAAAACTTATAAAAATTTAAATCTATCTTTATTTTTACTTAAATTTTTTTAAAATCAAACTTTAGACTTACTTTCAGTTTATAATTTAATATAAAATGTATCTAATTTAATTTTTAGCTTTAGATTTAATTTATTTCTATTATGTGTAAATACGTATGATGTTTTTTATGAATAAAATATTTTTTTTAAAAAAATAAATGAGATATATAACATAATATAAAACTATAAGTTCTAATTAATTTAGAGTATAAAAATTGTCACTTCTATTTTGATAATATTATTTTTTCTTTAAATTTATGCAAATATTATATTATATTATAATTCCAAAAATCAGACCGAATCAATCGGTTAGATCGATTTGACTGAGACCCGGCCGGTTTCTGTAAAACGATGCTCCCAGAACCAAACCCGTCTCACACGTTTCTTTCTTCAGACTCTGAAGTTCAGAGCTCTTGCCCTCAAAAAACCAAACCCTAGCCATCTAACCTCCATCACCGCCGCAAGGAGAGAGACACTACCGCCGTCCGTCGCGCTCAGGAGCTTCTCTCTTCGTCTGGTTGTCGTGCTCCAGATTTCCAACCCCTGTTCACTCTCACCCATTGCAGTTTCTTCCTCAAGATCGGCGTCCGTCGTCTGCGCTTCTGCCGCCGTCCGTCGCGCTCAGGAGCTTCCGTCTTCGTCTGATTGTTGTGCTCCAAGTCTCGACCATGAAGACGGACGTAGACGGGTCGCCATCGTCGATGGCGTTCAACTTTTCTTCCTCTTACTCTGCTCACTGCCCTCACCGAAGGTAATGGTTACTCTGTTCAGTGCTCAGCCACGTTCTTGGTTGATTAGCTTTGCTCTGTCAGGTTGATGATGATTGATGACTGTGTCACTGCTCATTGCTCGCTGCTTCTTGCTTAAATTGAAAATCTTGTTAATCTTGTTAATTAAATTGATGATTGATGACTCTGTCACTGCTCATTGCTCATCCATTTAGAAATTTTCATTTTTATCTAGATTTTTTTTTATCTATTTAGTTTTTATGAGAAAAGAATTTTATTACGATGAAGAGAGAAAAAAAAAATGGAGAAATAGAGGATAGGAGACCCAATTTTCATGTGTTCCGAATATCAAGTAATTCTCATAAGCTGTGAATTTATCTTGTTACCGGGTCCAACATAGATGCTAACTGAAAACTGTTGCTGAACTACAAATTCTTTGTCAAATGGTTGATATTTTTTGGGTTGGTGACCATGATAGGGAAATACAGGGAAGATTAGGAGTAAAAATGGGAAAGTTGCATTTTCTGACCCAGTTTTTTTTTGGAACTCAATTTTGGTTTCCAACTGTATCAATTGCACAGCCTCTATGACATGGTATAATGGTGAAACAACACAATGTGTTTTCATTTTTGGTTTTTTTATGGGAAAAGACTGGTTTTCTTGAGATTGATTTTTAAAAGTTGTTATATGTTCTGCTCAGATTTTGTTGTGGGACATGGGGAACTATGGTATGCTCAGATGATGTCATTAGTTATTAGAAATGGTTGCTATTTTAATTATAAAGATTTGCTCTTTCTCACTTTCTATCTGAATTGAGCTTATTACATCATGCTTCTCCTCTGGACTGATAGCAGAATGGGGTCGATTGCAAATGATGACTCTTGTTAATCTTGGTTTATATATTTATATTTGTTTAGATTGTTAAATGCTGGTTAATTCAGCATAGGCTTTTGAGAACTTACATTTGCCATGGTTGATGAATATTGCCAATTATACATTCGCCTTGTGTTTATCCTCATTTTTGTTAATTTTTGTGCTAACAACCTTGTTAAAATTGTGTGTTTATTTATGTTTTATTTATTTATTTATTATAAAATAGTTATTTCGGTTGGACCATGATTGAATTGGTTGGACTAGTAAACCAGTAACTAGAGAGGTCGATGACCAATCCGGTTTTTAGAATCTTGGCAAATATAGAAGGCAAAAATACAATGTGCAGTGACATAAAAAATATCATTTCTCTATGTTTTACAGTAAAAAATAATAATTTTATTCTTTTTTAATATATCATTTCTCAATTTCTAAATGTGTAAAATTACCCTTCCAATTTTGTGAAAAAGGTGACGGCAGTGCGGCCGCACAGTTTGGAGTGCGAAGTCATCCACACCGCGAGAAGTGCGAAATTAAAAGCTACTTAAGAGAAAATACTTGAAGCTAAATAATAAAGCAAAGCAGTGATGGCTGTGATCACCCGCCGAATCGCTACTCTTACTCACCGCTACTTCTCCTCTTTCTCAACTGCCAAAAAAGTTCCCCTTCTCTATGCCTTCAACGAAAATGACACTACTTCTAACCAAAACGACGCCGCAACACTCCAGCTTCTTTCTTGGGGCAGAGGCGGTTCGGGCCAACTTGGCGGCGGAATTGAAGAAATCCGCCTCTACCCTGCCCCGGTCGCGAACCTTGTCGTCCCTAAAAACTCCTTTGCCCTGTCCCCAACCCCCGGCCGCCTTCTGGACAAACCGGCCGCCTCCGCTGGCGACAGCGTGAAGAAGAAGAATAAGAAGGAAGAGGTTGTTGAAGTTGGCATCTCGTGTGGCCTTTTTCACTCTTCTTTGGTTGTTGATGGGTCCTTGTTGGTTTGGGGCAAAGGTGATGGTGGAAGGTTGGGTTTTGGACATGAGAATCCCTTGTTTGTTCCTTCATTGAATCCACATCTTGATAGTGTTCGCTCTGTAGCCCTTGGTGGCCTGCATTCGGCAGCGCTGACCTCTGCCGGCGAGGTTTTCACATGGTCAGAATCTCTTCAACTCTGCCTTATTCTATGTAGCTTTTTGCAATTGTAAAAGTTATCTATTGCTTCAAAAACTTAGTAAAACGATTAAATGTTTAGATACAATTTATATCAAGATTTAGTTAATTATGAATGTGCTCAATTTTCAAAATGACATGTATTTTGATGCAGACCTATTATTGTCAGAAACAAGTACAATTTCATTGATCTTTGGTTTGTAGTCCGAAGCTAATCATGCTGAGAAGCATCATCTTATACTATAACTAAATGACAAATATGATATGAGAAATGAAGCGGAATTCATAAAAGCATTGTTGTAGAAAGAATTGTATGAATTCTATCAATATCTGAGCCTTCCCTCTATTGTACAGAGGGAAAAAAGGACTTGAGTTGTTCTACATTGGTTGAATTGTAATGGGTTTGAAACTTGATAACAAGTTAATTGCCATGATAACCACACTTAGGCAATTGTTAATAAGGTTTTGTTGTTGTCATTGTTTTAATTATGAGGGAGCCTGTTACATTGGTTACAATGATTGTGAGTTTTGACAGAGAGTTTGTAGCTCTTTTGGTGATGGAAATGCTCACTTGCTTCTAGCCTATTGATTTTGACTTTATATCAAAATCATTGACGTGGTTTGATCTTTGAAGAGTAGTGGAAGTGAATTTAGTCTCAACATTTAACATTGTGATATCTTATTTATCCAAAAAACTTTGCTTATTAATATGATAGATTTTTTTGGAACATGGTTCTAGAGAACATGGTAATCAATCAGAAATTTGGTGTTTTAATGGAATCCAATGATGTTGACTGATATAGCCAAATACATGGTAGTAAGAAAAGCCTGGTTTTTGTTTAATTTAATGTCATAGTAACTAAAGAAAGCTTTTTGCATGATTGAATCTAAGCATGGCTGCATTGCTTTGTTGCTGATGAAAATGTTCATCTGACTATCCATGCATCCACTTATCCAACAGATGATGATTTCGACTTCTATCAAATAGGAAAATGATTGCCATATTTTATGTTGAATATTTATTTTGAAGCTTATATGGGTTGAGTGTGGAATGGCCATCATAAAAAGATTTATGAATGAAAATGAAGCTTGCAGGGGTTATGGTGGTTTTGGTGCACTTGGACATTCGGTATATACTAGAGAACTATTTCCTAGGTTGGTAAGGGGCTCCTGGGAGGGAGCTATACAACACATTGCTACCAGTGGAACACACACTGCAGCAGTCACAGAATCAGGTTCAAATGATGGCCAGAACTTTATCTGTTCATATTTGGAGTTTGGGATTTATTGATGAATTGTTGGATAATGTAGTGTTTGAATTTGAATCCAAATTCATTGCTTTTGTTGTATCTTGACTTAATTCAAATTGTTTCTATTCCATATTTTGTAAAAGCCTGATTAATTATGAATAGTTAATTGCAAGTTGCGGATATGGATCTACCTTTGATTTTGAACAAGAACCTTGAGATAGACAATGTTTTGACCCGATTTTACCATGTGCTGAAATTCAAGCCAATCGGGTGGTAGAGAATAAACTCCGTACCCTTTGGTGAAGAATGTTTAGTTAGCATTGTCAAAAACAACTTACCTAAAAGCTTAAGTTATTGAATGAAGAAACTTGAAGACTTGATGGGTTATATTCAATCCTATATCCGTTGACAAATTGTCATTTGAAATGACGAATCTATATAATTGATGACATTTTCTGTTGGATGCAGGGGAGCTTTATATTTGGGGTCGAGATGAAGGGGATGGTCGGTTGGGCCTTGGTCCAGGCCGAGGCCCAGATCATGCTGGGGGATTGAGTATCCCTTCGAAAGTAAAGGAATTACCTGTGCCCATTGCTGCCGTTTCCTGTGGGGGATTTTTCACAATGGCATTGACAGTTGATGGACAATTGTGGAACTGGGGAGGTATTATCACTTCCTTTATATAAATTTTGTTTTTCTACATTTTCTCTTGAAAGATCAGCACAATTCATTTATCCAGTACTTTCATTTTGAAAATTGACAATGTTACCATCTTTTCAGCCAATTCTAACTATGAACTTGGGAGAGGGGATAAGATCGGTGGTTGGAAACCAAAACCAATACCTAGCCTTGAGAATGTCCGAATCATTCAAATTGCAAGTGGAGGATATCACTCCTTAGCATTAACTGGTAAGTTGAGGTGAAATTGTTCAGACGAATAATTTCATTTCATCATATCATTTGAACTATTTCAATTTTCACTTTTATTAGATGATGGCAACGTTCTTTCCTGGGGACATGGCGGACATGGTCAGTTGGGTCATGGATCTTTGCATAGTCAGAAGATACCAACAGTAGTTGAGGCTTTAGGTGAAGATCATATTATATATATTTCGTGTGGGGCTTCTTCAGCAGCAGCTGTGACAGGTAAGACCTTAACGTAGTGTTATGTCTCTACATTTTGGAATTTTAAGTAAGATAAATTAAAAAAGCTTTATCCTTTTCTCCTGCAAAATGAGCTCACCTTATGTGAACTAAAAGAATGTCTTCTTGGTCAATCAGACCTTAGTAAGCAGCCATCACTCTCTTCACTATTAAAAGTGAAAAGCTTTTAACAGAATGTAGAATGAATTGGTCATGCTGCAATTGGTGATATTCTTGAAAGGGCACTTAAAAGAAAATATGGAGAAACTGAATATATATATAGTGATGAAACGATAAAACTATACAAGCGATTTAAAATATGTAGATGTTTACCAATTATCTCCTACTAATTAGTGATTCCTTGCTTGCATGTAAGTTGGGTAACCTTTAGTAACACAAATACCAACTAGAGCCACTAAAGGAACATGTGTATGGCTATTCGTCCAGTGTCCAACTTTTTTACAAGTGGTTGTCATTCTCAATGTCCAGCATTCACCATTCTCATTGAAATTTGAGTGTCAGATAGTGCCAGCCTGAAATTATCTTTTAACTTTTGTATATAGTGGTATGATGGAAATTAAACTCTCGGATTGAATTTTTCTTTTTTTTTCCCTAATAATTAAACTCTCCCATAATTTCCGATCAGTGGTATAGTAAACTCTTTTTTTACGTTGAAAACAGATACAGGGAAGCTTTACATGTGGGGAAACGGCACTGATTCTCAGTTGGGAGTTCCTGGGAAACCTGCAGTACAACCAAGCCCTATTGAAGTTAACTTCTTAATGGAAGATGATGGAATGGGACCCCACAAAGTTCTATCAGTTGCAAATGGTGCAACCCATTCCATGTGTTTAGTTTTGAGGGGAAGTTCTTGATACACAGAAACCCCCGTGATGATACTGTCCTGCTCTTGAACAAAGATAAAAGTTCATAGGCAAAAAGGCAAGCTTCATTAGGTAAAATTCATAAAAATCTTTTCTTTTGTTGAATAAGATGTCTCAAGATTATGGGAAATTTCTTTGATTTTGGATCCTTGTCTTGATGGCCGGATTCAGATCTCATCACGTGGATCCTGGAAATTTTCTTTCTTGGGTTTGATGAAGTAGATCCCATTAGTATGAACTTTCTCAGTACTTGGGAAATCTCAAACTTAGTTGTAGGAGAATGCTACAATGCACTGAGTTGAACTTGGTTGAACTTGATGCATCATGCACAAAGGTAATCCAACGGCTCAAGTCTAGTACATAATAGATCGACATAAATTTACACCCTCGGATTGCCATAGTGAGTGAATTTAAGACAATTGTCATTAGTTGCATTGATCTAGGATTGATAAGTGCCTGTGTTGTCCGTAGGAAGCTATCATAGACAATACAATTTTGGACAATTTCTTTCAAAGTACTGAACTACATGCACAGTTCTCCTCCATGCTCCACAATTGTCGGGTTCAAGTAATTGTTGTCATAAGAGACTCAAGTGGATAAGGCTGATGCTTTTCCTCCCAACTTGTACCGATATTGATTGATAAAAATTTATTTGATTTGTGGCTAAAATTTTGCTTTATCTTATCTAAAAGATAGGAGTGTCTTTGCTTTATGCTGTTTGCTATATTGGCACATAAGAGGACCAAGATTGAATTAATTATTAGCAACCATTATCAGTAGCATCTAGTTAAAAGGGAGTAAAACTAAGCTGGGAAAAAAGAACAAGGTTAAATTAGAGTACCAACTCTACCAATGGAAAGTCTAGAGGGACTAGAAATGATTTAAATTATATTTTGATCACCTCATTGAAGAAATCTGCTGCTTAAGCTTGCTACACAGTTTATGCTTGGGAACACATTTACAATATAAAATAAGCTTTTATTGTTCTGAAATAAGTTATCATATGAGTAGAATGAAAGTAAATGGATTATAAGCCAAGTAATAATTTTCAGTTGAAAACCAGTTTACAATAAAAAACTAAAGTATTGATTACCGTAATCAGGACATACTGTTTAAATTATTTTAATCTTATACATCTTCACATAAATTGCTTGTTAAATCAATGATTGAAGAACATTTTAGTTAATACATATCTTTAGAACAATTTTTAAGGATTAAAAAAACTTGAATGGTTACTATTTAAAAAAGGTAAGATTACCAAGCTTCCAATAACTGTATAGAACACATGATGATAAAATTTAAAATCCTCTAACTTGGTATTATTAAATAATACACTTACAGTGCTTGCTTAAAAAAGCAGCTGTTCAAACACACTATTTGAACTAGAGCTAATATTCCCGAAATGATACCTAATCATCTGATAAAGTAATACAGTAATATCTAATTAGAACAGTAGTTGTCTCTTTGAAACTCCTAAATAGCTGAATAATTCGTTCATGTTTGAGTAGCATCCGCTTTTAGTTTTTAGTATGAACTACTGCATAGTGAGACGCAGCTAACATTTAGGCAAATCTGCCGGTGGAGGAGGAAGTGAAGTTTCAGGAGTTGGTCCATTCTCAACCACAAAAGCAGTGCCTAGTCCCCATACTTGATGATCATCCACATGGCAGTGCACAAACCATACCCCTGCAACAGATATTAAACTTAGGAGAGTCGAATTTAGACCTCTAAAGTAAGGGGATTGGTTAAGTGATAAGGTGAGGGATTTTCATCATATGTGAATCTTACTATCTTAATTTAAGAGTGATTAACCTCTTAGTTTATTACTTTACAAACTTCCTCATTTTAGAGAAGCTTGATGAGAGTCTAGTACCCTAAATTAGCCAATTGAAATTACTACATTATTGAATTAGCATATTAGATAATGGCAATTACCTGGATTGTTTGCTTGGAATCTTATAACAGCCCATCCTCCTGCAGGCACTGCAACTGTATTCCGGAACTGAGGATTCACCAAATTAAACTTTGCCTTATCTCTATCGGCATCGTAGTTCCCAAACCCTTGAGCCAAAACATGGAAACTATGACCATGGACATGGATCGGATGGCTTTGCGCTTTCAAAACCCCTGTGTTTTGAAACACAATCTCCACCGTGGAATTGAACTTGAACTTCTTCACCTTGGTTGATTTTGGCGAATATACCAGGCTCATGTTGAAAGTGAGGTTAGTGTTTGTGTAGTCAAACACCATAGGAGGATTATCAGGGAAATCAGTAGTGTACACACCACTTACATTGTAATAGGAAGCTTCCAACATAGAATTACCTTTCCCTTTAGGGAGCATAAAAGACTCATTGTTCATGTTTGCTGAGAATTTTTGGTTGAGTGGGCCAACACACTTGGCATTCACAGGGAACTTCTCAAGTCCTATCCCAACGGTGATGAACATTTGTTCATCAACGTTGAGTGGGACAGGGACCCAATGTGGGCCCCCAACGAGACTCGATAAGTTACTAAACAATTTGAAACTTGTTGGCGTGTCAAAGAATGGAGGCAGTAATGGCATGACCGGTGGTGACGCTCGAGTATTGTGTCCGTCATAGACGACGATGCCCCGGGTCATCGTTCTATCAAAGAGTGGAGGTGGCATGCCAACGCCATACGGAGATGCTGCCATGTAGTATGATCCTGTTGGTTGGTCTGCTTTGAATAGAACGTCAAGGGTTTGACCAGCTGCCAGGATAATTATGTCTGTAACGTATGGTTTGGTGTATGAAGCATCGGCGGCAACCACGGTGAGTTTGTGATCGGCTATCTTGAAGAACAGATTGTTATTCAGTGCAGCGTTGATAATTCTTAAGAGGTAGGTCTTTCCATGCTTCACCTTCATCTTGAACGTCTCTGAATTAATGAGTTTGAATAGTTATAAAGTATAAACAAAAAATCAACATCATAAATGGTATTAGAATGATGAAATCACAATGAATAATATTTGGTACTGTTTAATATATAAAATAAATATCTGATCTCTATTGAGATTTACGTGGTCATAGTTGATAAGCATTAGTATACATGATGTGCATTAGTATTAGTATTTAAGTAATTAAGGCCATACCATTTTGAGAACAATTAAAGAGATCGCCAGGGAAGCCATTTATGGTGTAGGCATTAGATACCGCAACACCTCCACTTACGAGTGCACCTTCCAGAGCATCCAAAAAATTAGTGTCATACCAGTCACCTACATTTTGATAAACATAAAATGTCATAAATATGTTACTATATACAATGGGGGGTTTAGGACACGTGTTAAGATTTTTTTTATAGTATTTTTTAATTTAGCAAGTTTGAAAGTATAAGACGAGTGAGTTGATTATGGGAATGGATTTTCTCAATTTTTTTAACAATTAATAGAGTAAAGTGTGATCTCTTACCATTAATTTTATAAATGAAACTAAAAATAAGTATGAGAGAAAATAATGAAGGGTTAAAAATCACACTTTACACTCTAAATTTTTCTTAACAATTGAAAAGATCTATTTCCGTTGATTATTCAACAAACTCAACTTGGTTACATGTTAATATTACTAATTATTTATTTATTTATTTTTATAGAAAACATGGGTCTTTACTAAATTCATTGTATAAAATAAATTAACTAATATCTTTTATTTGTACCTAGTATTATTGGAACCTGGTGGTAGGGTTTTGGAAATGGGTATCGACCATTGCGAGGATGAATGATGAAAGCACCATGAAGGGTAGCACGTAAGGCAAATGAGTGAGCATGCCAAAATAAAGTTCCTTCTTGTCCTATGACTTTATATTTATAAGTGAATTTATGTCCCGGATGAATTCCACATTGAGTTACATATTCAACACCGTCTGCCCAAGAAGTAAAGAGCTGATATATTCCATGCCTGTGATACATAATTCAATGTGCCATAGAGGAGTTAGCCATAATTTTATTTTTTTATTATTTATTTATTTATTTTTTTGGTGACTGGAGTTAGCCATAAATTAAGATTGATATTTTTTGTCTCAAATTATTTGTCATTTTAATTAAAGAATTTAATATTGGTACGTATACAAAAGTTTTATACGTGCATTTATTATTAGGTCACCAAGAACATACATGCATTATTATTTACTGTTATATCAACAGAAATAATTTTTTTTGCATCTATTTGCATGAATTTTATCGAGACAACCGGATATGATTTGATAATTCTGTAAAACATTTTATATACTTTTTTAATAAATATAAAATTAAGTGATTCAAAAAATAAATTTACTAAATAATCCTGATTTAAGGATAATGCCTTAAATGGAAAATGCAGTCACATTTAGTTTTCACCAAGAAGACAATTACTCAACCTTTAACATTCCTATGGATTAAGGATAGCTTGACAATTTAATAATAAAGTTTACATAAGAAAATAAATGATTATGAGATAGATAACCAAAACAACTAGGGGTATAAAATGGTTCGCCTCTATTATAATTTTAGGTTTGTTGTTAGCTTGAGCCTCGACGAAATTGCCAAATTGATAGATAATTTAAGAAGTATAGTTTACATCAATTTCTTTTTCATTCTTTGACAAGTTGATTTATTAAATGAATTGTCATCATTATCTTATCTTCGTTAAGACCTGTTTGTAACTTCGCTCAAAATATTCTTGCGGGCAAAGTTCAACTTCGATTTCAATAGAATCCCTTGCTAATAATAATGGTATACTATATATTTAGACATTAGTTTACTCAGGATTACTAGCTAATTCTACATATAAAAAATAAGTTAATAAAATTAGGCATTTCGTAAATATCTTATGTAGAGACAATCATAAAGTTTTAACTTTTATCTTTTAATATTCAATAACTCTCTATATACTGTGTAAACCAGCTTGCCTTTCATGAGAATGTTAAATCTTCACGCACAAATAACATTTATTTTCCTATTATTTTCAGTTCTATAGATATACCATATATTGATTGCTTGAGAAATTAATTTAACAAATAATAATTACCACATGCAATAAAATACACCGGTATAGTAGTCTCTATATATTAATATTAATACGCAATATTTCTTAAAAGATTAGCAACAAACATGGGACAAAACAAAACCATCTTTTGCCGAAAGCCTCATCATAATATGTCCTTTTTCTTTTGTTGGATTTTGTTTCGGTGAATGAATTTACCGTATCAAAGAGTTCCGCAAAACAGAGGAGGAACTTGAATGAAAAATAACGAATAAAAAAACCTTATCTGCTTAAATATGGTTTAGGAACACAGCTAACAGAAAAAGAGAAATAAAACAAGTCAGAAATAAAATCCTTGCCAATAAGAAAGGTTAACACACACATTCAGAATGAGAGAGTGCATAAAATACAGAGTGAACACAAGGGGAAAAAAATGAAAGAAAGAAACTCACAAAACATCATTTTTACTTTCTTCTCTATATCTCGGTATATTTTTATAGGATAAAGTATACTTTTTTGTGGTTGAAATTTGGCAAAAGTTTTAAAAATATTTTTAAGTTTTATTGTTTCAGTTTTGTCATAAAAGTTTTTTATTTGTATCAAATATATTCTTAACGGCTAAATTTTCAAAAAATTTAATACCAATCTAACAATAATACAAGAAAATTATGTTTGATTTGCTTGTGTTGAGAATTGTTTTTATGAAATTGTTGTTGAATTGGTCTTAAATTTTTTGAAAACTTAGCCGTCAAGGATATATTTAATACAAATAAAAAACTTTTGAGACAAAATTAAAACAAAATAAAATTTAAAGATATTTTTAAAACTTTTGTCAAAATTTAAGAATAAAAAATATACTTTATTATTTTTATATTATCAAACATAAGAAAAACTAATATCTTTGATGACGTAAACAAAAGACCAAAAAAGAAAATAAATGGTAGTGATTTAAAAAAAAATTAATGTTGACTCAACAATGATTATTGACCGCATTGAAAAACTTCAATATAACGCTGACAGAAATTAGAACAAAAATTTGTTGACAATTAAATATTTAAATATACTGAATAGGAAAGTGATAAATATAAGAATGAAAATTGTCACTCTTATTTTGACAATATTACTTTTTTTTCCCTCAAAATTAATACAAACGTACAATACAAAAAACTATTTGTGGAGTAGCACCATAAAAAATGAATGTGGTATTATCATTTCCCATAAATATATTTATATAGGTAATATGTAAAGTGTGAGAAAGTAAAATCAATTTAATTTGATGATTAAGCAATTTGACTTACATAAAAATTTAAGAAACACTACAATAAATTTAAGTTGAGGTAATGTTTTAAAAATGTTGTCTATAATAAGAAAAAGCGATGCTTTTAATTAAAGACAAAATTTTTTGATAAAATATAACGCTTTTAAGAGATTAACTATATGATTATTATTTTTTGTCTAAGACAACATTTTTTTGCATCAAAGAAAATTCTTTTTAAAACAACACTTGAAAAACGTTCTCTTTTCTTTTATATAAAACAACTTTGAATAAGAATTCACAGTAACGCTTGACAAATTATTTTATTACAATACTTTTCACAAATTATCCTTTAGCTAATATGAAAAATATATGTAAAATGTTATCTTTTTTAATACCTAAAGCAACATTTATTTAAATTTTTTTGTGTTATTTTTTTAGATATCTAAAACAACATTTATCTAAATTTATTTAAAATTATCTTTTTACTTTGTCATATTTACTTTGTAATTTCACTACCTATAAATTAGTATAAATAGACGGCTTAATTAGCTTAGTTTTATATGGTAAAAGTTAAAATGTAGTGGGTGTTGGAGAAAAAGTTGTAAGATCTTTAATTTGTCTGTTGTGCCTCCATATTTATTTTGTGTACCAAGTCATCATTAATCATTCTTTTAGTAAGAAAAAATTGATTGATTTTGTACTTTCCATATTTTCTCTTTGTATTTAATTTGGTTAGGTGTAATTAGGACTTGATTTTTAGTGGAATATTATAAATTATCATTTATATCTCTATGTTAGAGATTTAACTTAGGTAGAGTATAGGGGTAAATATGGGTCGCGTATACTTGATTATCCGTCTGAATTCGAATCGAGCCAATTAAATTGGTTCTGAAACTAACGGGTAATTAGATTCAATCTGAATCAAACCAATGAATTTATCTAGTAATTGATTCGGATAACGATTTTGGGAGTGTGAAATTCAAACCAACTCGTAAACTCGACTATATATTAATTAAATAAAAAAATAAAAATTTAAAATATATTTATGTTTTTTAAGTTTTAATATATTTGAATTTTAATGTCTTTAGTGTTTAATATGTTTAGATTTTAATGTGTTTAGTTTTTAATGTATTTAGTGTTTAACATATTTAGATTATTTCTATTAATGTTACATATTTATTGTACTTACAAAATTTTTAAGATAAAAATTTTGTTTTTTTATTTTTTTTTTATGAATTTTTGTTTCATTGGGTACTTAATTATCTAAACCGAACCAATCCGTTTTTAATCAATTTGGTTTAGTTCGAATACACACATAAAAAAATACAAATTCAAACCAAACTAAACCAATTATAATTCAATTAATTCGGTTTTAATTTCACTTTAAATCCGAACCAACCGGACTTGTGCTTACCCTGGAGTAGTTACCTATTTAATATCTTTGTAGAAAGGATTTGACTAAAGTGAAATAGCATCATTAATTACCATCTTCTATCTCACCAATTTTGTAATTTTGTTATATTATATTTACTTAATGAAATATTTCGTGTTTTTCTTTGAGAAACTATATATTTACAGTTTTTTCATTTAAAATATTAGCTTCCTGATATTTCCCATAATTCAAAGAATATTTCAATGTACGAACTGTTTCATTCAAGGGTGAAATAATCTTAAAAACAAATATGCATGGAAATAAATAATTTACCAATGGAGAGTAATATTGTAGGGTGAGTTATTGAGAAGATGGATGATGACAGTGTCACCTTCAGTGACGTGTATTGTGGGTCCAGGATAGAGTCCATTGGCTGCCACTATCACTTGTTCATGGCACATCCGTTTTACAATCTTGTTTTCAATCTGCATGCATACATCAATCAAACTCAGATTTCATTATCATCGCAACTAACCTGTTGTTCAAATTGGTTTAAGCAAAGTGTATATATAAAGAGAATACATAATTGAAGGCAAATTTTTCTTTTCTCTTTATGAAAAATAAAGATAAAAAGGGCACATATTTTTTCTCAACATTTTGTTATGTTTCAATTATCAAAGACCACTAATAATATTTTTAGAACACGCTCGTATATATTATCTGTTATTGCGATAAACTCTATTTAGATTAAATTTATATTTTATCAATGAGAACATTTTGGGGAGCAAACATTGTCCCATCAATATTGCAGCCAATATTCAAAACAAAGAAAAAAATATCTAAAATTCTTAAAAATAAGAACAATTAAAACATAATTAAAAAAAAATCTAAAATTCAAATTCAACAAAAAAAAAAAAAAATAGTGGATTTCATAATGAATTTTGTCTAATAATCTGCTATAGTAGTGTTGATTGAAATTGGCTACTATAATGTTGATTTTCTAGTATTACTCTATATTATCTAATAGTAAACAAGAATGCAAATCAAATAATTACATAAATAATATTTAGTTTAATAGAAGTCAAAAATAAAAGAAAAATACAGTGTATATCAAGTATCAACACACAATTATTAGGAAGTAATTAAGATGATATTAGGGATTACATTGAAGGTGTGTTCTACAATGGCAGCTGAAGCCAAGGAAGAAGCTAGAAGAGCGAAACTCCATGCTAATACTGGAAACACCAAAAGCTTCATGCTAATATATAGATGTTTATGTAATCTTAAAGAATAAGGGAAGTTATTTGTGTGTTACTCCAGTGAATGTTTTGGATACTATATATGTAGAAAAAGCCACCATATGGTGCTGCATGTCCCAATGATGTACTTATTAATTATTATGATATTAAATATGGCCGTCGTTCTTTATATTAAGTTTATTATAAAAAATATTTTAAAAATAATAGAAAATTAATTTAAAATAATAAAAATATTTTATTTTATTATTATTTAATTGAATAATATTATATATATATATATAAAATTATAGATGTTAAATTAAATAAGATTATTTTTTAACATTATCGTTATATTATATATTGTTTGATAATTATTGGTGATAGCATCATGTTTTTGGGTGAAATCGAATTTAACATATTTTGATTTAGTCTCACGGACACGACAAAAGAAAAAAACAAGTAACACTTAATTAGCATTATAGATTTATGTACAAATTCATAAGCAATGCAGACTCTGATCTGATTTGAATTACGTTTGTTAGTATTATGGTTTACTTATATTCGCATATCACTATTGCATCCGTTCCTAGATTATTTAATTGTTGGCATTCAAATTCAATACACCCCCGGGAAGAATTAGAATAGGCGGCAACGACTAGAAATATATTCCAAATAAAGTCCTTTTGATCGATCTTAGTAGTTTTTAATTGAGCGTACAAGCACTCTAATTTTTATCTATTATCACAAAAGACAGAACAATATCTAATTATAAAAAATAGTTAAATCAATTTTTATCTCTACATGCCATGAAATAACAAAGTCCTTTCTTCTTATTTCTCGTCAACATATAAGAAAATGTTAAGTTGGACGAACTCAAAAAACTTTATATGTTGTAGGAGCAAACATAATATATATTACTATAAAAAAATATATTAATCCTAATTATAAAAAATAAATATACATTAATTATCAAAATACAAAATAAAAAATTTACACTGGGTACTAACTTTTTTTTTTAGTTCAAATTTTTAAGATATTTGTCTTTTTGTCTTCATATTTTAAAAATGTTGAATAATTATTTTATTATTAGTTTAATTAAATATTTTTTTATATATGTCATTCAATCACTCATCTTTTATTTTAACAATAATTTTTTTAAAAAATATTTTTTATTCTTATTACTAAAAAAAGGAAAATATATGTTCTAAATTAGTATATTGATAAAGTCATTTCTAAAATTTATATACAACCTTTTTTTTTTTTATTTTTGAAGGTATCTCATCCTAGCAGGCCAAGAATTAATCTATTGTGAATTAGAGTTTTATTTAAAGTTTATTGTTGGCCATACCAATGAATTACTACCTATATAATATAACTTAATTTTGAAAAAAATGACATATAAATAATTTTATGAATATGCATAATACATAACAATTAAGCAAAGGAACATATAATATATAAATTTATATTACTAAAAATTTATAATATAAGAAAAAAAAATAAACAATAAAAATTAAAAATAAAATATAAAATATTGAAGAGATTAAAAAATTACATAAACACCTTGAATAGTTGATTTTTCGAAATAACAATAGTTAAATAAAGAAAAAGAAAAAGGCCATACCTCAGGAAGGTTAAGTTCGAGTAAACTTCTTTACTAAAAAACTTGAGTTGAGAAAGTGAGAAGCTAGATAGAGCCAAAGATAGAGAGAGACAAGAGCATAAAGTGATACTAGGGTGAAAGAGGAGAGTGAATTGAAAAAATTAGGATTTAGTTGTGTTCGGTCAGTTCCTGAACGGGTCGGATATGCTGGATATATGAGAGTGACAAGGAACCTGGATCTAGGTTGCTCGTGTGCGATTAGACCTCCCGGGCAAACGTTGAAGAGAGAAGAAGGGAGCTCGAGTATCTTCCGGGTTGATGAAGTGATGGCGGGGGCACCTGTAAAAGGGACTCCGATGCTCAAATCAGAATCCGTACAAGCTGGCAGAAAAAGTAAAGAATAGGTCTCATACCTCTGAGAAGGGGTAGGGCCTCCCCTTCTAGGAAACTTCCTTTCCCAGCAGTTAAGGTGCTAAGTGGATGTGGTGACGATGCCTGGGTCGTCTTCTGGTTCGGAGCTTTCCAACTCGTTGGGTCAGCCGATGTCCCGGACCCATAACACAGGACCAACTAGGGCGGGGCAAAATAGTGCCTCCAACGCACCAGCTATGGTCGCTTGCGCTGTTGTTGGCGCATTTTGTCCTACTCTCTCCCTGACTGGGGTCTCGCCGAGTCGGCCGCTCGTGATTAGGGCCTGTCTCCTACGGGCGAGTGGGTTTCATTCGTTTCGGGGGCGTCACTCGTCGCCTCATTCTTTGCGCCTGACATTAAATGTCATCATGATTGATTTGAAAACCTGGGTGAAAAGTCCACTTTATCCCTGACATTCGCGTTTCTCAGTGACAGTTATTCCTTCGTTTTCAATTTCTCTTCCCCTTTTCACGTTCCATTTCCTCATTTCTGAATCATTCCTGCGCTGCTCCTTCTCATTTTCCTTTCGAGTTTCCTGGATTCCGCTGCATTGGTCCGCTTCTAACTCCTCAAAATTTCCCAACACCACTTGACAGCTTCCTTCCTGGTAAGCGTTTCTTCTTTCATTGCAAGTGAATGATTGTCGCCGTCGTTTTATAGTTTCCATCCTATTACGTTTTTGTAGCTTTTAGGTTATACATGCTTTTTGCTTGAATCACATTGCTGCTAGTTAGGCTTTAGAGGGGGTTACCATTAGATGTCTGGTTTTTTAGCCTTTGTTTACCTGTAGATAGGCTTACTGTGATGTATAGTGTTAGTTTTGGTTTTCCTGGTCTTCCGACCTCTTAGTCTGACTTCAGGTGGCATCCCCACTGTAGGTATGGAACAACTCCCCCTTTCGATGCCTTGTGTTGACCGATATGCCTGGGTTACCTCGGGCGTGAAGGACACCCCCTCCCAAATAACCTTGGAGGAGCTCACAGAGTTTCGCCAAAACGACCAACTTTGCGGAGGAGGTCCCAAGGAGGAACATTATGAAGTGTTCGTCCCTGCGGACCACGAACAGATATGTCATCTCAACCTAAACACCCCCCGCGTCGCTGATGCCAAGGCATCTTAGGCTAGTTTCACTAGCATTTTTCTATTAGTTTTAGTTGTTTTATGCATTTTCTTGAGCTTAAAGTAACCAAGAATGGTTAAATGAATAACAAAGCAATGAACCATCCAAACAGTATGATTTTGATGCAAATTCCATGAGTTTTTAGTTATATTACTTGAATGCTATGAATGAAAGATTTCTCATGAAAATTTTGCAAGACTTTGATGCAGTTGTTTGGATGATTTCAGGGAAGAAGAGGCTAGGCAAGGAAGCAACAAAATCAATAAAGGAAGCTTGAATATCACATGTGGAGTTTAAGCTCCAGTTTAAGCTTAAACTGGAGCTTAAACGCCAAAATCATGAAAGCTGAGGAAAGGCTGAAAGTGGCGTTTAACCTCCAGTTTAACCTTAAACTGGAAGTTAAACGTCAGAATTGAAAGCACCAGGGAGCCATTTCCACGTTTAAGCTCCAGTTTAACCTTAAACTGGAGCTTAAACGTGTTCGACCATTCTCCTCCAGGGTTGCGTTTTGCATTTCCATGTTTAAGCTCCAGTTTAAGCTTAAACTGGAGCTTAAACGTGTTCGACCTTTACCCTCCAGGGTGGCTTTCCTCCATTTCCACGTTTAAGCTTCAGTTTAACCTTAAACTGAAGCTTAAACGTGTTCGACAATTCCACACTCCAGGGTTGCCTTCTTCCATTTCCACGTTTAAGCTTCAGTTTAACCTTAAACTGAAGCTTAAACGTGTTCGACTTATATCACCTCCAGGAGTGTCCAACGTTTAAGTTGCAGTTTAAGCTTAAACTGCAACTTAAACGCCACTAATTGAAAAGGTTTCTGGGCCAAAGATATTGCTGTTTAAGTTAGCATTTGAGCACAACATTAACTTAAACATACTCTGGTATGAAACCCAATTGAATATTAAACTGAAGCTTAAACGTGTTCGACTTATATCACCTCCAGGAGTGTCCAACGTTTAAGTTGCAGTTTAAGCTTAAACTGCAACTTAAACGCCACTAATTGAAAAGGTTTCTGGGCCAAAGATATTGCTGTTTAAGTTAGCATTTGAGCACAACATTAACTTAAACATACTCTGGTATGAAACCCAATTGAATATCATGGTTTATGGGATTGGGCCTGAAGAATTGATGAGTCTGGAATTTCAATTTGTTGAGTCATGTGTCATTACTTGATTATCACTAAGTTGGCTCAATGAATGTTACAGAATTGGATCAGCAGCCTCATCAGGATTATGGATCATAAACCCAAGGTAAAAGGAAATCAGAAAAAGGCCTCAAAGCCCAAGAAACACAACAGAAGCTCAATTTAGAAAGTGTATAAATAGGATAGAATTTAAGTTTGAGAGAACTTTTGATCAAAGAACTTTTGGATCAATTTTTCTAGTTTTCATACTTTTTGTAATTGAATTCAGAGCTATGACTCACTAAACCCCCTTTCATTGGGTTAGGGAGCTCTATTGTAATTCAATGAATCAATAATAGTTTTTATCTTCTTCTTCAATCTTTTCTCTTGAATTTTGTTAAAAAGCTTCTCGATCTAATTCCATTGGTTAGTTGTCTTGGGAAAGAAACTATCCATAATTGGAATCCTTCGGAACCTTGGGAAAGGAATGGAGGATTCATGCTAGAGAAGCTTTCTCACAGTGAATTGGATTGGGGTTTGGATGGATATTGTGACATGTAATCCTACCAAATTGTGGTTCATGAAACTGTGTGGTATAATCAGTGATCGAGCATCATCTCTTCTTATGAACATTTAAACCAAGGGATTGGGAATTTGTTTGTTTTTAGAGAGAATTGGTGAGCCAAGGGATTGGGATCCAATCATATAAGATTGCCAAGCAAAATTCAATGAATGCATTGGTTGAGGAAGGGATAAAAATGTTTTGATTCGGAGATCTCAATATCTCCTGAAACCCAATGAATTCCCCATTTCTGATCTACCACTTTCTCTTTACATTCTGCAATTAAATTCATGCAATCACCCCGATCCCTTTTTAATTTCAGCAATTTAGCTTCTCGCTCTTTAATTCATGCAATTTAAGATTCCGCAATTTAAATTTCTTGCCATTTACGTTCCCCGCCAATTTTACATTCCGCAATTCTCATCTAAATCTTGATTCCGCTCAACTAGAACACACTTCTAATCCGAATTGCTCACTCAACCAATCCTTGTGGGATTCGATCTCACTCTATTGTGAGTTTTTACTTGACGTTAACCGGTGCACTTGCCGGAAGGAATTTTTGCCGATCGTGCAATTTCCTAAAATCGTAGCATCAAGTTTATGGCGCCGTTGCCGGGGATTGGTTTTCGATTGACAATTCTCAAATTGGAAGTTAACTAGATTGAGCATTTTTCTTGTTTTGTTAATTCAGTTCAAGTTACTTGTTGAATTTTAATTTCTGCACTCTGTTACTTGCTTTCTTTCTTTATGCCTTTAAATTCAAGCAACTAACTCACTGACTCACTAACTATTTGAATTAATTCCTCAACTGCTCTAACCATACTCTTCTATTAACCAAGAGTATTTCACTTGTTTGTTGCCTGTGCTGTGTTCTTGTATGACATGTAGGAGAGGAGAGATTTCAACTCTTCCATATACTGAACTAGAGAGGACCCTTCATAAACTTAGAAGGGAAGCAAGAGGGAAGAGAGTACTGGGAGAAGAAAAATCTGAAGGAGAATCTGAGGACAATTTTGAGGAAGCTCTAGATCTCAACATGGATAGAGAAACTCACAACCATGAGAGAACTGATGGAAACAATGCCATTCCCGAGAGGAGGGTTCTTGGTTCATACATAAACCCAACCTCTGGGAATTGTGGTAGCAGCATTCAGAAACCACCCATTCAGGCCAACAATTTTGAACTCAAACCACAGCTAATATCACTGGTGGAGAATCATTGTTCATTTGGTGGGAGTGCTAATGAAGATCCAAACCAACATCTCACAAAATTCCTGAGAATTTGCGACACTGTGAAGTCCAATGGAGTCCAGGAAGATGCCTATAAACTGCTCTTGTTCCCATTTTCACTTAGGGACAAGGCAGCTAAGTGGCTGGAATCATTCCCAAGGGGGAGCCTAACAACCTGGGATGAGGTGGAAAGCAAGTTTCTGGCACGTTTCTACCCCCCACAAAAGGTCAATAGGCTTCGATCTGAGGTTCAGACTTTTAGACAACAAAATGGTGAAACTCTCTACGAGGCATGGGAGAGGTTCAAGGATTTGATAAGGAAATGCCCACCAGACATGTTCCATGACTGGGTGCAATTGCATATTTTCTATGATGGACTTTCTTATGAATCAAGGAAGGCTGTAGACCATTCATCAGGAGGTTCATTGAACAGGAAAAAGACTGTGGAAGAAGCCATTGAAGTGATTGAGACAGTGGCTGAGAATGAGTACTACTATGCTTCAGAGAGACACAACACTAAGGGAGTCATGGAGCTGAACCATGTTGATACAATTCTAGCCCAAAACAAGGTGTTTGCCAAGCAATTAGTAGAGCTCACCAGGAAATTAGAAACAAATCAAGTGGCTGCAATGCACACACAAGATCAAGAGGAAGTAAGCACTGAAGGAGGTGATTGGGAAGAGGCCAACTATGTGGGAAATCAACAAAGGCAACCATATGATCCACATTCCAACACTTACAACCCAGGTTGGAAAAACCACCCAAACTTTGGGTGGGGAAACCAGCAAACCCAACCACAAAACCACAAACCTTACAACCCCAACCAACATAACAATTCCACATACCAAAACTCCAACCAAAGATCATACCAAGCCACACAAAACACTTACTCCCAACCACCATATCATGGCCAAAATAATCAACCTGCCCAACCTAATCCGAATCAACAATTTCAAGATCAATTAAACAGGATAGAAGGAATGCTTGCAAACATGGGTCAGGACATAAGTGAGTTGAAAAGCTTTAGGGATGATGTGAGATCTACCTTAAGGAACCATGGTGAAAAACTCAAGAGGATGGAGTCTCGAGTAGGAGAGCTATCTCAACAGGCCCCCAAGTCGACTGCAGTGTTCCCTAGTGACACAGAAAAGAATCCTAAAGGGGAAAAAAGGGAGTGAGATGGGAAGAATGCAAGGCCATCACCATATTGAAGGAAGTCTCAGAAGAAGAAGGAATCAGACCCTCAGAACAGGAGCCAGAAATCTTGAAGAAAGGCGTGGAAGAAGCTAAGCAGGAAAGTGAAACTGAGCAAGCCAAGGAACTGCAAAATAAAGGCATGCTGGAAACATACCAACCAAAAGCACCATTTCCTCAGAGGTTAGGAGGAGGTGAAAAAGGGAAAACATATTTAAGGTTTTTAGAGACATTTAAGTCTCTCCATATCAATATTCCCTTTCTTGAGATTCTCCAGCAGATGCCTACACATATCAAGTATTTGAAGGAATTGCTGAGCAAGAAAAGAGTTTTGAAGGGAGGACAAACTGTAATAATGAACAAAGAATGCAGTGCCCTCATCAAGAAGGACATAGTCTCTAAGAAAACAGACCCAGAAAGTTTTCATATCCCCTGCATCATAGGGGAAACAAAAATTGACAGAGGATTCTGTGATCTAGGAGCTAGCATAAATGTGATGCCTCTGACTCTTATGAAGAGGCTACAACTGAATGAGGTGAGATCCACTGATGTAATCATACAACTGGCTGACAAAACTCAGAAGCAAGCTGAAGGGGTAGTTGAGAATGTGCTGGTGAAAGTGGGAAATTATTTCTTCCCCACAGACTTTGTCATTTTGGACATGGAAGAAAGCTACCTACACCCTATCATTTTGGGAAGGCCATTTCTAGCCACTGCTAGAGCGCTTATAGATGTAGAACAAGGAGAGCTAATTTTGAGAATACATGATGAACAGCTCATTTTCCATGTTTTCAAACTTGCATCTGAGCCTGAACCAGAACCTGAAAAGCCTAAGGATGATAGTAGCCATCTGTGTTTGGAGGAAAGCAATCCAGCAGCTGAAACTCTGAAACAGTCCTTGGAAGGCAAACAAGAATTGCAAGAGTTAAAGCCACAAGAATCAATAGAAACAGCTCAGAAGGATCCTCCTGGCATAAGGGTCAATGAAGAAATCCTCAAGAGAGAAGGAAGAATTGTAAAGAAATTGCCAAGAGGGTGGAGAAACAAGAAAATTCCCACTGAAGGTTTCTCTCCGGGAGATAAAGTGATATCAAGTCATTATCTGCCAATCCCACCTGGCCTCAAAACCATTCCTTCCCAGCTCCCTCAAGTGTTCACAATCAGGAAAGTTCTTTCTATGGAACATTTGGAAATTATGAAGGAATCAAATGGGGACGTTTTCATAATGAGAGGAGAGGACATCAACCACTACAATCCACCCTAACAAGGGACAACCGTCAAGCTAATGACGTTAAAGAAGCGCTTGTTGGGAGGCAACCCAACCTGAGGTAATACTCCTTTGCTGTTTCTTTTATTTGTTTCAATAAAAAGGTGAAGTAGTTTCTGTGCATTGCAAAGAATTAAGTTTGGTGTTTCACACCAAACAATGAATTCGTGGATCAATAATTCAAAGGGGAATGTGTGACTCTAAGTTTGGTGTTCCACCATACAGATCAACTGAACACAACAACCTTTGAATTATATGAAAGGAACAACCATTCTAAGCAATCACAGAAATGCTTAAAATCCTTAGCAGCAACTTCATTCCAAGGAGAATTCAAGGATTCAAAGAGCAGAGGAGTAAGTAGGAGACTAAGTTTGGTGTTCACACACCAACTTAAGACTCAGACACTTGCCCATACATAGTTGAGCTAACCACTCAAGTGCTTGAGAAGCAAGCAACTTCATCACTCTTTGCAGGAAAGGAAACAAGGATCTTAGAAAGAACATGAAGCAACAACTAGGAGAAGAAGGAGAAATCAAATTGTTTCCTGGCAACAAAGAGAAAACAAGAAATTTCACAAGGTGGTGTTGTTCCTTGACTATTCTTTAAAAGGCAAACAAAAGCATGCTTGTTCTGGTTTAAACTGTAATTGTTGAATCTTTCTGGAATGTGAAGTTTTTAGTATTAGTGTTGGTTTACTGCTTTGAATAAAGTGAATGCCTAGATGTTTGGATATAACTTCACCTTCTTAAACAAATGCTTGCCATGCTTGTTCTGTTTCCAAAAATAAAAGAAAAGTTTGAACAAAAGTAACTTGGCTCAATTAGTGACAAATCAAGTAGAATTAAGTGGTGGTATGCATGCTTGATTGTTTAGTCAGATCACTGGAAATTGAGTGTAGAATTATCATTTTTTTGTGTAGAAGTTTGAATACTGTCTATGGATCTTGATGAATAAATGTCTTTGGCCATGAAAAAGAAAGAAAAGGAAGAAGAAAAAGCCACTGAAAAAGGGCAACCAAAAAGCAAAAAAATTGAGAAAATAAGCTAGGCACCAATGGTTTGAACCTCTGAGACAAATGCCTGTGGTGTTTATGTATTAAGGATATGCTTGGATGAATAGGTTCTGAGGAGTGTTTCAACACTTGGTAACTTGGGTTAACTAACCCGGGATTATCAACCAAAAGTCCATTATCAAGAGCAACCTAAATACAAAACATTTAGTCACACAAAGAGGTGCTGGGCACCAATGTCTCAAGAAGAAATGTGAACTAAAATGCCTGTAGTGGATATGTGTAGTGCACTGATAAGAAAAAGAAAATGCCAAAGGCTTGTGCAACACATGACACTGAGCAAACAAGGAGCAAAGGAGCTCTAAGAAAAAGAAAAACAAAGAAGGGAAAAGTGCCAAGGACATAAGAATAACAAGAGGCCATAGCAGTGTTTGATGGATGCAATGAAAAAGTGATAATCTTACCTGATAAGAATGAAAAAGTGATGCTGCAACTTTCTGCATAAAACCCTTCTGATGAACTTCAAGTGCTTACTAATATAGCTGATGAGCGGATAATTTATACGCTTTTTGACATTGTTTTTAAGTAGTTTTTAGTAAGTTTAAGCTACTTTTAGGGATGTTTTCCTTAGTTTTTATGTTAAATTCATATTTCTGGACTTTACTATGAGTTTGTGTGTTTTTCTGTGATTTCAGATAATTTCTGACTGAAATTGAGGGACTTGAGCAAAACTCTGAAAAAGGCTGACAAAAGGACTGCTGATGCTGTTGGAATCTGACCTCCCTGCACTCAAAATGGATTTTCTGGAGCTACAGAACTCCAAATGGCGCGCTCTAAACGGCGTTGGAAAGTAGACATCCAGGGCTTTTCAGCAATATATAATAGTCCATACTTTATTCGGAAATTGACGACGTAACTTGGCGTTGAACGCCAAGTTCATGCTGCTGTCTGGAGTTAGACGCCAGAAAAACGTCATGATCCGGAGTTGAACGCCCAAAACACGTCATAACTCGGAGTTCAACTCCAAGAGAAGCCTCAGCTCGTGGATTGATCAAGCTCAGCCCAAACATACACCAAGTGGGTCCCGGAAGTGGATTTATGCATCAATTACTTACTCATGTAAACCCTAGGAGCTAGTTTATTATAAATAGAACATTTAACTATTGTATTAAGTATCTTTTGATCACTTTAGATCTGAGGATCAGATCTTGGGATGCATAGTTCTCAGATCAGGGGGGGCTGGCCTCTCGGCCATGCCTGAACCTTTCACTTATGTATTTTCAACGGTGGAGTTTCTACACACCATAGATTAAGGGTGTGGAGCTCCGCTGTACCTCAAGCTTCAATGCCATTAAGATGATATCCTATTCAATTCTATTTATTCCTATTTCAAGATATACGTTGCACTTCACTTTGATGAATGTGATGATCCGTGACACTCATCATCATTCTCACCTATGAACGTGCGTGATTGACAACCACTTCCGTTCTACCTTAGGCTGGGCGCATATCTCTTAGATTCCCCAACAGAATCTTCGTGGTATAAGCTAGAATTGATGGCAGCATTCTTGAGAATCCGGAAAGTCTAAACCTTGTCTATGGTATTCCGAGTAGGATTCTGGGATTGAATGACTGTGACGAGCTTCAAACTCCTGAAGGCTGGGCGTGATGACAAGCGCAAAAGAATCAATGGATTCTATTCCAACCTGATTGAGAACCGACAGATGATTAGCCATGCGAGTGACAGCCGCAGAGGACCATTTTCACTGAGAGGATGGGATGTAGCCATTGACAACGGTGATGCCCTACAAACAGCTTGCCATGGAAAGGAGTAAGAAGGATCGGATGAAAGCAATGAGGAAAGTAGAGATTCAAGAGGAGCACATCATCTCCATACACCTATCTGAAATTCCCACCATTGAATTACATAAGTACTTCTATCCGTTTTATTTATTTTATTTATCCAATTTAATTCCATTTGACCCTATGATTCCACTCACTAACTGAGATCTACAAGATGACCATAGCTTGCTTCATACCAACAATCTCCGTGGGATCGACCCTTACTCACGTAAGGTATTACTTGGACGACCCAGTGCACTTGCTGGTTAGTTGAGCGAGACTGTGAAGTTAATTTTAGACCATGGTATTGTGTACCAAGTTTTTGGAGCCATTACCGAGGAATATTATTCGAGTTGTGTGAAAGTATAAATCACAATTTCGCCCACCAAGTTTTTGGCGCCGTTGCCGGGGATTGTTCGAGTATGGACAACTGACGGTTCATCTTGTTGCTCAGATTAGGTAATTTTTATTTTATTAAAAAAAAAAATTTCGAAAATCTTTTCAAAATCTTCTCCCTATTTTCGAAAATTATTCAAAAATTTTTTAATATGCATTCTAGAGTTTCATGAAGCATGTTGAAGCCTGGCTGGCTGTAAAGCCATGTCTAAATTCTTTTGGACTGAGGCTTCAAAACCATCTTCATAGAGACAAGTTAATTGGAATATTAGCTGTATGCTAAAGCTTGGCTGGCCATTGGTCATGTCTAGTGTTTTGGACTGGAGCTTTCATTGAAAGCTTGGCTGGCTATTAAGCCATGTCTAATTCCTGGACCGGAGCTTTAGACTAACATTGCATGATTCCTGGAATTCATATTAAAAATTTTGAATTTCTTATTTTATTTTTCCTATATATTTTTTCGAAAAAAATCAAATAAAATAGAAAAAAAATTAGAAAAATCATAAAAATAAAAAATATTTTGTGTTTCTTGTTTGAGTCTTGTGTCAAGTCATAAGTTTGGTGTCAATTGCATGTTCATCTTTTTCTTGCATAAAATTTTCGAAAAATTCATGCATTTATAGTGTTCATCATGATCTTTAAGTTGTTCTTGATGAACTTTCTTGTTTGATCTTCATATTTTCTTGTTTTGTGTTGTATGGTGTTTTTCATATGCATCCTTGCATTCATAGAGTCTAAACATGAAAAATTTCTAAGTTTGGTGTCTTGCATGTTTTCTTTACATTGAAAATTTTTCAAAAATATGTTCTTGATGTTCATCATGATCTTCAAAGTGTTCTTGGTGTTCATCTTGACATTCATAGTGTTCTTGCATGCAACATGTGTTTTGATCCAAATTTTTCATGCATTGAGCATTTTTAGTGTTTTTCTCTCTCATAATTAAAAATTCAAAAATCAAAAAAATATCTTTTCCTTATTTTCCTCCAAATTTTCGAAATTTTGGGTTGACTTGGTCAAAAAAATTTTAAAATTAGTTGTTTCTTACAAGTCAAGTCAAAATTTCAATTTTAAAAATCTTATCTTTTCAAAATCTTTTTCAAAAATCATATCTTTTCCATTTTTTTCTTATTTTCGAAATTTTTAAAAATTATTTTTTTCAAAAATCTTTTTCTTATCTTTTATATCTAATTTTCGAAAATTAGCTAACAATTAATGTGATTGGTTCAAAAAAATTTGAAGTTTGTTACTTTCTTGTTAAGAAAGGTTCAATCTTTAAGTTCTAGAATCTTATCTTGTAGTTTCCTGTTAGTTAAGTCATTAAAAAAAAAAATTTAATCTTTTTCAAAATATCTTTTTCTTAAAAATCTTATCTTTTTATCTTATCTTTTTCAAAATTTTATCTTTTTCAAAATTTGATTTCAAAATATCTTATCTAACTTCTTTTCTTCTTATCTTTTTAAAATTTGATTTCAAATCTTTTGCAATCAACTAACTAACTTTTTGTTTGTTTCTTATCTTTTTCAAAACCACCTAACTACTTTTCCCTCTCTAATTTTCGAAAATACCTCCCTCTTTTTCAAAAATTCTTTTTAATTAATTAATTGTTTCAAATTTTAGTTTTAATTTTCGAAAATTACTAACCCATTTTTCAAAATTATTTTCGAATTTCTCTCCCCCTCATCTCTTTCTATTTATTTTATTTATTTACTAACACTTCTCTTCACCTCTCTTCATCTCCAATCACTGCCTCTATCCTCACCATTGTGATTGGATTCTCCACTTTTATTCCTTTCTTCTTCTACTAACAATAAGGAACCTCTTTACTGTGACATAGAGGATTCCTCTTTCTTTTCTTGTTCTCTTCTTCCCTATATGAGCAGAAACAAGGACAAGAACATTCTTATTGAAGCAGATCATGAACCTGAAAGGACTCTGAAGAGGAAGTCAAGAGAAACAAAAAAATCAACAATTCAGAGAAACCTAAAAAAAAAGGGGGAGAAAAGGAAAGACAAAAAGCTTCCACCTCCAAGTCTTGGGAGATGGAAAGACTAATATAAGCCGTCATAGCTCAGTGGTAGAACATGTGGCTGCAAATCAAGAGATCCCTGAAATACCTCAGGGGATAAGTTGTCCTCCACACAAATATTGGAAGCAACTAAGGATAAAAACACCAAAATCACTAGGGATCATGCAACAGAAGCAAGAAAGAGACATAAAGGAGCTCAAAAAAAAAAAAGCACCATTGGATCTTCAAGAAGGCGCCACCCTCACTCAGGTGGACTCATTCCTTGTTCTAAATTTTTTTCCTACTTTTCGTTTTTTTTATGTTTATCTATTACATGATCATTAGTATGTAGTAACTATGTCTTAAAGCTATGAATAAATTCCATTAATCCTTCACCTCTCTCAAAAGAAAAATGTTTTAAATCAAAAGAACAAGAAGTACATGAATTTCGAATTTATCCTTGAATTTAATTTAATTATATTGATGTGGTGACAATATTTTTGTTTTCTGAATGAATGCTTGAACAGTGCATATGTCTTTTGATCTTGTTGTTTATGAATGTTAAAACTGTTGGCTCTTGAAAGAATGATGAACAAAGAGAAATGTTATTGAGGATCTGAAAAATCATGAAATTGATTCTTGAAGCAAGAAAAAGCAGTGAAAAAGAAAGCTAGCGAAAAAAAAAATTTGAAAAAAAATGGCGAAAAAAAAAATAAAAAAAAGAAAGAAGGAGCAGTAGAAAAAGCCAATAGCCCTTAAAACCAAAAGGCAAGGGTAAAAAGGATCCAAGGCTTTGAGCATCAATGGATAGGAGGGCCCAAGGAAATAAAATCCAGGCCTAAGCGGCTAGATCAAGCTGTCCCTAACCATGTGCTTGTGTCATGAAGGTCCAAGTGAAAAGCTTGAGACTGAGTGGTTAAAGTCGTGATCCAAAGCAAAAGAGTGTGCTTAAGAGCTCTGGACACCACTAACTGGGGACTCTAGCAAAGCTGAGTCACAATCTGAAAAGGTTCACCCAGTCATGTGTCTGTGGCATTTATGTATCCGGTGGTAATACTGGAAAACAAAGTGCTTAGGGCCACAGCCAAGACTCATAAGTAGCTGTGTTCAAGAATCAACATGCTTAACTAGGAAAGTCAATAACATCATCCGAAATTCTAAGTTCCTAGAGAAGCCAATCATTCTAAAATTCAAAGGAAAAAGTGAGATGCCAAAACTGTTCAGAAGCAAAAAGCTACAAGTCCCGCTCATCTAATTATAATTAATATTCATTGATATTTTGGAATTTATAGTATATTATCTTCTTTTTATCCTATTTGATTTTCAGTTGCTTGGGGACAAGCAACAATTTAAGTTTGGTGTTGTGATGAGCGGATAATTTATACGCTTTTTGGCATTGTTTTTAAGTAGTTTTTAGTAAGTTTAAGCTACTTTTAGGGATGTTTTCCTTAGTTTTTATGTTAAATTCACATTTCTGGACTTTACTATGAGTTTGTGTGTTTTTCTGTGATTTCAGGTAATTTCTGACTGAAATTGAGGGACTTGAGCAAAACTCTGAAAAAGGCTGACAAAAGGACTGCTGATGCTGTTGGAATCTGACCTCCCTGCACTCAAAATGGATTTTATGGAGCTACAGAACTCCAAATGGCGCGCTCTCAACGGCGTTGGAAAGTAGACATCCAGGGCTTTCCAGCAATATATAATAGTCCATACTTTATTCGGAAATTGACGACGTAACTTGGCGTTGAACGCCAAGTTCATGCTGCTGTCTGGAGTTAGACGCCAGAAAAACGTCATGATCCGGAGTTGAACGCCCAAAACACGTCATAACTCGGAGTTCAACTCCAAGAGAAGCCTCAGCTCGTGGATTGATCAAGCTCAGCCCAAACATACACCAAGTGGGCCCCGGAAGTGGATTTATGCATCAATTACTTACTCATGTAAACCCTAGGAGCTAGTTTATTATAAATAGAACATTTAACTATTGTATTAAGTATCTTTTGATCACTTTAGATCTGAGGATCAGATCTTGGGACGCATAGTTCTCAGATCAGGGGGGGCTGGCCTCTCGGCCATGCCTGAACCTTTCACTTATGTATTTTCAACGGTGGAGTTTCTACACACCATAGATTAAGGGTGTGGAGCTCCGCTGTACCTCAAGCTTCAATGCCATTAAGATGATATCCTATTCAATTCTATTTATTCCTATTTCAAGATATACGTTGCACTTCACTTTGATGAATGTGATGATCCGTGACACTCATCATCATTCTCACCTATGAACGTGCGTGATTGACAACCACTTCCGTTCTACCTTAGGCTGGGCGCATATCTCTTAGATTCCCCAACAGAATCTTCGTGGTATAAGCTAGAATTGATGGCAGCATTCTTGAGAATCCGGAAAGTCTAAACCTTGTCTATGGTATTCCAAGTAGGATTCTGGGATTGAATGACTGTGACGAGCTTCAAACTCCTGAAGGCTGGGCGTGATGACAAGCGCAAAAGAATCAATGGATTCTATTCCAACCTGATTGAGAACCGACAGATGATTAGCCATGCGAGTGACAGCCGCAGAGGACCATTTTCACTGAGGGGATGGGATGTAGCCATTGACAACGGTGATGCCCTACAAACAGCTTGCCATGGAAAGGAGTAAGAAGGATCGGATGAAAGCAATGAGGAAAGTAGAGATTCAAGAGGAGCACAGCATCTCCATACACCTATCTGAAATTCCCACCATTGAATTACATAAGTACTTCTATCCGTTTTATTTATTTTATTTATCCAATTTAATTCCATTTGACCCTATGATTCCACTCACTAACTGAGATCTACAAGATGACCATAGCTTGCTTCATACCAACAATCTCCGTGGGATCGACCCTTACTCACGTAAGGTATTACTTGGACGACCCAGTGCACTTGCTGGTTAGTTGAGCGAGACTGTGAAGTTAATTTTAGACCATGGTATTGTGTACCAAGTTTTTGGAGCCATTACCGAGGAATATTATTCGAGTTGTGTGAAAGTATTGGTGCGCGAAATTGTGAACAATACTTTTCACAACTCTCATAATCCCTGGTCATGAACTCCAAAAACTTGGTGGTTCAATTCCATGGCATTACACAACTTCGCACAACTAACCAGCAAGTGCACTGGGCCGTCCAAGTAATACCTTACGTGAGTAAGGGTCGATCCCACGGAGATTGTTAGTATGAAGCAAGCTATGGTCATCTTGTAAATCTTAGTCAGGCAGACTCAAATGGATATGATGATGAACGAAAATAATATGAAAGATAAAGATAGAGATACTTATGTAATTCATTGGTAGGAACTTCAGATAAGCGCATGAAGATGCTTTCCCTTCCGTCTCTCTGCTTTCCTACTATCTTCATCCAATCCTTCCTACTCCTTTCCATGGCAAGCTCGTGTAGGGTTTCACCGTTGTCAATGGCTACCTCCCATCCTCTCAGTGAAAGCGATTGCATATGCCCTGTCACGGCACGCGGAATTCAGCTGTCGGTTCTCGGTCAGGCCGGAATAATATCCATCGATACTTTTGCGTCTGTCACTAATGCCCCGCCTGCTAGGAGTTTGAAGCACGTCACAGTCATTCAGTCATTGAATCCTACTCAGAATACCACAGACAAGGTTAGACCTTCCGGATTCTCTTGAATGCTGCCATCAGTTCTCGCCTATACCACGAAGACTCTGATATCACGGAATGGTTGGCTCGTTTGTCAGGCGAGCACTCGGTTGTCAGGCGATCAACCATGCATCATGCAATCAGGAATCCAAGAGATATTCACTAGAGCATTGATTGCTTGTAGAACAGAAGTGGTTGTCAGTCACCTTGTTCATAGGTGAGAATGATGATGAGTGTCACGGATCATCACATTCATCAAGTTGAAGAACAAGTGATATCTTGGACAAAGAACAAGCGGAATTGAATGGAAGAACAATAGTAATTGCATTAATACTCGAGGTACAGCAGAGCTCCACACCTTAATCTATGGTGTGTAGAAACTCCACCGTTGAAAATACATAAGCATAAGGTCTAGGCATGGCCGAATGGCCAGCCTCCCAAATTGAGTTCAATCATAAAACATGATCAAAAGCTCTAAAGATCCCAAGATGAAAATACAATAGTAAAAGGTCCTATATATAGAAAACTAGTAGCCTAGGGTGTACAGAGATGAGTAAATGACATAAAAATCCACTTCCGGGCCCACTTGGTGTATGCTTGGGCTGAGCAATAAAGCATTTTCGTGTAGAGACTCTTCTTGGAGTTAAACGCCAGCTTTTATGCCAGTTTGGGCGTTTAACTCCCATTTGGGTGCCAGTTCCAGCGTTTAACGCTCGGATTTCTTGAGGTGACTTTAAACGCCGGTTTGGGCCATCAAATCTTGGGCAAAGTATAGACTATCATATATTGCTGGAAAGCCCAGAATGTCTACTTTCCAACGCCGTTGAGAGCGCGCCAATTGGGCTTCGGTAGCTCCAGAAAATCCACTTCGAGTGCAGGGAGGTCAGAATCCAACAGCATCTGCAGTCCTTTTCAGTCTCTGAATCAGATTTTTGCTCAGGTCCCTCAATTTCAGCCAGAAAATACCTGAAATCACAGAAAAACACACAAACTCATAGTAAAGTCCAGAAAAGTGAATTTTAGCTAAAAACTAATAAAAATATACTAAAAACTAATTAGATCATACCAAAAACATACTAAAAACAATGCCAAAAAGTATATAAATTATCCGCTCATCACAACACCAAACTTAAATTGTTGCTTGTCCTCAAGAAACTGAAAATCAAATAAGATAAAAAGAAGAGAATATGCAATGAATTCCAAAAACATCTATGAAGATCAGTATTAATTAGATGAGCGGGGCTTTTAGCTTTTTGCCTCTGAACAGTTTTGGCATCTCACTCTATCCTTTGCAACTCAGAATGATTGGCTTCTTTAGGAACTCAGAATCCAGATAGTGTTATTGATTCTCCTAGTTAAGTATGATGATTCTTGAACACAACTACTTTATGAGTCTTGGCCGTGGCCCAAAGCACTCTGTCTTCCAGTATTACCACCGGATACATACATGCCACAGACACATAATTGGGTGAACCTTTTCAGATTGTGACTCAGCTTTGCTAGAGTCCCCAATTAGAGGTGTCCAGGGTTCTTAAGCACACTCTTTTTGCCTTGGATCACAACTTTATTTCTTTCTTTCTCTTTCTTTTTCGTTTTTTTTTCGCCTCTTTTTTTTTTTGTATTCACTGCTTTTTCTTGCTTCAAGAATCATTTTTAATGATTTTTCAGATCCTCAGTAACATGTCTCCTTTTTCATCATTCTTTCAAGAGCCAACATTCATGAACCACAAATTCAAAAGACATATGCACTGTTTAAGCATACATTCAGAAGACAAAAGTAATGCCACCACATCAAAATAATTAAACTGCTATAAAATTCAAAATTCATGCAGTTCTTTTTCTTTTTCAATTTAAGGACATTTGTTTATTTAAGAAAGGTGATGGATTCATAGGAAATTCATAACTTTAAGGCATAGACACTAAGACACTAATGATCATAAAACACAAACATAGATAAACACAAAGCATAATTTTCGAAAAACAGAAAAATAAAGAACAAGGAGATTAAAGAACGGGTCCACCTTAGTGATGGCGGCTTGTTCTTCCTCTTGAAGATCCTATGGAGTGCTTGAGCTCCTCAATGTCTCTTCCTTGTCTTTGTTGCTCTTCTCTCATGATCCTTTGATCTTCTCTAATTTCATGGAGGATAATGGAGTGTTCTTGATGCTCCACCTTTAGTTGTCCCATGTTGGAACTCAGTTCTCCTAGGGAGGTGTTCAGTTGCTCCCAATAGTTTTGTGGAGGAAAGTGCATCCCTTGAGGTATCTCAGGGATCTCATGATGAGTGGGGTCTCTTGTGTGCTCCATCCTTTTCTTGGTGATGGGCTTATCCTCATCAATGGGGATGTCTCCCTCTATGTCAACTCCAACTGAATAACAGAGGTGACAAATGAGATGAGGAAAGGCTAACCTTACTAAGGTAGAGGACTTGTCCGCCACCTTATAAAGTTCTTGGGCTATAACTGATGTGTGGAAAGCGATCCAACACAAAACTCACCGGCAAGTGTACCGGGTCGCATCAAGTAGTAATAACTCACTTAGAGTGAGGTCGATCCCACAGGGATTGATGGATCAAGCAATTTTAGTGGGTGATTAGTTTAGTCAAGCTAACATTGAAGTGAATTTGGATTAAGTGTAGCCAACAGAAAGTAAATTGCAAGGAAATTAAAAGATGCAGAAACTAAAATTGCAGGAAACTTAAATAACAAGAAAGTAAAATAGCTGAAACTTAAATTGCAAGAAAAGTAAATTGCATGAATAGTAAAGGGGCTGGGGTGTTGGAATTTAAAGAGAGCAATAGATTAAGCAACTAGAAATTTAAATTGCAGAAAATGTAAATGTGCAGGAAATTAAATCAAGCTCAATATGAATAAAGATGAGAATGCAGGAAAGGAAATTGCAGAAGAGTAAATGTAGCAGAACAGAAAGTAAAATGCAGCTCAATTTCAATAGCTAAAGGAAAGTTGAAGATCTCAGGGGTGGAGGAGACTAGAAAACAAGTCTAGATCTCAATCCCTTCCTTGATCAAAGTAGAAAGCAAATTGAAGAAGAAAGAAAGATGAAAGCCGTAGAGAAAAACTTGGATCCAAAACTCAATTCACTAAATTATGCAGAAAAATAACAAGAGAGATCTTAGACCAAGAGGGAAACAGAATTCCTTCACTCTCAATCCCAGATTTAAGACAGAAACAAAAATAAAGGAAAGAGCTCCCCTACAAAGATGGAATTGATGCCTTTATATAGGCAACAAAATGAAAAATGAAAATGAAATTAAAACAAATTACAAAAATGAAAATCCTAATTTAATTGATCCATGTGCCTTTGAGTCATGTTGAGTGGGCTTTGCTTGCCTTGGATTTGAGGAAAAATGGGTTTGGTTGGCCTTGATTCAATTTGGTGAGGAATTGAATTAAATTGAATTTTGGTTGATTTTTGGCCCAAAATGTTGCTCCAGGAGGCTGCCCTGCCCTTGTGGAGGGCAGGGCAGAAATTTGGTGCATGGTGCATGAGGTTGGTGTGGCTTTGGTGTGTGTTGATGCGAGTTGGTGCGGCCAGGATTGCAAAACGCTGCCCTGCCCGTGCCAAGGGCAGGGCAAAAAATTGTGGTGCGCCAGGGACGAGGAGTGCGCACGTTGGTGCTGCCAGGGGAGGAAATTGGTGCGCCAAATTTGTTGCTTGGTGCGCCAAGTTCTTGTGCCATCCAAATGCTGCCCTGCCCGCGCCAAGGGCAGGGCAATGTTGCTACTTCCACGCCCCAAGTTCGAATCATGGAGGAGGCAAACACGCTACATCATTTTCCTTGGCTTCTTTTTGCTTATTTTTGGCCCTTAAAGATGCCTCTCGTTCCTGCCCCAATTGTGCGCCAAATATGGATTTCTATATATCGTTGGAAAGCTCTGAATGTCAGCTTTCCAACGCAACTGGAAGCACATCAATTGGACTTCTGTAGCTCAAGTTTATAGCCCTTTGAAGGAGGCATGGTCATGCTGTTAGCGCCCAGATTTTAACTTAGCCAAAATTTGCTTCATCCTCACTTTGCTTCATTATGATTCTGCCCTGCCCTTGGCAAGGGCAGGATCGTGTGCGTGCTGGCTGCTTCCTCTTTGATTTTGTCATGGGCCACGCTTTTAAAAGCGTGGCCTAAAGCTCCAAAGTGTACCCCAACTTCAAAGTGTGTCCCAAAGCTCTTTTTTCTCCTTTTTTTGTGCTTCTTTGCTTCTTTTTCTTATTATTTCCTACAAGATTTATAAAATTAAAATATCAAGAAAATATATCATTTAAGTACAAAAAGCATTCAATATTTAAGCACAAATCATCCATTTCTTGTATGAAAAAGCATAGAAAATGGGTATATGATGACATGTCATCACAACACCAAACTTAAATCTTGCTTGTCCCCAAGCAAGGAAAGAATCATGCAATAAAGATTGACAATCCAAGGTAAGAAGAATAGCAACTCAATGTTCATGGTAAGCTAGTTTTCTATGCATGCTACAATTACAAAAGAGATGTAAATGATTGATGCTTCTATCTAGCTTATTTTATGAAATCTTTTTCTTATAATTCTTCCTTGAAACAAGCTCGATGATTTTTTTTTTTCTCCTTTTGGGTGCTTTGCCCCATGAGTTAATAACAAAGCTACGACTTCTAAATGCTTTGTTTTCAAGTATTACCACTTGATACATAAGCACCACAAGCATTTAATTAGAGGACTTCATTAAGCTCATTTTTCTTTTCTTTTCTTGACTCTCTAATCATTGATGCTCAGAGCCTTGAGCTTTGAGGGAGTGCTTTTGCACTTGAGCCTAGCCTTGACTTCTAAATGTTTTGTTTTCAAGCATTTGGCTTGATACATAAACACCACAAGCACTTAGCAAATAAATTGCCATTGGTACTCAGAGCCTTCAGCTTTCTCATTCTTTCCCTTTTTCTTTTCTTGCTTTAATTGTATTTTCTTCTTCAAGGTTTTCATGATTTCAAAAGATTTCACAAAATGTACTAGATGAAAAACTTCAATTAAATAAAATCTAATGCAATTGAGCAACAATCAAACATACTAGCTTTCCAATACTTGTATGCACATGCTAAATTCTTCTTTAATTCCTTGTTTGTTTATGATCATGATGCTTTTTTGCTTTTGAATTTACAAAACTCAAGTTGGTAGTCATAATGTCACAACAACATATTTCAAATCAAATTCAAGCTATGCTTAGTCATACCACACATGTATACAGAAAATATAAAGACAATCATGCAATTTAAAGTGTTAGAAACAAATGAGAGGAAAAGGAACTTTACAACCTTGTAGTCCATCTTCTCTATTGTTGTCATTTTCCTCCCATTCTTCTCCTTCCCATACCAAATCAGAATGCTTGCTCTTCCTCAAGCAACAATTAGAACAATGGTGGTGGGGTCTAAAATGGATCATGAATGTCTTACACAAGAGGATGTCAGTAGCATATGTGTTTAGGCAAGCAAGATTAAGATAACAATCAAGGCACAGAGAAATAAAAACACTATGATTGCAAACATAAGATGGTGTGCATGATACATTGCATAAAAAAAATATAAGTGGCACACCAAACTTAGTGTGACACTTTCACTTGGAATTGATGCAAGTATCTTGTAAGGATTGGAACCAAATTTTGTTGCATAGCAACACCAAACTTAGAATACAACCATATGTCACTTTATTTGAATTAAAACTAAACAAAAGAAACTGTTATATGTTAAATACAATCACCAAGTGAAGAATATATCATGAGTAATGATGTTTGGGTGATGTATTAACAAACACAGTTAATAAAAGAAAGCATTAAAAACAAGGAAATGACTAAAACAATCAAGAAAACTAAAATTGTCTAAAAAAAAAAATAACACTGCAGCGGCATTATGGTTATGTAAACAAGTGGTGTTGCTTGAATGAATTGCATAGAAAAATAAGTGGCACACCAAACTTAAAATCTTGGTGTGTCACTTTCATTTTTGATTTGATGCAATCATCCAAAAAGATTGAAAACAATTTGTTGCAAGGCAACACCAAACTTAGAATGTAATCATATGCCAATTTATTGAATTTAAACAAAGCATAGAAAGAAATGTACCTACGGTTGGGTTACCTCCCAACAAGTGCTCTTTTAGTGTCATTAGCTTGACATGTTGTTCTTCACTTTCTTCCTCTTCTTCCAATTGGTTAAGAGGAATGACTTCAAGGTGGGAGAAGTTTCAGCTTTTGTCCCCTTTCTTAGTCTTTCCTCAGCAAGCTTTCTTTTGCAAATGTCTTGATTGGTTTTGCTTGCTGGATTAGGGACAGAATTGGTGTTCTTGTCAATTGCCTTCACTTCCTTGAGTCCAAATCTTGGTGGTTGTGTAATTGTTGGAGTTTTGTCTTCATCAAGAGTTCCTTGCAGTGATGGTTCAATGAGCTTGTCCTTCATGAGCCTCTCTGTTTCCCTTGAGTTTGGACGTTCTTGATTGTCCTCCTCACTAGCTTGTTCTTCCCCTTCCTCTTTTACACTCAACATTTGCTTTAGTAGCTCTTTCATGGAGGAGGTTTGTTGATCTTCCCAAGCTTTCTTCATCTCCTCTTCATACCTTTCAATCATGGATTCAAGTGTTGAGAGTTGTTGGGTCAGGAAAGTTTGTGAGAGTTGTGAGTCTTCATGTTCCCTTGTCATCTCAAGGGCAATTTCATTTTCAACCACCTTGTTCTTCATTGAAAGTTCACTTGATACAGTAGCCTCCTCATCTTGCTCTTCCTCCATTGAAATTTCAATTGATATAGGAACCTCTTCTTCCTCTTCTTCACTCACAGATTGTTCTGTCCAGCGTTGTTTTTGTTCTTCCATAATTTGTTCTACTCTTTCCAATAATTCTCTGGACTTTTGAAGGGGATCCTCAGCCACTAGCTCAAAGGATAAAGGTTGAGAGTTTTGTGGTTGGTGAGATGAGTTGTATGGATCTTGGAGGGAATTTTGTGTTGAGGCATAATCAAATGATGAAGAATTTTGAAATGAGAAACTGGGAAGTAAGGGTGGATAATTTTTCATGTGATTTGACTGCTCAGAATTTGCAATTTCTTGGTGATACTCCCATCCACCATGAGGATAATGATATGAATCATTTTGTGGTGGTGGTTGGTATCCCTCATAATTCTCTTGCTCATCTTGTGTCTGTGAAGCATTTCTCCATGGATTGGAGCGCTCATAATCTGTGATTTCTTGGTGATATTCCCAACCACCATTAGAGATCGGTGATGGTGGGTGATATCCCATAAAATTTTGTTTGACCATAAGATGAGTTGAACTCCATTTGTATTTTATAAACATCAATGAAATCAGAAATTCATGTCACAAGATAGAATTTCTTAGTGAGGCAATAACTCAAACACCTTGCTATCAATTTAAAACAGAGAACAAAAACAAAAAAATGCTTGATCTAGACTTCTCACCCACTTAATCATTGTTGATCTAATCAATCCCCGGCAACGGCGCCAAAAACTTGATGTGTGGAAAGCGATCCAACACAAAACTCACCGGCAAGTGTACCGGGTCGCATCAAGTAGTAATAACTCACTTAGAGTGAGGTCGATCCCACAGGGATTGATGGATCAAGCAATTTTAGTGGGTGATTAGTTTAGTCAAGCTAACATTGAAGTGAATTTGGATGAAGTGTAGCCAACAGAAAGTAAATTGCAAGGAAATTAAAAGATGCAGAAACTAAAATTGCAGGAAACTTAAATAACAAGAAAGTAAAATAGCTGAAACTTAAATTGCAAGAAAAGTAAATTGCATGAATAGTAAAGGGGCTGGGGTGCTGGAATTTAAAGAGAGCAATAGATTAAGCAACTAGAAATTTAAATTGCAGAAAATGTAAATGTGCAGGAAATTAAATCAAGCTCAATATGAATAAAGATGAGAATGCAGGAAAGGAAATTGCAGAAGAGTAAATGTAGCAGAACAGAAAGTAAAATGCAGCTCAATTTCAATAGCTAAAGGAAAGTTGAAGATCTCAGGGGTGGAGGAGACTAGAAAACAAGTCTAGATCTCAATCCCTTCCTTGATCAAAGTAGAAAGCAAATTGAAGAAGAAAGAAAGATGAAAGCCGTAGAGAAAAACTTGGATCCAAAACTCAATTCACTAAATTATGCAGAAAAATAACAAGAGAGATCTTAGACCAAGAGGGAAACAGAATTCCTTCACTCTCAATCCCAGATTTAAGACAGAAACAAAAATAAAGGAAAGAGCTCCCCTACAAAGATGGAATTGATGCCTTTATATAGGCAACAAAATGAAAAATGAAAATGAAATTAAAACAAATTACAAAAATGAAAATCCTAATTTAATTGATCCATGTGCCTTTGAGTCATGTTGAGTGGGCTTTGCTTGCCTTGGATTTGAGGAGAAATGGGTTTGGTTGGCCTTGATTCAATTTGGTGAGGAATTGAATTAAATTGAATTTTGGTTGATTTTTGGCCCAAAATGTTGCTCCAGGAGGCTGCCCTGCCCTTGTGGAGGGCAGGGCAGAAATTTGGTGCATGGTGCATGAGGTTGGTGCGGCTTTGGTGTGTGTTGATGCGAGTTGGTGCGGCCAGGATTGCAAAACGCTGCCCTGCCCGTGCCAAGGGCAGGGCAAAAAATTGTGGTGCGCCAGGGACGAGGAGTGCGCACGTTGGTGCTGCCAGGGGAGGAAATTGGTGCGCCAAATTTGTTGCTTGGTGCGCCAAGTTCTTGTGCCATCCAAATGCTGCCCTGCCCGCGCCAAGGGCAGGGCAATGTTGCTACTTCCACGCCCCAAGTTCGAATCATGGAGGAGGCAAACACGCTACATCATTTTCCTTGGCTTCTTTTTGCTTATTTTTGGCCCTTAAAGATGCCTCTCGTTCCTGCCCCAATTGTGCGCCAAATATGGATTTCTATATATCGTTGGAAAGCTCTGAATGTCAGCTTTCCAACGCAACTGGAAGCACATCAATTGGACTTCTGTAGCTCAAGTTTATAGCCCTTTGAAGGAGGCATGGTCATGCTGTTAGCGCCCAGATTTTAACTTAGCCAAAATTTGCTTCATCCTCACTTTGCTTCATTATGATTCTGCCCTGCCCTTGGCAAGGGCAGGATCGTGTGCGTGCTGGCTGCTTCCTCTTTGATTTTGTCATGGGCCACGCTTTTAAAAGCGTGGCCTAAAGCTCCAAAGTGTACCCCAACTTCAAAGTGTGTCCCAAAGCTCTTTTTTCTCCTTTTTTTGTGCTTCTTTGCTTCTTTTTCTTATTATTTCCTACAAGATTTATAAAATTAAAATATCAAGAAAATATATCATTTAAGTACAAAAAGCATTCAATATTTAAGCACAAATCATCCATTTCTTGTATGAAAAAGCATAGAAAATGGGTATATGATGACATGTCATCACAACACCAAACTTAAATCTTGCTTGTCCCCAAGCAAGGAAAGAATCATGCAATAAAGATTGACAATCCAAGGTAAGAAGAATAGCAACTCAATGTTCATGGTAAGCTAGTTTTCTATGCATGCTACAATTACAAAAGAGATGTAAATGATTGATGCTTCTATCTAGCTTATTTTATGAAATCTTTTTCTTATAATTCTTCCTTGAAACAAGCTCGATGATTTTTTTTTCTCCTTTTGGGTGCTTTGCCCCATGAGTTAATAACAAAGCTACGACTTCTAAATGCTTTGTTTTCAAGTATTACCACTTGATACATAAGCACCACAAGCATTTAATTAGAGGACTTCATTAAGCTCATTTTTCTTTTCTTTTCTTGACTCTCTAATCATTGATGCTCAGAGCCTTGAGCTTTGAGGGAGTGCTTTTGCACTTGAGCCTAGCCTTGACTTCTAAATGTTTTGTTTTCAAGCATTTGGCTTGATACATAAACACCACAAGCACTTAGCAAATAAATTGCCATTGGTACTCAGAGCCTTCAGCTTTCTCATTCTTTCCCTTTTTCTTTTCTTGCTTTAATTGTATTTTCTTCTTCAAGGTTTTCATGATTTCAAAAGATTTCACAAAATGTACTAGATGAAAAACTTCAATTAAATAAAATCTAATGCAATTGAGCAACAATCAAACATACTAGCTTTCCAATACTTGTATGCACATGCTAAATTCTTCTTTAATTCCTTGTTTGTTTATGATCATGATGCTTTTTTTGCTTTTGAATTTACAAAACTCAAGTTGGTAGTCATAATGTCACAACAACATATTTCAAATCAAATTCAAGCTATGCTTAGTCATACCACACATGTATACAGAAAATATAAAGACAATCATGCAATTTAAAGTGTTAGAAACAAATGAGAGGAAAAGGAACTTTACAACCTTGTAGTCCATCTTCTCTATTGTTGTCATTTTCCTCCCATTCTTCTCCTTCCCATACCAAATCAGAATGCTTGCTCTTCCTCAAGCAACAATTAGAACAATGGTGGTGGGGTCTAAAATGGATCATGAATGTCTTACACAAGAGGATGTCAGTAGCATATGTGTTTAGGCAAGCAAGATTAAGATAACAATCAAGGCACAGAGAAATAAAAACACTATGATTGCAAACATAAGATGGTGTGCATGATACATTGCATAAAAAAAATATAAGTGGCACACCAAACTTAGTGTGACACTTTCACTTGGAATTGATGCAAGTATCTTGTAAGGATTGGAACCAAATTTTGTTGCATAGCAACACCAAACTTAGAATACAACCATATGTCACTTTATTTGAATTAAAACTAAACAAAAGAAACTGTTATATGTTAAATACAATCACCAAGTGAAGAATATATCATGAGTAATGATGTTTGGGTGATGTATTAACAAACACAGTTAATAAAAGAAAGCATTAAAAACAAGGAAATGACTAAAACAATCAAGAAAACTAAAATTGTCTAAAAAAAAATAACACTGCAGCGGCATTATGGTTATGTAAACAAGTGGTGTTGCTTGAATGAATTGCATAGAAAAATAAGTGGCACACCAAACTTAAAATCTTGGTGTGTCACTTTCATTTTTGATTTGATGCAATCATCCAAAAAGATTGAAAACAATTTGTTGCAAGGCAACACCAAACTTAGAATGTAATCATATGCCAATTTATTGAATTTAAACAAAGCATAGAAAGAAATGTACCTACGGTTGGGTTACCTCCCAACAAGTGCTCTTTTAGTGTCATTAGCTTGACATGTTGTTCTTCACTTTCTTCCTCTTCTTCCAATTGGTTAAGAGGAATGACTTCAAGGTGGGAGAAGTTTCAGCTTTTGTCCCCTTTCTTAGTCTTTCCTCAGCAAGCTTTCTTTTGCAAATGTCTTGATTGGTTTTGCTTGCTGGATTAGGGACAGAATTGGTGTTCTTGTCAATTGCCTTCACTTCCTTGAGTCCAAATCTTGGTGGTTGTGTAATTGTTGGAGTTTTGTCTTCATCAAGAGTTCCTTGCAGTGATGGTTCAATGAGCTTGTCCTTCATGAGCCTCTCTGTTTCCCTTGAGTTTGGACGTTCTTGATTGTCCTCCTCACTAGCTTGTTCTTCCCCTTCCTCTTTTACACTCAACATTTGCTTTAGTAGCTCTTTCATGGAGGAGGTTTGTTGATCTTCCCAAGCTTTCTTCATCTCCTCTTCATACCTTTCAATCATGGATTCAAGTGTTGAGAGTTGTTGGGTCAGGAAAGTTTGTGAGAGTTGTGAGTCTTCATGTTCCCTTGTCATCTCAAGGGCAATTTCATTTTCAACCACCTTGTTCTTCATTGAAAGTTCACTTGATACAGTAGCCTCCTCATCTTGCTCTTCCTCCATTGAAATTTCAATTGATATAGGAACCTCTTCTTCCTCTTCTTCACTCACAGATTGTTCTGTCCAGCGTTGTTTTTGTTCTTCCATAATTTGTTCTACTCTTTCCAATAATTCTCTGGACTTTTGAAGGGGATCCTCAGCCACTAGCTCAAAGGATAAAGGTTGAGAGTAATTTTGTGGTTGGTGAGATGAGTTGTATGGATCTTGGAGGGAATTTTGTGTTGAGGCATAATCAAATGATGAAGAATTTTGAAATGAGAAACTGGGAAGTAAGGGTGGATAATTTTTCATGTGATTTGACTGCTCAGAATTTGCAATTTCTTGGTGATACTCCCATCCACCATGAGGATAATGATATGAATCATTTTGTGGTGGTGGTTGGTATCCCTCATAATTCTCTTGCTCATCTTGTGTCTGTGAAGCATTTCTCCATGGATTGGAGCGCTCATAATCTGTGATTTCTTGGTGATATTCCCAACCACCATTAGAGATCGGTGATGGTGGGTGATATCCCATAAAATTTTGTTTGACCATAAGATGAGTTGAACTCCATTTGTATTTTATAAACATCAATGAAATCAGAAATTCATGTCACAGGATAGAATTTCTTAGTGAGGCAATAACTCAAACACCTTGCTATCAATTTAAAACAGAGAACAAAAACAAAAAATGCTTGATCTAGACTTCTCACCCACTTAATCATTGTTGATCTAATCAATCCCCGGCAACGGCGCCAAAAACTTGATGTGTGGAAAGCGATCCAACACAAAACTCACCGGCAAGTGTACCGGGTCGCATCAAGTAGTAATAACTCACTTAGAGTGAGGTCGATCCCACAGGGATTGATGGATCAAGCAATTTTAGTGGGTGATTAGTTTAGTCAAGCTAACATTGAAGTGAATTTGGATGAAGTGTAGCCAACAGAAAGTAAATTGCAAGGAAATTAAAAGATGCAGAAACTAAAATTGCAGGAAACTTAAATAACAAGAAAGTAAAATAGCTGAAACTTAAATTGCAAGAAAAGTAAATTGCATGAATAGTAAAGGGGCTGGGGTGCTGGAATTTAAAGAGAGCAATAGATTAAGCAACTAGAAATTTAAATTGCAGAAAATGTAAATGTGCAGGAAATTAAATCAAGCTCAATATGAATAAAGATGAGAATGCAGGAAAGGAAATTGCAGAAGAGTAAATGTAGCAGAACAGAAAGTAAAATGCAGCTCAATTTCAATAGCTAAAGGAAAGTTGAAGATCTCAGGGGTGGAGGAGACTAGAAAACAAGTCTAGATCTCAATCCCTTCCTTGATCAAAGTAGAAAGCAAATTGAAGAAGAAAGAAAGATGAAAGCCGTAGAGAAAAACTTGGATCCAAAACTCAATTCACTAAATTATGCAGAAAAATAACAAGAGAGATCTTAGACCAAGAGGGAAACAGAATTCCTTCACTCTCAATCCCAGATTTAAGACAGAAACAAAAATAAAGGAAAGAGCTCCCCTACAAAGATGGAATTGATGCCTTTATATAGGCAACAAAATGAAAAATGAAAATGAAATTAAAACAAATTACAAAAATGAAAATCCTAATTTAATTGATCCATGTGCCTTTGAGTCATGTTGAGTGGGCTTTGCTTGCCTTGGATTTGAGGAGAAATGGGTTTGGTTGGCCTTGATTCAATTTGGTGAGGAATTGAATTAAATTGAATTTTGGTTGATTTTTGGCCCAAAATGTTGCTCCAGGAGGCTGCCCTGCCCTTGTGGAGGGCAGGGCAGAAATTTGGTGCATGGTGCATGAGGTTGGTGCGGCTTTGGTGTGTGTTGATGCGAGTTGGTGCGGCCAGGATTGCAAAACGCTGCCCTGCCCGTGCCAAGGGCAGGGCAAAAAATTGTGGTGCGCCAGGGACGAGGAGTGCGCACGTTGGTGCTGCCAGGGGAGGAAATTGGTGCGCCAAATTTGTTGCTTGGTGCGCCAAGTTCTTGTGCCATCCAAATGCTGCCCTGCCGCGCCAAGGGCAGGGCAATGTTGCTACTTCCACGCCCCAAGTTCGAATCATGGAGGAGGCAAACACGCTACATCATTTTCCTTGGCTTCTTTTTGCTTATTTTTGGCCCTTAAAGATGCCTCTCGTTCCTGCCCCAATTGTGCGCCAAATATGGATTTCTATATATCGTTGGAAAGCTCTGAATGTCAGCTTTCCAACGCAACTGGAAGCACATCAATTGGACTTCTGTAGCTCAAGTTTATAGCCCTTTGAAGGAGGCATGGTCATGCTGTTAGCGCCCAGATTTTAACTTAGCCAAAATTTGCTTCATCCTCACTTTGCTTCATTATGATTCTGCCCTGCCCTTGGCAAGGGCAGGATCGTGTGCGTGCTGGCTGCTTCCTCTTTGATTTTGTCATGGGCCACGCTTTTAAAAGCGTGGCCTAAAGCTCCAAAGTGTACCCCAACTTCAAAGTGTGTCCCAAAGCTCTTTTTTCTCCTTTTTTTGTGCTTCTTTGCTTCTTTTTCTTATTATTTCCTACAAGATTTATAAAATTAAAATATCAAGAAAATATATCATTTAAGTACAAAAAGCATTCAATATTTAAGCACAAATCATCCATTTCTTGTATGAAAAAGCATAGAAAATGGGTATATGATGACATGTCATCAATAACCTCATGAACTTCCACTTCTTCTCCAATCATGATGCTATGAATCATGATGGCCTGGTCTAGAGTAACTTCGGACCGGTTGCTAGTGGGAATGATTGAGCGTTGAATGAACTCCAACCATCCTCTAGCCATGGGTTTGAGGTCATGCCTTCTCAATTGAACCGGCTTGCCTCTTGAATCTCTCTTCCATTGTGCGCCCTCTTCACATATGACTGTGAGGACTTGGTCCAACCTTTGATCAAAGTTGACCCTTCTAGTGTAAGGATGTTCATCTCCTTGCATCATGGGCAAATTGAATGCTAACCTTACACTTTCCGGACTAAAATCCAAGTAATTCCCCCGAACCATAGTAAGATAATTCTTTGGATTTGGGTTCATACTTTGGTCATGGTTCTTGGTGATCCATGCATTGGCATAGAATTCTTGAACCATCAAGATTCCGACTTGTTGAATGGGGTTGGTAAGAACTTCCCAACCTCTTCTTCGGATCTCATGTCGGATCTCCGGATATTCACCCTTTTTGAGTGAAAAGGGGACCTCGGGGATCACCTTCTTCAAGGCCACAACTTCATAGAAGTGGTCTTGATGCACCCTTGAGATGAATCTATCCATCTCCCATGACTCGGAGGTGGAAGCTTTTGCCTTCCCTTTCCTCTTTTTAGAGGTTTCTCCGGCCTTGGATGCCATAAATGGTTATGGAAAAACAAAAAGCAATGCTTTTACCACACCAAACTTAAAATGTTTGCTCGTCCTCGAGCAAAAGAAGAAAGAAGAGAGTAGAAGAAGAAGAAATGAGGAGAAAGGGAATGGCTTTGTATTCGGCCAAAGGGGAGAGAGATGGTGTTTAAGGTGTGTGAAAATGAAGGAGTGAAGGAGGGTTTATATAGGAGAGAGGGAGAGGGTGGTTCGGCCATTTGAGGGTGGGTTTGGGTGGGAAAGTGGTTTGAATTTGAATGGAGGGGTAGGTGGGTTTTTATGAAGGATGGATGTGAGTGGTGAAGAGAAAGAGGGGATTTGATAGGTGAGGGGTTTTTGGGGAAGAGGAGTTGAGGTGATTGGTGAATGGGTTGGTGGGGATCCTGTGGGGTCCACAGATCCTGTGGTGTCAAGGAAAAGTCATCCCTGCACCAAATGGCTAACAAAATCACGTTTTGTGCCATTTCTGGCGTTAAACGCCGGGCTGGTGCCCATTCCTGGCGTTTAACGCCAGGTTCTTGCCCTTTTCTGGCGTTTAACGCCAGTCTGGTGCCCCTTTCTGGCGTTAAACGCCCAGAATAGTGCCAGACTGGGCGTTAAACGCCCAACAGCTAACCTTACTGGCGTTTAAACGCCAGTAAGTGCGTCCTCCAGGGTGTGCTATTTTTCTTCCTATTTTTCATTCTGTTTTTGCTTTTTTCATTGATTTTGTGACTTCTTATGATCATCAACCTACAAAAAAAAGATAAAATAACAAAAGAAATAGTTAATTATAAAACATTGGGTTGCCTCCCAACAAGCGCTTCTTTAATGTCATTAGCTTGACAGAGGACTCTCATGGAGCCTCACAAATACTCAGAGCCATGTTGGAACCTCCCAACACCAAACTTAGAGTTTGAATGTGGGGGTTCAACACCAAACTTAGAGTTTGGTTGTGGCCTCCCAACACCAAACTTAGAGTTTGACTGTGGGGGCTCTGTTTGACTCTGATTTGAGAGAAGCTCTTCAAGCTTCCTCTCCATGGTGACAGAGGGATATCCTTGAGCCTTAAACACCAAGGATTCTTCATTCACTTGAATGATCAACTTTCCTCTATCAACATCAATCACAGCCTTTGCTGTGGCTAGGAAGGGTCTGCCAAGGATGATGGATTCATCCATGCACTTCCCAGTCTCTAGGACTATGAAATCAGTAGGGATATAATGGTCCTCAACTTTAACCAGAACATCCTCTACAAGTCCATAGGCTTGTTTTCTTGAGTTGTCTGCCATCTCTAGTGAGATTTTTGCAGCTTGCACCTCAAAGATCCCTAGTTTCTCCATTACAGAGAGGGGCATGAGGTTTACACTTGACCCTAAGTCACACAAGGCCTTCTTGAAGGTCATGGTGCCTATGGTACATGGTATTGAAAACTTCCCAGGATCCTGCCTCTTTTGAGGCAATTTCTGCCTAGACAAGTCATCCAGTTCTTTGGTGAGCAAAGGGGGTTCATCCTCCCAAGTCTCATTTCCAAATAACTTGTCATTTAGCTTCATGATTGCTCCAAGGTATTTAGCAACTTGCTCTTCAGTGACATACTCATCCTTTTCAGAGGAAGAATACTCATCAGAGCTCATGAATGGCAGAATTAATTCCAATGGAATCTCTATAGTCTCATTTTGAGCCTCAGATTCCCATGGTTCCTCATTGGGGAACTCATTGGAAGCCAATGGACGCCCAGTGAGTCCTTCCTCAGTGGCGTTCACTGCCTCTTCTTCCTCCCAGAATTCGGCCATATTGATGGCCTTGCACTCTCCCTTTGGATTTTCTTCAGTATTGCTTGGGAGAGTACTAGGAGGGGTTTCAGTGATTTTCTTGCTCAGCTGACCCACTTGTGCCTCCAAATTCCTAATGGAGGACCTTGTTTCAGTCATGAAACTTTGAGTGGTTTTGATTAGATCAGAGACCATGGTTGCTAAGTCAGAGGTATTCTGCTTAGAACTCTCTGTCTGTTGCTGAGAAGATGATGGAAAAGGTTTGCCATTGCTAAACCTATTTCTTCCACCATTATTGTTGTTGAAACCTTGTTGAGGTTTCTCTTGATTCTTCCATGAGAAATTTGGGTGATTTCTCCATGAAGAATTATAGGTGTTTCCATAGGGTTCTCCTAGGTAATTCACCTCTTCCATTGAAGGGTTCTCAGGATCATAGGCTTCTTCCTCAGATGAAGCATCCTTAGTACTGCTTGGTGCATTTTGCATTCCAGACAGACTTTGAGAAATTAAATTGACTTGTTGAGTCAATATTTTGTTCTGAGCCAAAATGGCATTCAGAGCATCAATCTCAAGAACTCCTTTCTTCTGATTAGTCCCATTGTTCACAGGATTCCTTTCAGAAGTGTACATGAATTGGTTATTTGCAACCGTTTCAATTAGCTCTTGAGCCTCTGCAGGCGTCTTCTTCAGATGAAGAGATCCTCCAGCAGAGCTATCCAAAGACATCTTGGATAGTTCAGAGAGACCATCATAGAAAATACCTATGATGCTCCATTCAGAAAGCATGTCAGATGGACATTTTCTGATCAATTGTTTGTATCTTTCCCAAGCTTCATAGAGGGATTCTCCATCCTTCTGTCTGAAGGTTTGGACTTCCACTCTAAGCTTACTCAATTTTTGAGGTGGAAAGAACTTTGCCAAGAAGGCATTGACTAGTTTTTCCCAAGAGTCCAGGCTTTCTTTAGGTTGAGAATCCAATCATATTCTAGCTCTGTCTCTTACAGCAAAAGGGAATAGCATGAGTCTGTAGACTTCAGGGTCAACCCCATTAGTCTTGACAGTGTCACAGATTTGCAAGAATTCAGCTAAGAACTGATGAGGATCTTCCAATGGGTTTCCATGGAACTTGCAATTCTGTTGCATTAGAGAAACTAATTGAGGCTTAAGCTCAAAGTTGTTTGCTCTAATGGCAGGGATAGAGATGTTTCTCCCATAGAAGTCGGGAGTAGGTGCAGTAAAGTCACCCAGCACCTTCCTTGCATTGTTGGCATTGTTGTTGTTTTCGGCTGCCATGTGTTCTTCTTCTTTGAAGAATTCGGTCAGGTCCTCTAAAGAGAGTTGTGCTTTAGCTTCTCTTAGCTTTCGCTTCAAGGTCCTCTCAGGTTCAGGGCCAGCTTCAACAAGAATGCCTTTGTCTTTGCTCCTGCTCATAAGAAAGAGAAGGGAACAAGAAAATGTGGAATCCTCTATGTCACAGTATAGAGATTCCTTGAAGTGTCAGAGGAAAAGAAGGGTAGAAGACAGAAGTAGAAAATTCGAATTTATCAGAGGAGATGGAGTTCGAATTTTTGCATTAAGGAATAGTGTTAGTCCATAAATATAAGAATGTGAGGAGAAGGGAAGTAATTTTCGAAAATTAAGTGAAAGATTTTGAAAATATTTTTGAAAAACATTACTTGATTTTCAAAAATGAAAGTGGAAAAGAAATCAAGTGATTTTTGAAAAAGATTTTGAAAGTAGAGATAAAAAAGATTTGATTAAAAACTATTTTGAAAAAGATGAGGTTAAGAAGATATGATTGGTTTTTAAAAAAATGTGATTGAGAAGATATGATTTGAAAACAATTTTAAAAAGATTTGATTTTAAAAACTAGTAACTTGGCTATCAAGAAAAGATATGATTCAAACATTAAACCTTTCTCAACAGAAAAGGCAACATACTTGAAATGTTGAGTCAAATCATTAATTGATAGTAAGTATCTTTGAAAAAGGAAAGAAATTGATTTTGAAAACATTTGATTGAAGAGATATGATTTGAAAAAGATTTGATTTTGAAAAACTTTGAAAACTTGAAAAAAAATTGATTCGAAAACAAAATTCTCCCCCTTGTGCCATCCTGGCGTTAAACGCCCAGAATGGTGCACATTCTGGCGTTTAACGCCCAAAACTATACCCTTTTGGGCGTTAAACGCCCAACCAGGTACCCTGGCTGGCGTTTAAACGCCAGTCTGTCCTTCTTCACTAGGCGTTTTGAACGCCCAGCTTTTTTTGTGCAATTCCTCTGCTGTATGTTCTGAATCTTCAATTCTCTTGTATTATTGACTTGAAAGGACACAAATTAAAAATATTTTTGGATTTTTAATAATAAAGAATAATCAAAATGCAACTAAAATCAAATAACAATGCATGCAAGACACCAAACTTAGCAGTTTGTATACTACTGACACTAATGAGAATGCATATGAGACACACAAAATACTTCAAGTCAATAGAATTCAAAGATTAGAGCACGGGAATCATCAAGAACATCTTGAAGATCACTAAGACACATGAATGAATGCATGCAATTGACACCAAACTTAAGATGAGACTAGTGTCTCAACAAGAAACATAACATATTTTTGGTTTTTTATGATTATTTTTTTTGTGCTTTTTCGAAAATTAAGTGGGAAAAGATATCAAAATTCTTAATGAGAATTCCAGGAATCAGTGCAATGTTAGTCTAAGACTCCGGTCCAGGAATTAGACATGGCTTCACAGCCAGCCAAGCTTTCAAAGAAAGCTTCGGTCCAAAACACTAGACATGGCCAAAGGCCAGCCAAGCCTTAGCAAATCACTGCTCCAAAAGCAAGATTGATGAAAATCAACAAGCTCTTGTGATGATAAGTCGAAACCTCGGTCCAATGAGATTAGACATGGCTTCTCAGCCAGCCAGACTTCAACAAATCATCATGAAACTCTAGAATTCATCTTCAAGAATTTCGAAAAAAAAAATACCTAATCTAAGCAACAAGATGAACCGTCAGTTGTCCAAACTTGACAATCTCAGGCATTGTTACCAAAAGCTTGCTCAAAACTTGAACAATCCCCGGCAACGGCGCCAAAAACTTGGTGCGCGAAATTGTGAACAATACTTTTCACAACTCTCATAATCCCTGGTCATGAACTCCAAAAACTTGGTGGTTCAATTCCATGGCATTACACAACTTCGCACAACTAACCAGCAAGTGCACTGGGTCGTCCAAGTAATACCTTACGTGAGTAAGGGTCGATCCCACGGAGATTGTTAGTATGAAGCAAGCTATGGTCATCTTGTAAATCTTAGTCAGGCAGACTCAAATGGATATGATGATGAACGAAAATAATATGAAAGATAAAGATAGAGATACTTATGTAATTCATTGGTAGGAACTTCAGATAAGCGCATGAAGATGCTTTCCCTTCCGTCTCTCTGCTTTCCTACTGTCTTCATCCAATCCTTCCTACTCCTTTCCATGGCAAGCTCGTGTAGGGTTTCACCGTTGTCAATGGCTACCTCCCATCCTCTCAGTGAAAGCGATTGCATATGCCCTGTCACGGCACGCGGAATTCAGCTGTCGGTTCTCGGTCAGGCCGGAATAATATCCATCGATACTTTTGCGTCTGTCACTAACGCCCCGCCTGCTAGGAGTTTGAAGCACGTCACAGTCATTCAGTCATTGAATCCTACTCAGAATACCACAGACAAGGTTAGACCTTCCGGATTCTCTTGAATGCTGCCATCAGTTCTCGCCTATACCACGAAGACTCTGATCTCACGGAATGGTTGGCTCGTTTGTCAGGCGAGCACTCGGTTGTCAGGTGATCAACCATGCATCGTGCAATCAGGAATCCAAAAGATATTCACTAGAGCCTTGATTGCTTGTAGAACAGAAGTGGTTGTCAGTCACCTTGTTCATAGGTGAGAATGATGATGAGTGTCACGGATCATCACATTCATCAAGTTGAAGAACAAGTGATATCTTGGACAAAGAACAAGCGGAATTGAATGGAAGAACAATAGTAATTGCATTAATACTCGAGGTACAGCAGAGCTCCACACCTTAATCTATGGTGTGTAGAAACTCCACCGTTGAAAATACATAAGCATAAGGTCTAGGCATGGCTGAATGGCCAGCCTCCCAAATTGAGTTCAATCATAAAACATGATCAAAAGCTCTAAAGATCCCAAGATGAAAATACAATAGTAAAAGGTCCTATATATAGAAAACTAGTAGCCTAGGGTGTACAGAGATGAGTAAATGACATAAAAATCCACTTCTGGGCCCACTTGGTGTGTGCTTGGGCTGAGCAATGAAGCATTTTCGTGTAGAGACTCTTCTTGGAGTTAAACGCCAGCTTTTATGCCAGTTTGGGCGTTTAACTCCCATTTGGGTGCCAGTTCCAGCGTTTAACGCTGGGATTTCTTGAGGTGACTTTGAACGCCGGTTTGGGCCATCAAATCTTGGGCAAAGTATGGACTATCATATATTGCTGGAAAGCCCAGGATGTCTACTTTCCAACGCCGTTGAGAGCGCGCCAATTGGGCTTCTGTAGCTCCAGAAAATCCACTTCGAGTGCAGGGAGGTCAGAATCCAACAGCATCTGCAGTCCTTTTCAGTCTCTGAATCAGATTTTTGCTCAGGTCCCTCAATTTCAGCCAGAAAATACCTGAAATCACAGAAAAACACACAAACTCATAGTAAAGTCCAGAAAAGTGAATTTTAGCTAAAAACTAATAAAAATATACTAAAAACTAATTAGATCATACCAAAAACATACTAAAAACAATGCCAAAAAGTATATAAATTATCCGCTCATCAAGTATAAATCACAATTTCGCCCACCAATAGCCAAATGTAATTGCTTTCTGTTTCATACTTTCTTCTCAAATAACTCAGGACTTGCTTAGGGACAAGCAAGTATTAAGTTTGGTGTTGTGATGCCAAGGCATCTTAGGCTAGTTTCACTAGCATTTTTCTATTAGTTTTAGTTGTTTTATGCATTTTCTTGAGCTTAAAGTAACCAAGAATGGTTAAATGAATAACAAAGCAATGAACCATCCAAACAGTATGATTTTGATGCAAATTCCATGAGTTTTTAGTTATATTACTTGAATGCTATGAATGAAAGATTTCTCATGAAAATTTTGCAAGACTTTGATGCAGTTGTTTGGATGATTTCAGGGAAGAAGAGGCTAGGCAAGGAAGCAACAAAATCAATAAAGGAAGCTTGAATATCACATGTGGAGTTTAAGCTCCAGTTTAAGCTTAAACTGGAGCTTAAACGCCAAAATCATGAAAGCTGAGGAAAGGCTGAAAGTGGCGTTTAACCTCCAGTTTAACCTTAAACTGGAAGTTAAACGCCAGAATTGAAAGCACCAGGGAGCCATTTCCACGTTTAAGCTCCAGTTTAACCTTAAACTGGAGCTTAAACGTGTTCGACCATTCTCCTCCAGGGTTGCGTTTTGCATTTCCATATTTAAGCTCCAGTTTAAGCTTAAATTGGAGCTTAAACGTGTTCGACCTTTACCCTCCAGGATGGCTTTCCTCCATTTCCACGTTTAAGCTTCAGTTTAACCTTAAACTGAAGCTTAAACGTGTTCGACAATTCCACACTCCAGGGTTGCCTTCTTCCATTTCCACGTTTAAGCTTCAGTTTAACCTTAAACTGAAGCTTAAACGTGTTCGACTTATATCACCTCCAGGAGTGTCCAACGTTTAAGTTGCAGTTTAAGCTTAAACTGCAACTTAAACGCCACTAATTGAAAAGGTTTCTGGGCCAAAGATATTGCTGTTTAAGTTAGCATTTGAGCACAACATTAACTTAAACATACTCTGGTATGAAACCCAATTGAATATCATGGTTTATGGGATTGGGCCTGAAGAATTGATGAGTCTGGAATTTCAATTTGTTGAGTCATGTGTCATTACTTGATTATCACTAAGTTGGCTCAATGAATGTTACAGAATTGGATCAGCAGCCTCATCAGGATTATGGATCATAAACCCAAGGTAAAAGGAAATCAGAAAAAGGCCTCAAAGCCCAAGAAACACAACAGAAGCTCAATTTAGAAAGTGTATAAATAGGATAGAATTTAAGTTGAGAGAACTTTTGATCAAAGAACTTTTGGATCAATTTTTCTAGTTTTCATACTTTTTGTAATTGAATTCAGAGCTATGACTCACTAAACCCCCTTTCATTGGGTTAGGGAGCTCTATTGTAATTCAATGAATCAATAATAGTTTTTATCTTCTTCTTCAATCTTTTCTCTTGAATTTTGTTAAAAAGCTTCTCGATCTAATTCCATTGGTTAGTTGTCTTGGGAAAGAAACTATCCATAATTGGAATCCTTCGGAACCTTGGGAAAGGAATGGAGGATTCATGCTAGAGAAGCTTCTCACAGTGAATTGGATTGGGGTTTGGATGGATATTGTGACATGTAATCCTACCAAATTGTGGTTCATGAAACTGTGTGGTATAATCAGTGATCGAGCATCATCTCTTCTTATGAACATTTAAACCAAGGGATTGGGAATTTGTTTGTTTTAGAGAGAATTGGTGAGCCAAGGGATTGGGATCCAATCATATAAGATTGCCAAGCAAAATTCAATGAATGCATTGGTTGAGGAAGGGATAAAAATGTTTTGATTCGGAGATCTCAATATCTCCTGAAACCCAATGAATTCCCCATTTCTGATCTACCACTTTCTCTTTACATTTTGCAATTAAATTCATGCAATCACCCCGATCCCTTTTTAATTTCAGCAATTTAGCTTCTCGCTCTTTAATTCATGCAATTTAAGATTCCGCAATTTAAATTTCTTGCCATTTACGTTCCCCGCCAATTTTACATTCCGCAATTCTCATCTAAATCTTGATTCCGCTCAACTAGAACACACTTCTAATCCGAATTGCTCACTCAACCAATCCTTGTGGGATTCGACCTCACTCTATTGTGAGTTTTTACTTGACGTTAACCGGTGCACTTGCCGGAAGGAATTTTTGCCGATCGTGCAATTTCCTAAAATCGTAGCATCAAGTTTATGGCGCCGTTGCCGGGGATTGGTTTTCGATTGACAATTCTCAAATTGGAAGTTAACTAGATTGAGCATTTTTCTTGTTTTGTTAATTCAGTTCAAGTTACTTGTTGAATTTTAATTTCTGCACTCTGTTACTTGCTTTCTTTCTTTATGCCTTTAAATTCAAGCAACTAACTCACTGACTCACTAACTATTTGAATTAATTCCTCAACTGCTCTAACCATACTCTTCCATTAACCAAGAGTATTTCACTTGTTTGTTGCCTGTGCTGTGTTCTTGTATGACATGTAGGAGAGGAGAGATATCAACTCCTCCATATACCGAACCAGAGAGGACCCTTCATAAACTTAGAAGGGAAGCAAGAGGGAAGAGAGTACTGGGAGAAGAAGAATCTGAAGGAGAATCTGAGGACAATTTTGAGGAAGCTCTAGATCTCAACATGGATAGAGAAGTTCACAACCATGAGAGAACTGATGGAAACAATGCCATTCCCGAGAGGAGGGTTCTTGGTTCATACATAAACCCAACCTCTGGGAATTGTGGTAGCAGCATTCAGAAACCACCCATTCAGGCCAACAATTTTGAACTCAAACCACAGCTAATATCACTGGTGGAGAATCATTGTTCATTTGGTGGGAGTGCTAATGAAGATCCAAACCAATATCTCACAAAATTCCTGAGAATTTGCGACACTGTGAAGTCCAATGGAGTCCAGGAAGATGCCTATAAACTGCTCTTGTTCCCATTTTCACTTAGGGACAAGGCAGCTAAGTGGCTGGAATCATTCCCAAGGGGGAGCCTAACAACCTGGGATGAGGTGGAAAGCAAGTTTCTGGCACGTTTCTACCCCCCACAAAAGGTCAATAGGCTTCGATCTGAGGTTCAGACTTTTAGACAACAAAATGGTGAAACTCTCTACGAGGCATGGGAAAGGTTCAAGGATTTGACAAGGAAATGGCCACCAGACATGTTCCATGACTGGGTGCAATTGCATATTTTCTATGATGGACTTTCTTATGAATCAAGGAAGGCTGTAGACCATTCATCAGGAGGTTCATTGAACAGGAAAAAGACTGTGGAAGAAGCCATTGAAGTGATTGAGACAGTGGCTGAGAATGAGTACTACTATGCTTCAGAGAGACACAACACTAAGGGAGTCATGGAGCTGAACCATGTTGATACAATTCTAGCCCAAAACAAGGTGTTTGCCAAGCAATTAGTAGAGCTCACCAGGAAATTAGAAACAAATCAAGTGGCTGCAATGCACACACAAGATCAAGAGGAAGTAAGCACTGAAGGAGGTGATTGGGAAGAGGCCAGCTATGTGGGAAATCAACAAAGGCAACCATATGATCCACATTCCAACACTTACAACCCAGGTTGGAAAAACCACCCAAACTTTGGGTGGGGAAACCAGCAAACCCAACCACAAAACCACAAACCTTACAACCCCAACCAACATACGTGGCTGGTGCACGAAATTGTGATCTCAATGGTGCCAACAACTTGGTATGCACAATTGTAAATCTCAGTCAGGCGGATTAAACTGGTTATGGAGTTTTGATAATTAAAATATAAATAAACATAAGATAAAGATAGAGATACTTATGTAATTCATTGGTGGAAATTTCAGATAAGTGTATGGAGATGCCTCATTCCTTTTGAATATCTACTTTCCTACTGCCTTCATCCAATCCTTCACACTCCTTTCCATGGCAAGCTGTTTGTAGGGGGATCACCGTTGTCAATGGCTACCGTCCATCCTTTCAGTGAAAATGGTCTAGCTACGGGTTACGTAGGGCTAATCATCTGTCGGTTCTCGATCGTGTAGAAATAGGATTTACTATCCTTTTGCGTCTGTCACCACGTCCTACAGTCGCGAGTTTGAAGCTCATCATAGTCATCCCATCCCAGATCCTACTCGGAATACTACAGACAAGGTTTAGACTTTTCGGATCTCAAGAATGCTGCCAATGGATTCTAGCTTATACCACGAAGACTCTGATCTCACGGAATGGAAGGCTCTGTTGTTAGGAGAGGCAACCATGCGTCGTGGACCAGGAATCCAAGAGATACACACTCTAGCTTTCACAGGTAGAACGGAAGTGTTTGTCAGGCACGCATTCATAAGTGAGAATGGTGATGAGTGTCACGGATAATCACATTCATCAGGTTGAAGTGCGAATGAATATCTTATGATGAGAATAAGCATGAATTGAATAGAAAACAGTAGTAATTGCATTAATACTCGAGGAATAGCAGAGCTCCACACCCTTAATCTATGGTGTGTAGAAACTCTGCCGTTGAAAATACATAAGTGATGAGGTCTAGGCATGGCCGAATGGCCAGCCTCCCCAAATGACATATGATTTTGAAAATAGGGAAAAAGACCCCTAGTACAATAGTAAAAAGTTCTATTTATACTAAACTAGTTACTAGGGTTACAGAAATGAGTAAATAATACAGAAATCCACTTCCGGGCCCACTTGGTGTGTGCTTGGGCTGAGCATTGAAGCTTTCACATGTAGAGGTCTTCTGATGAGCGGATAATTTATACACTTTTTGGCACTGTTTTTAGTATGTTTTTGGTATGATCTAGTTAGTTTTTAGTATATTTTTATTAGTTTTTAGCTAAAATTCACTTTTCTGGACTTTACTATGAGTTTGTGTGTTTTTCTGTGATTTCAGGTATTTTCTGGCTGAAATTGAGGGACCTGAGCAAAAATCTGATTCAGAGACTGAAAAGGACTGCAGATGCTGTTGGATTCTGACCTCCCTGCACTCGAAGTGGATTTTCTGGAGCTACAGAAGCCCAATTGGCGCGCTCTCAATGGCGTTGGAAAGTAGACATCCTGGGCTTTCCAGCAATATATGATAGTCCATACTTTGCCCAAGATTTGATGGCCCAAACCGGCGTTCAAAGTCACCTCAAGAAATCCCAGCGTTAAACGCTGGAACTGGCACCCAAATGGGAGTTAAACGCCCAAACTGGCATAAAAGCTGGCGTTTAACTCCAAGAAGAGTCTCTACACGAAAATGCTTCATTGCTCAGCCCAAGCACACACCAAGTGGGCCCGGAAGTGAATTTTTATGTCATTTACTCATCTCTGTACACCCTAGGCTACTAGTTTTCTATAAGTAGGACCTTTTACTATTGTATTGAAAAAGATCTTGGTAGCTATCTTCGTGTTTTATGCTATCTTAGATCATTGGGAGGCTGGCCATTCGGCCATGCCTAGACCTTATGCTTATGTATTTTCAACGGTGGAGTTTCTACACACCATAGATTAAGGTGTGGAGCTCTGCTGTACCTCGAGTATTAATGCAATTACTATTGTTCTTCCATTCAATTCCGCTTGTTCTTGTTCTAAGATATCACTTGTTCTTCAACTTGATGAATGTGATGATCCGTGACACTCATCATCATTCTCACTTATGAACAAGGTGACTGACAACCACTTTTGTTCTACAAGTAACCAAGGCTCTAGTGAATATCTCTTGGATTCCTGATTGCACGATGCATGGTTGATCGCCTGACAACCGAGTGCTCGCCTGACAAACGAGCCAACCATTCCGTGAGATCAGAGTCTTCGTGGTATAGGCGAGAACTGATGGCAGCATTCAAGAGAATCCGGAAGGTCTAACCTTGTCTGTGGTATTCTGAGTAGGATTCAATGACTGAATGACTGTGACGTGCTTCAAACTCCTAGCAGGCGGGGTGTTAGTGACAGACGCAAAAGTATCAATGGATATTATTCCGGCCTGACCGAGAACCGACAGCTGAATTTCGCGTGCCGTGACAGGGCATATGCAATCGCTTTCACTGAGAGGATGGGAGGTAGCCATTGACAACGGTGAAACCCTACACGAGCTTGCCATGGAAAGGAGTAAGAAGGATTGGATGAAGACAGTAGGAAAGCAGAGAGACGGAAGGGAAGGCATCTTCATGCGCTTATCTGAAGTTCCTACCAATGAATTACATAAGTATCTCTATCTTTATCTTTTATATTATTTTCGTTCATCACCATATCCATTTGAGTCTGCCTGACTAAGATTTACATGATGACCATAGCTTGCTTCATACTAACAATCTCCGTGGGATCGACCCTTACTCACGTAAGGTATTACTTGGACGACCCAGTGCACTTGCTGGTTAGTTGTGCGAAGTTGTGTAATGCCATGGAATTGAACCACCAAGTTTTTGGAGTTCATGACCAGGGATTATGAGAGTTGTGAAAAGTATTGTTCACAATTTCGCGCACCAAGTTTTTGGCGCCGTTGCCGGGGATTGTTCAAGTTTTGAGCAAGCTTTTGGTAACAATGCCGGGGATTGTTCAGTTTGGACAACTGACGGTTCATCTTGTTGCTTAGATTAGGTATTTTTTTTTCGAAATTCTTGAAGATGAATTCTAGAGTTTCATGATGATTTGTTGAAATCTGGCTGGCTGAGAAGCCATGTCTGATTTCATTGGACCGAGGTTTCAACTTATTATCACAAGAGCTTGTTGATTTTTGTCAATCTTGCTTTTGGAGCAGTGATCTGCTAAGGCTTGGCTGGCCTCTGGCCATGTCTAGTGTTTTGGACCGAAGCTTTCTTTGAAAGCTTGGCTGGCTGTGAAGCCATGTCTAATTCCTGGACCGGAGTCTTAGACTAGCATTGCACTGATTCCTGGAATTCTCATTAAGAATTTTGATATCCTTTTCCACTTAATTTTCGAAAAACACAAAAAAATTTACAAAATCATAAAAAGACCAAAAATATGTTATGTTTCTTGTTGAGACACTAGTCTCATCTTAAGTTTGGTGTCAATTGCATGCATTCATTCATGTGTCTTAGTGATCTTCAAGATGTTCTTGAGGATTTACTTGCTCTAATCTTTGAATTCTATTGACTTGAAGTATTTTGTGTGTCTCATATGCATTCTCATTAGTGTCAGTAGTATATAAACTGCTAAGTTTGGTGTCTTGCATGCATTGTTATTTGATTTTAGTTGCATTTTGATTATTCCTTATTATTAAAAATCCAAAAATATTTTTAATTTGTGTCTTTTCAAGTCAATGATACAGAGAATTGAAGATTCAGAACATACAGCAGAGGAATTGCACAGAAAAAGCTGGGCGTTCAAAACGCCCAGTGAAGAAGGACAGACTGGCGTTTAAACGCCAGCCAGGGTACCTGGTTGGGCGTTTAACGCCCAAAAGGGTATAGTTTTGGGCGTTAAACGCCAGAATGTGCACCATTCTGGGCGTTTAACGCCAGGATGGCACAAGGGGGAAGATTTTGTTTTCAAATCAATTTTTTTCAAGTTTTCAAAGTTTTCAAAATCAAATCTTTTACAAATCATATCTTTTCAATCAAATGTTTTCAAAATCAATTCTTTCCTTTTCAAAGATACTTACTATCAATTAATGATTTGACTCAACATTTCAAGTATGTTGCCTTTTCTGTTGAGAAAGGTTTAATGTTTGAATCATATCTTTCTTGATAGCCAAGTTACTAATTTTTTTTAAAAAATCAAATCTTTTTAAAATTGTTTTCAAATCATATCTTTTCAATCACATTTTTTAAAAAAAAAAACCAATCATATCTTCTTAAACTCATCTTTTTCAAAATAGTTTTCAATCAAATCTTTTTGATTTCTAATTCAAAATCTTTTTCAAAAAATCACTTGATTTCTTTTCCACTTTCTTTTCGAAAATCAAGTAATGTTTTTCAAAAATATTTTCAAAATCTTTCACTTAATTTTCGAAAATTACTTCCTTCTCCTCACATTCTTCTATTTATGGACTAACACTATCCTTAATGCAAAAATTCGAAACTCCATCTCCTCTGATAAGTTCGAATTTCTACTTCTGTCTTCTACCCTTCTTTTCCTCTGACACTTCAAGGAATCTCTATACTGTGACATAGAGGATTCCACATTTCTTGTTCCCTCTCTTTCTTATGAGCAGGAGCAAGACAAAAAGCATTCTTGTTGAAGCTGACCCTGAACCTGAGAGGACCTTGAAGCGAAAGCTAAGAGAAGCTAAAGCACAACTCTCTTTAGAGGACCTGACCGAATTCTTCAAAGAAAAAGAACACATGGCCGAAACAAGCACAACAATGCCAACAATGCAAGGAAGGTGCTGGGTGACTTTACTGCACCTACTCCCGACTTCTATGGGAGAAGCATCTCTATCCCGCCATTAGAGCAACAACTTTGAGCTTAAGCCTCAATTAGTTTCTCTAATGCAACAGAATTGCAAGTTCCATGGAACCCATTGGAAGATCCTCATCAGTTCTTAGCTGAATTCTTGCAAATCTGTGACACTGTCAAGACTAATGGGGTTGACCCTGAAGTCTACAGACTCATGCTATTCCCTTTTGCTGTAAGAGACAGAGCTAGAATATGGTTGGATTCTCAACCTAAAGAAAGCCTGGACTCTTGGGAAAAGCTAGTCAATGCCTTCTTGGCAAAGTTCTTTTCCACCTCAAAAATTGAGTAGCTTAGAGTGGAAGTCCAACCTTCAGACAGAAGGATGGAGAATCCCTCTATGAAGCTTGGGAAAGATACAACCTTGATCAGATTTGAAGAAGACGCCTGCAGAGCTCAAGAGCTAATTGAAATGGTTGCAAATAACCAATTCATGTACACTTCTGAAAGGAATCCTGTGAACAATGGGACTAATCAGAAGAAAGGAGTTCTTGAGATTGATGCTCTGAATGCCATTCTGGCTCAGAACAAAATATTGACTCAACAAGTCAATTTGATTTCTCAAAGTCTGTCTGGAATGCAAAATGCACCAAGCAGTACTAAGGACGCTTCATCTGAGGAAGAAGCCTATGATCCTGAGAACCCTTCAATGGAAGAGGTGAATTACCTAGGAGAACCCTATGGAAACACCTATAATTCTTCATGGAGAAATCACCCAAATTTCTCATGGAAGAATCAAGAGAGACCTCAACAAGGTTTCAACAACAATAATGGTGGAAGAAATAGGTTTAGCAATGGCAAACCTTTTCCATCATCTTCTCAGCAACAGACAGAGAATTCTAAGCAGAATACCTCTAACTTAGCAACCATGGTCTCTGATCTAATTAAAACCACTCAAAGTTTCATGACTAAAACAAGGTCCTCCATTAGGAATTTGGAGGCACAAGTGGGACAGCTGAGCAAGAAAATCACTGAACTCCCTCCTTGTACTCTCCCAAGCAATACAAAAGAAAATCCAAAGGGAGAGTGCAAGGCTATTAACATGGCCGAACTCTGGGAGGAAGAAGAGGCAGTGAACGCTACTGAGGAAGGCCTCACTGGACGTCCACTGGCCTCCAATGAGTTCCCCAATGAGGAACCATGGGAATCTGAGGCTCAAAATGAGACCATAGAGATTCCATTGGAATTAATTCTGCCATTCATGAGCTCTGATGAGTATTCTTCCTCTGAAGAGGATGAGTATGTCACTGAAGAGCAAGTTGCTAAATACCTTGGAGCAATCATGAAGCTAAATGACAAGTTATTTGGAAATGAGACTTTGGGGATGAACCCCCTTTGCTCACCAAAGAACTGGATGACTTGTCTAGGCAGAAACTGCCTCAAAAGAGGCAGGATCCTGGGAAGTTTTCAATACCTTGTACCATAGGCACTATGACCCTCAAGAAGGCTCTGTGTGACTTAGGGTCAAGTGTAAACCTCATGCCCTTCTCTGTAATGGAGAAGCTAGGGATCTTTGAGGTGCAAGCTGCAAAAATCTCACTAGAGATGGCAGACAACTCAAGAAAACAAGCTTATGGACTTGTAGAGGATGTTCTGGTAAAAGTTGAAGACCATTACATCCCTACTGATTTCATAGTCCTAGAGACTGGGAGGTGCATGGATGAATCCATCATCCTTGGCAGACCCTTCCTAGCCACAGCAAAGGCTGTGATTGATGTTGATAGAGGAGAGTTAATCATTCAAGTGAATGAAGAATCCTTTGGGTTTAAGGCTCAAGGATATCCCTCTGTCACCATGGAGAGGGAGCTTGAAGAGCTTCTCTCAAATCAGAGTCAAACAGAGCCCCCACAGTCAAACTCTAAGTTTGGTGTTGGGAGGCCACAACCAAACTCTAAGTTTGGTGTTGAACCCCCACATTCAATCTCTAAGTTTGGTGTTGGGAGGTTCCAACATAGCTCTGAGTATCTGTGAGGCTCCATGGGAGTCCTCTGTCAAGCTAATGACATTAAAGAAGCGCTTGTTGGGAGGCAACCCAATGTTTTATAATTAACTATTTCCTTTTGTTATTTTATCTTTTTTGTAGGTTGATGATCATAAGAAGTCACAAAATCAATGAAAAAGCAAAAACAGAATGAAAAACAGGAAGAGAAATAGCACACCCTGGAGGACGCACTTACTGGCGTTTAAACGCCAGTAAGGTTAGCTGTTGGGCGTTTAACGCCCAGTCTGGCACCATTCTGGGCGTTTAACGCCAGAAAGGGGCACCAGACTGGCGTTAAACGCCAGAAAAGGGCAAGAAGCTGGCGTTAAACGCCAGAAATGGCACAAAACGTGATTTTGTTAGCCGTTTGGTGCAGGGATGACTTTTCCTTGACACCACAGGATCTGTGGACCCCACAGGATCCCCACCTACCCTACCACTCTCTCTCTCTTCTTCCCCTCTCCCTCTCTCCTATATAAATCCTCCTTCACTCCTTCATTTTCACACACCTTAAACACCATCCCACCCCCCTTTGGCCAATACAAAGCCATTCCCTTTCTCCTCATTTCTTCTTCTTCTACTCTCTTCTTTCTTCTTTTGCTCGAGGACGAGCAAACATTTTAAGTTTGGTGTGGTAAAGCATTGCTTTTTGTTTTCCATAACCATTTATGGCATCCAAGGCCGGAGAAACCTCTAAAAAGAGGAAAGGGAAGGCAAAAGCTTCCACCTCCGAGTCATGGGAGATGGATAGATTCATCTCAAGGGTGCATCAAGACCACTTCTATGAAAGTTGTGGCCTTGAAGAAGGTGATCCCCGAGGTCCCCTTTTCACTCAAAAAGGGTGAATATCCGGAGATCCGACATGAGATCCGAAGAAGAGGTTGGAAGTTCTTACCAACCCCATTCAACAAGTCGGAATCTTGATGGTTCAAGAATTCTATGCCCATGCATGGATCACCAAGAACCATGACCAAAGTATGAACCCAAATCCAAAGAATTATCTTACTATGGTTCGGGGGAATTACTTGGATTTTAGTCCGGAAAGTGTAAGGTTAGCATTCAATTTGCCCATGATGCAAGGAGATGAACATCCTTACACTAGAAGGGTCAACTTTGATCAAAGGTTGGACCAAGTCCTCACAGTCATATGTGAAGAGGGCGCACAATGGAAGAGAGATTCAAGAGGCAAGCCGGTTCAATTGAGAAGGCATGACCTCAAACCCATGGCTAGAGGATGGTTGGAGTTCATTCAACGCTCAATCATTCCCACTAGCAACCAGTCCGAAGTTACTCTAGACCGGGCCATCATGATTCATAGCATCATGATTGAAGAAGAAGTGGAAGTTCATGAGGTTATAGCCCAAGAACTCTATAAGGTGGCGGACAAGTCCTCTACCTTAGCAAGGTTAGCCTTTCCTCATCTCATTTGTCACCTCTGTTATTCAGTGGGAGTTGACATAGAGGGAGATATCCCCATTGATGAGGATAAGCCCATCACTAAGAAAAGGATGGAGCACACAAGAGACCCCACTCATCATGAGATCCCTGAGATGCCCCAAGGGATACACTTTCCTCCACAAAACTATTGGGAGCAACTGAACAACCTCCCTAGGAGAACTAAGTTCCAACATGGGACAACTAAGGGTGGAGCATCAAGAACACTCAATCATCCTTCATGAAATAAGAGAAGACCAAAGAATCATGAGGGAGGAGCAACAAAGACAAGGAAGAGACATTGAGGTGCTCAAGCACTCCATAGGATCTTCAAGAGGAAGAAAGAGCCGCCATCACTAAGGTGGACCCGTTTCTTGATTTCCTTGTTCTTCATTCTTCTGTTTTTCGAATTTTATGCTTATGTTTATCCATGTTTGTGTCTTGTGATCATTAGTGTCCTAGTGTCTATGCCTTAAAGTTATGAATGTCCTATGAATCCATCACCTTTCTTGAATAAAAACGTGCTTAATTGAAAAGGAAAGAATTGCATGAATTTTGAATTTTATAACAGTTTAATTATTTTGATGTGGTGGCAATACTCTTGTTCTCTGAATGTATGCTTAAACAGTGCATATGTATCTTGAATTTGTGGTTCATGAAGGTTGGCTCTTGAAAGAATGATGAAAAAGGAGACATGTTACTGAGGATCTGAAAAATCATTAAAAAATGATTCTTGAAGCAAGAAAAAGCAGTGAATACAAAAAAAAAAAAGAGAAAGCAAGCGAAAAAAAAAATAAAAAAAATCGAAAAAAAAAGGGGAAAGAGAAGAAGAAAGAAAAAGAAAGAATAAAGTTGTGATCCAAGGCAAAAAGAGTGTGCTTAAGAACCCTGGACACCTCTAATTGGGGACTTTAGCAAAGCTGAGTCACAATCTAAAAAGGTTCACCCAATTATGTGTCTGTGGCATGTATGTATCCGGTGGTAATACTGGAAGACAGAGTGCTTTGGGCCACGGCCAAGACTCATAAAGTAGCTGTGTTCAAGAATCATCATACTCTACTAGGAGAATCAATAACACTATCTGGATTCTGAGTTCCTAAAGAGGCCAACCATTCTGAATTTCAAAGGATAGAGTGAGATGCCAAGACTGTTCAGAGGCAAAAAGCTAAAAGCCCCGCTCATCTAATTAATACTGATCTTCATAGATGTTTTTGGAATTCATTGCATATTCTCTTCTTTTATCTTATTTGATTTTCAGTTGCTTGAGGACAAGCACATTTAAGTTTGGTGTTGTGATGAGCGGATAATTTATACACTTTTTTGGCACTGTTTTTAGTATGTTTTTGGTATGATCTAGTTAGTTTTTAGTATATTTTATTAGTTTTAGCTAAAATTCACTTTTCTGGACTTACTATGAGTTTGTGTGTTTTTCTGTGATTTCAGGTATTTTCTGGCTGAAATTGAGGGACCTGAGCAAAAATCTGATTCAGAGACTGAAAAGGACTGCAGATGCTGTTGGATTCTGACCTCCCTGCACTCTAAGTGGATTTTCTGGAGCTATAGAAGCCCAATTGGCGCGCTCTCAACGGCGTTGGAAAGTAGACATCCTGGCTTTCCAGCAATATGATAGTCCATACTTTGCCCAAGATTTGATGGCCCAAACCGGCGTTCAAGTCACCTCAAGAAATCCCAGCGTTAAACGCTGGAACTGGCACCCAAATGGGAGTTAAACGCCCAAACTGGCATAAAAGCTGGCGTTTAACTCCAAGAAGAGTCTCTACACGAAAATGCTTCATTGCTCAGCCCAAGCACACACCAAGTGGGCCCAGAAGTGGATTTTTATGTCATTTACTCATCTCTGTACACCCTAGGCTACTAGTTTTCTATAAGTAGGACCTTTTACTATTGTATTGAAAAAGATCTTGGTAGCTATCTTCGTGTTTTATGCTATCTTAGATCATTGGGCTGGCCATTCGGCCATGCCTAGACCTTATGCTTATGTATTTTCAACGGTGGAGTTTCTACACACCATAGATTAAGGTGTGGAGCTCTGCTGTACCTCGAGTATTAATGCAATTACTATTGTTCTTCCATCAATTCCGCTTGTTCTTGTTCTAAGATATCACTTGTTCTTCAACTTGATGAATGTGATGATCCGTGACACTCATCATCATTCTCACTTATGAACAAGGTGACTGACAACCACTTTTGTTCTACAAGCAACCAAGGCTCTAGTGAATATCTCTTGGATTCCTGATTGCACGATGCATGGTTGATCGCCTGACAACCGAGTGCTCGCCTGACAAACGAGCCAACCATTCCGTGAGATCAGAGTCTTCGTGGTATAGGCGAGAACTGATGGCAGCATTCAAGAGAATCCGGAAGGTCTAACCTTGTCTGTGGTATTCTGAGTAGGATTCAATGACTGAATGACTGTGACGTGCTTCAAACTCCTAGCAGGCAGGGCGTTAGTGACAGACGCAAAAGTATCAATGGATATTATTCCGGCCTGACCGAGAACCGACAGCTGAATTCCGCGTGCCGTGACAGGGCATATGCAATCGCTTTCACTGAGAGGATGGGAGGTAGCCATTGACAACGGTGAAACCCTACACGAGCTTGCCATGGAAAGGAGTAAGAAGGATTGGATGAAGACAGTAGGAAAGCAGAGAGACGGAAGGGAAGGCATCTTCATGCGCTTATCTGAAGTTCCTACCAATGAATTACATAAGTATCTCTATCTTTATCTTTTATATTATTTTCGTTCATCACCATATCCATTTGAGTCTGCCTGACTAAGATTTACATGATGACCATAGCTTGCTTCATACTAACAATCTCCGTGGGATCGACCCTTACTCACGTAAGGTATTACTTGGACGACCCAGTGCACTTGCTGGTTAGTTGTGCGAAGTTGTGTAATGCCATGGAATTGAACCACCAAGTTTTTGGAGTTCATGACCAGGGATTATGAGAGTTGTGAAAAGTATTGTTCACAATTTCGCGCACCATCTTCCTTGGAGTTAAACTCCAGTTTGTAACTTGTTTCTGGCGTTTAACTCTGCTTTGCAACTTGTTTTGGCGTTTAACGCCAGAATAGGTCAGAAAGCTGACGTTAAACGCCAGTTTGTATCGTCTAAACTCGGGCAAAGTATGGACTATTATATATTGCTGGAAAGCGCTGGATGTCTACTTTCCAACGCAGTTGGGAGCGCACCTTTTGGACTTCTGTAGCTCCAAAAATTCCATTTCGAGTGCAGGGAGGTCAGAATCCAATAGCATCAGCAGTCCTTTGTCAGCCTCTGAATCAGATTTTTGCTCAGGTCCCTCAATTTCAGCCATAAAGTACCTAAAACCATAGAAAAACACACAAACTCATAGTAAAGTCCATAAATGTGAATTTTGCTTAAAAACTAATAAAAATATACTAAAAATTGAATAAATCATATTAAAAGCTATGTAAAAATAATGCCAAAAAGCGTATAAATTATCCGCTCATCACAACACCAAACTTAAATTGTTGCTTGTCCCCAAGCAACTGAAAAAAAATAGGATAAAAATAAGAGAATATACAATGAATCTCACAATATCAATGAAACTTATTTCGAAATAGATGAGCAGGGCTAGTAGCTTTTTGCTTCTGAACAGTTTTGGCATCTCACTTTATCCTTTGAAATTCAGAATGATTGGCATCTATAGGAACTCAGAATTTTTGATAGTGTTATTGATTCTCCTAGTTCAGTATGTTGATTCTTGAACACAGCTACTTTATGAGTCTTGGCCGTGGCCCTAAGCACTTTGTTTTCCAGTATTACCACCAGATACATAAATGCCACAGACACATAACTGGGTGAACCTTTTCAGATTGTGACTCAGCTTTGCTAAAGTCCCCAATTAGAGGTGTCCAGAGCTCTTAAGCACACTCTTTTGCTTTGGATCACGACTTTAACCACTCAGTCTCAAGCTTTTCACTTGGACCTTCATGTCACAAGCACATGGTTAGGGACAGCTTGATTTAGCCGCTTAGGCCTGGATTTTATTTCCTTGGGCCATCCTATCCATTAATGCTCAAAGCCTTGGATCCTTTTTACCCTTGCCTCTTGGTTTTGAGGGCTATTGGCTTTTTCTGCTTGCTTTTTCTTTTTCTTTCTTTTTCTTTTTTTTTTCGCAATTTTTTTCGCTACTTTTTCGTTTTCACTGCTTTTGCTTCAAGAATCAATTTCATGATTTTTCAGATTATCAATAACATTTTTCTTTGTTCATCATTCTTTCAAGAGCCAATGATTTTAACATTCATAAACTTCACTATAAAAAATATGCACTGTTCAAGCATTCATTCGGAAAACAAAAGTATTGCCACCACATCAAAATAATTAAACTAATTTCAAGATAAAATTTGAAATCCAAGTACTTCTTGTTCTTTTGTAATTAGGCAAATTTTTCATTTAAGAGAGGTGAAGGATTCATGGAATTATTCATAGGTTCAAGACATAGACACTAGCACTAATGATCATGTAATAAAGACACAAACATAGATGACACAATAAGCATAAAAACCAAAAACAGAAAAATAAATAGACAAGGAGATTAAGGAATGAGTCCACCTTAGTGAGGGTGGCGTCTTCCTCTTGAAAATCCTATGGAGTGCTTGAGCTCCTCAATGTCTCTTCCTTGCCTTTGTTGCTCCATCCTTAGTGCTTTTGGTGCTCCTATCCTTAGTTGCTCCCAATAGTTGTGTGGAGAAAAATATATCCCTTGAGGCATCTCAGAGATTTCTTGATGAGGGAATTCCTCATACTCTTGTTGAGGTCCATGAGTGGACTCTCTTGTTGTGCAGTCAAATGCTCTACTACTAAGCTATGGACCCTTGAGATGAATCTCTCCATCTCCCATGACTCGGAGGTGGAAGCTTTTGTCTTCCCTTTCCTCTTTCTAGAGGTTTCTCCGGCCTTAGGTGCCATAAATGATTATGGAAAAATAAAAAGCAATGCTTTTACCACACCAAACTTAAAAGGTTTGCTCGTCCTCGAGCAAAAGAAGAAAGAAAGAAGGGGAAGATGAAGAGAATAGAGGAGATGGAGGGAGAGAGAATGAGTTGAGGTTGGTGGGGATCTTGTGGGGTCCATAGATCCTGAGGGGTCAAGGATTTCATCCTTGCTCCTTTTAGGCATGCAAAACGCCCTTACTGTGCAATCCTGACGTTTAACGCGAGATTGCTACTTGTTTATGGTGTTAAACGCCAGGCTACAACCTGTTTCTGGCGTTTAATGCCAGATTATAGCATGTTTCTGGTGTTTAACGCCAGTCTGGTGCTTGTTTCTGGCGTTTAACGCCTAGAATGGTGCCAGACTGGGCGTTTAACGCCCATTCTGCTACCCTTACTGGCGTTTAAACGCCAGTAAATTTCTCTTCCAGGGTGTGTTGTTTTTAATGCTGTTTTTTATTTTTTTTTATAATTTTTGCAGTTTGTTTTTGTGACTCCACATGATCATCAACGTAAAAAAAAAAGAAAATAACATAGATAAATAAAATTGGGTTGCCTCCCAATAAGCGTTTCTTTAATGTCAATAGCTTGACAGTGAGCTCTCATGGAGCTTCACAGATGTTCAGAGTATTGTTGGGACCTCCCAACACCAAACTTAGTGTTTGACTGTGGGGGCTTTGTTTGACTCTACATTAAGAGAAGCTTTTCTTGCTTCCTCTCCATGGTTGCAGAGGAAGATCCTTGAGTTTTAAACACAAGGTAGTCCTCATTCAATTGAAGGATCAACTCTCATCTGTCCACATCAATCACAGCTTTTTGCTGTGGCTAGGAAGGGTCTTCCAAGGATGATGGATTCATCCTCATCCTTCCCAGTGTCTAGGATTATAAAATCAGCAGGGATGTAAAGGCCTTTGACCTTTACTAGCACGTCCTCTACCTGTCCATAAGCCCTTTTCATGGATTTATCTGCCATTTCTAATGAGAATTTGGCAGCTTGTACCTCAAAGATTTCCAGTTTCTCTATTACAGAGAGTGGCATTAAGTTTATGTCTGACCCCAGGTCACACATAGCCTTCTCAAAGGTCATGGTGCCTATGGTACAGGAAATTAAGCATTTACCAGGATCTTGTTTCTTTTGAGGTAATGTCTGCCTAACCAAGTCATTCAATTCATTGGTGAGCAAGGGGGTTCATCCACCCAAGTCTCATTACCAAATAACTTGGTATTCAGCTTCATGATTGCTCCAAGGTACTTGACAAATGAATTTTTGCCGGTATAGAAATTATTAAGTAATCAATCGTAGTATAGTCTAAACCGACGCAAAATCCATCATCAAACAAATCTACAATTTATAACCGAGAGTATCAGTCCCGAGTCGTTCTTCCCTAGGAATGCTACAAGGATGCATGTATTGATTAAGTGGTCTTTTGTGGCTTGAAGAGTGTGGCATAAAAGTGTGAATAAAAGAAAACAACAATCAATCAATCTTAAAAGCCTTGGCCAAGGTTGAACATTGGAAGTTCCATCACTATAGCTTCCCAATTGTGATAACAAAGGAGTGTTGCTTCACTTAGTTAACCCCTAATTATAGAGGAAAGCAAGTAAAGTAATTAACTCAAGTCACAAGTCCTAGTCTTAACCTAGGGAAGTCTAGCTTTAGTGCACTCTAAGTCAATTAGCAATCCTCAATTCTCAACCAACATTGACATCCATTTTCAAGTGTCTCCAATGACTCAACCACTAGGCCAAGTGAGGGAATGCTACTCCATATCTAAAGTTGGCATTTTCTCAAACACTTGGAGGGCAAGAATGAAAGACATAGTTGAAATTGAGAAGAGATTTAGAATTAAAGCAATTCAACACAAAAGAAAACAACAATCAACAATGAACAACAATGAAAATGAGATCTTCAATGAATCAATAGAATCCAAAACAACAAAGTTAAACCTAAATCTATAAGAATGAGATTAGAGAAGATGATCTACAACATGAACAAAGTAAGTGAGTGTTGTAATAGATCTCACCAAGGAATGGTTGAGAATTGAGAAATGAAGATGAATCCTAGAGAGAAGTTGGAGTTTCTCTCTCTACAAATGTAACTCACTAAAAATATCTACCTAAGGATCTAAAATTAGTCTATGGATGTGAATGTGTGTAATGTTGTCAATCCCCTTCAATCCTTGGCTCTTATATGCATTTGGGCGCAAAGTTAGTTGCTGAAACCTCCTAAAATTGCCAGGCACGTGCTGCAATAAAGGAATCACGTGCGGACTACGCGTGCGCGCACGGTACGCGTGCGCGTCCCTGGCTGATTCTGCGATGTGCGCGCGAGCGCCTTGTGCGTACGCGTGCTTGGCCGAAATCAATTCTTTGGCTTTGTGCTCTCTCTCCACTTGCATGCTTCCTTCCTTGCTTCTTCTGATCCATGCTTAGCCTATTTCATCCTGAGATTACTAACAAACACATCAAGGCATCTTATGGAATCAAAGAGAAACTAGAATTCATCAAAATAAGACTTAAAAAGCATGTTTTTACACTTAACCACAAATAAGGGAGAGATGACAAAACCATGCTAGTTCCTAGGCTAAATGTGACAAAAGGTTATCAAAATATTCTAATTTCAATACAAAACAAACCGTCAAATTGGGGTTTGTCAACCTCCCCACACTTAAGCCTTAGCATGTCCTCATGCTAAAATAAGAAGGAACTAAGGGTCATGACATTTGAATGCAACTAAACTACATGAATCCTATCTAAGTGCAATTATCTAAGCAAATGGAAATGCTTAGTTCAAACAAATTAATTCCCAAGAGAGCATGTTTAAGCACAAGAGCTAGGCAATAGGAATTAAGTCCAAACCACGATTGTATTGAATTATCAAAAAGAGTTCAAACTTGCAAGAATATAGATAATATGGGTGAACACATGTGATTGGACTTTTGAACCCTCACCGGATGTGTATCCGCTCTATTCACTCAAGTGTTTAAGGGTTAATTCACTCAATTCTCTTCTAATCATGTTTTCCAAAATTTGATTTTCTTCTAACAATCAACACTTATTCAATGCATGCATACATTCATCATGAGGTCTTTCATTTAGGTTGTAATGGGGTTAGGGTCAAGGTAGGATCATTTATGGTTAAGTGGACTAGGATTGAATCTTTGATTAACATAGACTTTCCCACCTAACTATATAATGACCTATACAAGTTCAAACTACTCTAACTACCCATTCTCCACTTTTTCTTACATACTCATGCATTCTTATTTGGTTCATAACACTTATGCATTGATTCCTTTTTATTGACTTCACTTTAGGGCATTTTGTCCCTTCTTTATTGTATAAATTTTTTTTTCTTTTTTTCCATCATCATTTTTTTCCATTTTTTTTCTTTTCATCATTTTTTTTTCTTTATATATTTTCCTCTTTTTTTTTTCAAACTAAATACAAGAACATCAATGCATAAGGTCTCTACATTCAATTTATACATGAATATGTGCCCAATTCCTAAACATAAAAGTGTACTATCCCTTTTATCCCATCCAATATTCCCAAGCCTCACCAACTTGAATAATAGACACTCTCACTAGCCTAGGCTAATCAAAGATCCAAACAAGGACTTTTCATTGGTTTTCCGCCTTGGGCTTGTAATGAGCTAAATTGAGAATAAGTTGGTTAAGCATAGGCTCAAAATCGGCTAATCAAAGGAATATAAAAGGGTTGGCTATTTGGGTAAGTGGCTAATGAAGTGATGGCCTCAATCATGTAAATGCATAAATACAAGAAATAAATGGATATATAGAATCAAGCAAATCAAGGATTATAATCATAGAAAGAGAGCAATTTCACACAAGAATGGAAAATAAGTGGTTATAAAATGTAACCACATCAATAGGCTCAAGTCTCACAAGCTTGTGTTCTTAATTCAATACATGCTTCACAAGGTATAAAATTCAAGCAAGTTTTACCAAAAATTTTCTTTCAATCAATTGGGTTGATGCCCTATATTTAAACTTCTTGGAAAATTTCAATGTTTGACTAAGCATTGTTGTGATTGAAAAATTCAAAAATTTTCTTAGTTCACCCTTTTCTTTTTCACTTAAAACCAATTTCTTATGCAAAAAGGGTGACTAAGTATTTGCAATTCAAAATGCGATTTCTAATCACAATCTCAACTAAAAATAAAGATATGCAAAATGTATAAAGAGAAATCCAACTAAAAGTACGAAATCTATCATCAAAAACATCTAAAAACATCCAAACATCAAAATATCTAAAATCCGAAATAAGCAATAAAAGTATCCAAAATAACTAGAAATGCATCAAAATATATACAAAATGTGAAAAATAGGATAACTAGGCTGAAAAGTTCACCGGTTCCCAAATAATGCTACCGGTGCCCTCCCCACACTTAAAACCAAGCATCGTCCTCGATGCTAAACCGAAGGATCAGTGGGAGGTACAACGATAGGTGCTGGCTCTGACTGTGGCTGTGGGACTGGCTCCTCCTGAGTCTGTGGCTCTGTAGTGTCAGGGGCAACCTGCTGAACCGGTGCCTCCGCATCCTCCTCCTGATGATCCTGCTCATCAGAGGCCGGAGAATCGGGAAGCAGAGGTAGCTCAGCGCCCAAAGAAATCAGTGCCTGGTCCATCCTGTCTAAACGGCGTCTGACATGGCGTCTCTCATGCTCCAAGAACCGGAATAGACGCTGAACCAAGAGATAAGTAGGCTCAGGTGCTGCTGGAGGATCAGTAGATGATGAGGGAGCTGCTGTGGAGGTTGATGGGGCAGCTGTAGGGGCCGATGGTGAAGGTGTCCCAATAACAGCTCTAGCCCGGGAGCGGCGTCTCGCAGGTGGCCTCTCGTGCACCCAACCACCCCAGGGGATAGTAACCTCCCTGTCATCAGCATCAGGGGGTGGTGGTCGCACATCCTCATCCAGCCATGGAACCTCAGCGAGGGCCGCCATACTCGTGACCAAGGTAGGAAATGGGAGTAGGCCACGAATATGCGCCCGCCACATACACTGTCGGATAAGCCTAGGGAAAGAGACCTCCTTCCCCTCCATAACGCACCCAATCAGTAGAAGCATCTCCATAGGAATCTCAGAGAAGTGGGTGGTGGGAAGGACATAGCAAGCAAATATCATCTGCCAAGTCTTGGCCTCACGAGTCAGATGAGTAAATAGCATCCCTTTCGGCTTGGTGTTGTTGGCATCCATAACCCATGTAGCGTCCGGTATCCCAATAATAGTCCTGAGTGCCTCATAGTCAAATGTCATGCTGTGTATGGCCAACTCAGCCTGCTGATGGGCACACAGCTCATCGGGGACATGACGGCACTGTAACGCCTCCTCAATCGCAGTCTCAGTAATCATAATCTCTCTACCCCTCACCTGAACCGAATCCAAAGTTGGGCGGAAGAAGTTGCAATAGAATTCCTTCACCCAAGATATGTTGATATCACCCAATTCCCGGTCCACAAAGTCAATGCCCAATTCGAGGATCCGACCGGTAATGGATCGTCTCACATCATTGGGTAGAAGTAACTTCTTCTCAATGTTTAGCTTGGTGGTTCGATATCTAGAAAACCGGAGCTCACAGTATAGGTTGAGGAATTTGTCCGGGTTGGTGGAAGGCAATAATTGGTTTTCTTTTTCCTCATCATTCAGTGGGTTCTTAGCATAATGCTTGTAGATGGAAGGAATGGAGGGGGTAGAGTGTTTTCTTTTCTTGGAGGTAGTGGCTATGGCTTTGCCCTTATCCGACATCCTGAAAAAATATGATAGAATATATAAAACATTTAGCATGTAACAAGGAAAACATGTTCAGGATACAATTATCAAAGACTAATCATGATGTTGTAATGAATATGCAAAAGTGAACAAGTAAACCAAAAGAAATTCAAACTTCATTAAAGTCAACAACTCATTTTCAAAAGGCAAAAGTACCATCATATTCTTAAAAGATTTGTTAAAAATTGTTTAAGGTGAGTGGAAGTTAGTTGGTTAAAGAAATTAGTAAGTTAGAAAAGTAGGTTAGTGATATGATGATATTGATGCGCAATGAAAAGAAAGTTGTGGTTCATGTTCACAATGAGTAATGCAAATCTGGGAAGTCAAAAAGAAATGGAATTTTGCCCAAAAATTGGATTAAAGACCAAAATAAACTAATTTCCTTGAAAATCGGGCAGCATTCCGGCTTAAAATCGGACGTTCCCGGATAGCAAAGTAGCACAATTAGCACAAAAACAACATCAAACAAGCACAGTAGCAATGGTATAGTAATCAGGCAACAAGAAATTGCATAAGAACAGTCCAAAACCAGCATACACACCCAAATAAGCACACAACAATTAAGCACAAACAGAGCACTTATCAGGCCTAGAATCCTCTATCCAGCCCTAGCTACCTAACCGCAATTATTTCTATCTAACCTAACATGCAAAATTTGAATTCAACTTACTAACATACATGAGCAATACAGTACTAGCATACATGAACAATAAAAAGGAAAAACAGAAAAAAAAATGCAGAAATGGAGCAGGAACCTGGGAGCGGAAGAACTGAGTGTGGAAGAGAAATGGGGGTTGGGGCAGTAGAAGCAGCACTTGCGCCGCCGTGGACGGTGGCCGAAAATGACCGAGAATGAGCGGCGGTGGTGGAGGTTCGGCCAAAAGAGAGAGGGGAGTGTATGGGAGAAGACGAAGTGAATGAAGGAAAGGGAGAGTAAGGCAGCGAGCAGTGGCGGCCGCGGTGGACGGCGGCGGTGGTGGCCGCGGACAGAGGGGGTTGAGAGCCGGAATGGAGAGAGAAAGAGAGTGAGTGAAGGAGAGGGAGAGAGCGAGGATGAGTGGGGGAAGTGAATGATGGTGGTGATCGGCGGCCGCTAGTGGTGGTCACCGGAGTAGCAGAGGCGGTTATGGAGGTTAAGAGGGAGAAGAAGAAGATGGAGGTTAGGAAGAGGGAGAAGTGCGCTGCGGCGCAACGCTCTTCGCGTCTTAGGGTTATCCCATAATTTGAATCGACGCGCGCGCGCCACTTGCGCGTCCGCGTCCATTGATGACACTTGGGACCTACGCGTGCGCGTACAGCGCGCTTGCGCGTGGATGAGCAAAATGGGAAAGGACGCGTGCGCGTACAGTGTGCGCACGCGTGCATGGGGTTGGGCTAGGGGCTTAGAGTTGGCCCAACTCAGGCCTAACTCTCTGGAGGATGGCCTAGAAGTCGCGCAATCAGATCGGCGCGCACGCGGCATGTGCGCGTCCGCGCGCATTGAGAGGAATGGAGATCCACGCATGAGCGTGCAATGCGCTCTAGCGTGGGATGGTAGAAGAGGTATGGGCACGTGCGCGTACCGTGCGCGCACGCGTACATGAGATTGGGCCTGAGGCTTAGAATGGGCTTGAGGCACGCCCAACTCTCGGGTCCGTGGCTTAGTTTGGTGGCAGCACGCAAGGGCGCGCGCGCGGCAAGCGCGCGTCCGCGTAAGTTGATGATTTATGACAGGATGGCGCGCACGCGGCATGTGCGCGTCCGCGCGAGGCAAGTTGGGCTCAAGGCATAATATTTGCCCAAGGGAAGCCCAACTCTCGGGAGTGTGGCTCATGGTGCATCCACACAGGGACGCATGCGCATACATGGTGCGCTCGCGTCCATCCCCTCTTTTTTTTTTTTTTTTTTCAAGACAAATTGCTGGGTGCTCCCCTTAGTGTTCACAACTCTTATTCACTCAATCATCATACAATTCACAAAAATACAATTTTTGATATTATTTATCTACTACTAAACACAACATGCATGTGACTAAGCTAACTATTAAGTTGTACAAACAATTTGTATGAAACATCTACCTACAATGGCAACTCAAATCACTTATTAAGTAAATTTAGAGGATTGGAAAGAGTTTACCATGGTGGGGTGTCTCCCACCTAGCACTTTTAGTTTAAGTCCTTAAGTTGGACATGTTGAGAAGCTTCTTGTCATGGTGGCTTATGCTTGTACTCATCCTTGAATCTCCAAGGATCTTTGCTCCTCAATTGGTTGACAGAATTTCCAACCAATTTTATTAGGCTTGAGCATAGTTCTACCCAAGATACGAGTCCCCATATTTGGTCTTCACATAGCGAACCGGGATCCCATATCTTATTTTCGCATCCATCTGCTAGTTGAGTTTCCTGATTTTGTCGGATGGTTGGATGGCATAAATGTGGTCGACACATAGAATTCTCTTTATTCCACCAATGCTTCCTTCTAGATCCATACAAAGTGATCCTTGTCCCAACATCATCCCTATACTTTGAGGCCTTGACCTTGATGAGCTTAACACCTACTTTCCAACTACTGCACAACTCATTCTTACTTTTAATTCCACAAAGAGTTCTAAGTTGACCATCATTTTCAATCAAACCATATTCAAGTGAGAAATTAAAGCTTAGGGATAGAGATTTTACCCACTTAAATGTTGTATTGGATGGCAATTCGGGAAGAGAGGCTTCCCCACACTTGGACAATGCAAGGTCCACTTCCTTGTGCTCTTCTTTAGTTGTTTCCACCTCTTCAAAATTTTCTTCAATTTCAACCTCATCGCCTTTGTTACGTGGCTTGGTGCTATCTTCAAGAACTTCATCTTGTTTCATGAGAGGCGATTCAATTTTGAATAGAAATTCATTGATGAATGAATTCATCTCTTGATCAATCCCTTCATATTCTTCAATTTCAATATACACCATGCCAATTCCGTCTTCCTTGGGAGGTTGTGCACACTCTTCTACAATTTGAGCTCCACGTTCAGCGGGTGAGGATTCCATTGTAGAGAGAAATTCATCCACGATTGAGTCCATCTCTTGATAAGCCTCTTCTAAGTCTCCAATGATGGTATGCCTTGGAAGTTCCGCACCCTCTTCAACATCAATATCAAGCTTCTTGGAAAAGTTCTCCATGATGCTACATTCCCATGGACTTTCAACATCTCCTAAATCTTCATCCACTTCCTCTCTTTCTTCAATGATCATAGGCTCCTCCAATTGTTCCAACACAAAACTTGATTCTCCCTTTTCCACCGAACTTTCCAATTTCTCCTTCATGCTTTGCTCTTCTTTTGACTTTTCACATGTGGTCACGGAAGTACCTTGAGTGCTCAAGCATTGGTAGGCTAAGGTGGACACTACCTTGGTCAAGTTGGTCACAAACTCAAGTGTATCCTGCTTCATGGCCTCTTGTCCTTGAAGTAACAAAGTGAGAGAATCGTCTATTGGGGCTTGTGGTGGGTAGGAAGGTTCATCATCTTGGAGAGAGGGTTCATAATAGGAAGGTGGTTCTTCTTGGTAAGGTTGTGGAGATTGTGTGTATTGAGGTGGTTCTTGGGAGTAATCTTGATAAGGTTGTGGTGGTTCTAAGGGTTCTTGCTCATAATGGTCATAAAAATACGGTATGGATGATTGGTCATATGATGGATATGGATTATAGGAAGGTGCTTGGTATGGAAAGGCTTGTGAGAATGGTTGAGGTCCATGTTGAGGATGAGATTCATAGGCATATGATGGTGGTTGTGGAGTGTCACAAAAAGAATCATCATAGCCGTTAAATTGACATGCATTAGGATGGAAATTATACCTATAAGTATCCGGAGGTTGTTGCCAATAGGAGTGATCAATTCCTTGAGGCTCCTCCCATCTTTGATGGTTCCATCTATGGTACATGTTGCCATTAAAGTCCACATTTCCTACAACACAATTAGAACCAAACTCATAGCCAAAGTGAGAATTCATTATGGAAAAACAAAATAAAACTAACAAAATCTAGTAAACAAGCAAAAGACAAACTATTTACACTATTCACATATGTACAATAACCAATAACATAACACCATTGCAGTCCCCGGCAACGGCGCCATTTTGACGAATGAATTTTTGCCGGTATAGAAATTATCAAGTAATCAATCGTAGTATAGTCTAAACCGACGCAAAATCCATCATCAAAAAAATCTACAATTTATAACCGAGAGTATCAGTCCCGAGTCGTTCTTCCTTAGGAATGCTACAAGGATGCATGTATTGGTTAAGTGGTCTTTTGTGGCTTGAAGAGTGTGGCATAAAAGTGTGAATAAAAGAAAACAACAATCAATCAATCTTAAAAGCCTTGGCCAAGGTTGAACATTGGAAGTTCCATCACTATAGCTTCCCTCAATTGTGATAACAAAGGAGTGTTGCTTCACTTAGTTAACCCCTAATTATAGAGGAAAGTCAAGTAAAAGTAATTAACTCAAGTCACAAGTCCTAGTCTTACGCTAGGGAAGTCTAGCTTTAGTGCACTCTAAGTCAATTAGCAATCCTCAATTCTCAACCAACAATTGACATCCATTATTCAAGTGTCTCCAATGACTCAACCACTAGGCCAAGTGAGGGAATGCTACTCCATATCTAAAGTTGGCATTTTCTCAAACACTTGGAGGGCAAGAATGAAAGACATAGTGAAATTGAGAAGAGATTTAGAATTAAAGCAATTCAACACAAAAGAAAACAACAATCAACAATGAACAACAATGAAAATGAGATCTTCAATGAATCAATAGAATCCAAAACAACAAAGTTAAACCTAAGATCTATAAGAATTGAGATTAGAGAAGATGATCTACAACATGAACAAAGTAAAGTGAGTGTTGTAATAGATCTCACCAAGGAATGGTTGAGAATTGAGAAAATGAAGATGAATCTTAGAGAGAAGTTGGAGTTTCTCTCTCTACAAATGTAACTCACTAAAAATATCTACCTAAGGATCTAAAATTAGTCTATGGATGTGAATGTGTGTATATGTTGTCAATCCCCTTCAATCCTTGGCTCTTATATGCATTTGGGCGCCAAAGTTAGTTGCTGAAACCTCCTAAAATCGCCAGGCACGTGCTGCAATAAAGGAATCACGTGCAGACTACGACGCGTGCGCGCACGGTACGCGTGCGCGTCCCTGGTTGATTCTGCGATGTGCGCGCGAGCGCCTTGTGCGCGTACGCGTGCTTGGCCGAAATCAATTCTTTGGCTTTTTGTGCTTCTCTCCACTTGCATGCTTCCTTCCTTGCTTCTTCTGATCCATGCTTAGCCTATTTCATCCTGAGATTACTAACAAACACATCAAGGCATCTTATGGAATCAAAGAGAAACTAGAATTCATCAAAATAAGACTTAAAAAGCATGTTTTTACACTTAACCACAAATAAGGGAGAGATGACAAAACCATGCTAGTTCCTAGGCTAAATGTGACAAAAGGTTATCAAAATATTCTAATTTCAATACAAAACAAACCGTCAAATTGGGGTTTGTCAGTACTTAGCAACTTGCTCTTCAGTAATATCTTCATCCTCTTCAAAGGAGGAATAGTCATCAGAGCTCATGAATGGCAGAAGTAGGTTCAATGGAATCTCTATGGTCTCTAGATGAGCCTCAGATTCCTCAGGTTCCTCAAATGGGAACTCCTTTTTGTCCAGAGGACGTCCCATGAGGTCTTCCTCTATGGGATTCACGTCCTCCTTCTCCTCTCTAGGTTTGGCCACACCAAGTAAGGTTATGGCCTTGCACTCTCTTTTTGGATTCTCTTCTGTATTGCTTGGGAGAGTACTAGGAGGAGTTTCAGTGACTCTTTTACTCAGCTAACCCACTTGTTTTTCCAAATTTCTAATGGAGGACCTTGTTTCATTTATGAAACTTAGAGTGGCCTTAGATAGATCAGAGACTATGTTTGCTAAGCTAAAGGGGCTCTGCTCAGAATTCTCTGTCTGTTGCTGAAAGGATAATGGAATAGGCTTGCTATTGCTAAACCTGTTTCTTCCACCATTATTAAAGCCTTGTTGAGGCTTTTGTTGATCCTTCATGAGAAATTTGGATGATTTCTCCATGAGAGATTATAGGTGTTTCCATAGGCTTCACCCATGTAATTCACCTCTGCCATTGCAGGGTTCTCAGGATCATAAGCTTCTTCTTCAGAAGATGCTTCTTTAGTACTGTTGGATGCATTTTGCAATCCATTCAGACTCTGAGAAATCATATTGAATTGCTGAGTCAACATTTTGTTCTGAGCCAATATGGCATTCAGAGCATCAATTTCAAGAACTCCCTTCCTCTGAGGCGTCCCATTATTCACAGGATTCCTCCCAGAGGTGTACATGATCTGGTTATTTGCAACCATTTCAATGAGTTCCTGAGCTTCTGCAGGTGTTTTCTTCAGGTGAATAGATCCACCTGCAGAATGGTCCAATAACATCTTAGACAATTTAGACAGACCATCATAGAATATATCCAGGATGGTCCATTCTGAAAGCATGTCAGAAGGACACTTTTTGGTCAGTTGCTTGTATCTTTCTCAAGCTTCATAGAGAGATTCACCTTCTTTCTGTCTGAAGGTTTGAACATCCACTCTAAGCTTGCTCAGCTTTTGAGGAGGAAAGAACTTGGCTAAGAAAGCCGTGGCCAGCTTATCCAAGAGTTGAGGCTATCTCTAGGTTGAGAGTCCAACCATATTCTAGCTCTTGTCTCTTACAGCAAAAGGGAAAAGCATAAGCTTATAGACTTCAGGATCAACTCCATTGGTCTTAACAGTATTCCAGATCTGCAAGAATTTAGTTAAGAACTAAAAAAGATCTTCTGACGAAAGTCCATGAAACTTGTAATTCTGTTGCATCAGAGAAACTAATTGAGGCTTTAGCTCAAAGTTGTTTGCTCCAATGGCAGGGATTGAGATGCTTCTTCCATGGAAGTTGGAATTTGGTGCAGTAAAGTCACCAAGCATCTTCCTTGCATTGTTGATGGGTTCGGCCATGTCTCCTTCTTTTTCGAGATTCTCTGTAAGGTTTTCTCTGGATTGTTGTGCTTTAACTTCTCTTAACTTCTTCTTTAGAGTCCTTTCAGGTTCAGGATCTGCTTCAACAAGAATGTCCTTGTTCTTGCTCCTGCTCATATGAAAAAGAAGAGAACAGAAAAGAAGAGGAATCCTTTATGTCACAGTATAGAGATTCCTTTATGTGAGTAGAAGAATAAGAATGAAGGAAGAAGAAGAAAATTTTGAACACAGAGAAGGGAGGGGTTCGAATTTTGAGAAGAGAAGTGTTAATAAATAAATAAAATAAATAGAAAGAGAGAGAGAGAGAGAGAGAGAGAGAGAGAGAGAGGAGAAAATTCGAATTTTAATTAAGAGAAAAGAAAAATTTTTTTGTTTTTATTTTAATTATTAGTTAAAATTCGAAAATTAAGAGAAGAGGTAAAATATCTTAGAATGAGAATAAGCATGAATATCTTAGAATGAATATCTTAGAATGAGGATAAGCATGAATTGAATAGAAAACAGTAGTAATTGCATAAATACTCGAGGAACAGCAGAGCTCCACACCCTTAATCTATGGTGTGTAGAAACTCCGCCTTTGAAAATACATAAGTGATGAGGTCTAGGCATGGCCGAATGGCCAGCCTCCCCAAATGACATATGAATTTGAAAATAGGGAAAAAGACCCCTAATACAATAGTAAAAAGTTCTATTTATACTAAACTAGTTAATAGGGTTACAGAAATGAGTAAATGATGCGGAAATCCACTTTCGGGCCCACTTGGTGTGTGCTTGGGCTGAGCATTGAATCTTTCACATGTAGAGGTCTTCCTTGGAGTTAAACGCCAGTTTGTAACTTGTTTCTGGTGTTTAACTCTGCTTTGCAACTTGTTTCTGGCGTTTAACACCAGAATAGGGCAGAAAGCTGACGTTAAACGCCAGTTTGTGTTGTCTAAACTCGGGCAAAGTATAGACTATTATATATTGATTGAAAGCCCTGGATGTCTACTTTCCAAAGCAGTTAAGAGTGCACCTTTTGGACTTCTGTAGCTCCAAAAATTCCATTTCGAGTGCAGGGAGGTCAGAATCCAACAGCATCAGCAGTCCTTTGTCAGCCTCTGAATCAGATTTTTGCACAGGTTCTTCAATTTCAGCCAGAAAATACCTGAAACCACAAAAAAATACACAAACTCATAGTAAAGTCCAGAAATGTAAATTTTGCTTAAAAACTAATAAAAATATACTAAAAACTGAATAAATCATACTAAAAACTATGTAAAAACAATGCCAAAAAGCGTATAAATTATCCGCTAATCAGTGGCCGCCTCCCTCCTTATCGCCTTTGTGGCCTTGTAGCTATCGGGGAGCTTGCCGTTTTCCAAAAATCCAGTCATTGGGTCGATCCATGAGGGAACGACGCCTGCTTGGGTCATGCACATGGCGATTGTCGGTTCTTTCACCAATCATTGGATCAAAGACCGGTTTTCTGTTCCCGGCTTTGTGCTGGCCAGCTTTGAAAGGAGGTCGGCTAGTGTGTTTCTTTCTCTTGGAACATGCTGCACCACGACCTCATCGAACTCTTTGCTTAAACTCCTGACCCTTTCCAGGTATTTTTGCAACAGGGAGTCCCTGGTTTGATAGGTTCCATTGATTTGGGAAATGACGACTTGAGAGTCGCTATTCACCTCTTCTACTTGGTTGTTAGAGACCGAAAATTTGAACTTGATAGATTGCTCGTATACCATTCCAGTCGGGCTTTCTAGTATTATCCCTGCCCCTCCGAGCGTTTGGTTGGAAGCTCCATCTACTTGGAGTTTCCACTGCGTGTCCGGGGCCTCGTGAGGGTCTCCGGTTACCTCCACTAGGAAATCGACCATCGCTTGGGCTTTAATTGCGTGTCTGAGATCGTATTCCAGATCATATTGAGACAGCTTGACTGCCCAAGTCATCATCCGTCCCGCTAGGTCAGGCTTTTACAAGACTTGGTGGATCGCTTGATCCGTCCTGACGATTACTCGATGCCCCTGAAAGTATTGCCGCAACCTTTGGGACGAGGTCAGGAGTGCATAGGCTTGCTTTTCCAATTTGCTGTACCTTAAATCTGCACCTTGCAATGCTTTGCTTATAAAGTAGACTGGCTGTTGGACCTTTCCTTCTTCGCGAAAGTCGTCACGGACCTTTGAGGGAGCGCGTTGAACCATCGGATTGCTGGTCCTGCCAGGGTCACGGGAAAAGCGCGACATCTCACCTCGTCACCTACACCCTCCAGGTTCATCCTGGCCTCAAAGGCCGTTAGGTATTCTTGGGGTCCTGGGTTCCGTCGTATCTCATGTTCGTTGGCTTGTCAAAATGTTTCGACAACCGGACATCGAGAATGGAGTGGTGAAAAGGGGTTGTTCCATTATTATGGGGTTTCGTCGCCTTCTCGGTCTCTCCCTGCTCTCCTCTCGGTCTTCCTCCTCAGCGTGAGTCGCTAAGGGCCGAGTGTAGATTATGGGGTCTTGTCGTCTCCTCAGTATTTTCCTGCTTTTCCCTTGAACCTCCGACTCCGCGCGAGATGGGGGGGATCGGGAGCCTGGTGTACGCCTAGCGTGGTTCCTCCGGGGGCTTCTTCCTCGGGTTCCCCATCTCCTTTGAGGAGACCTGGGACGAGGTTAACTCGGGCTGGGTTGGTAGTGCTCCCTGGTTGCCAGCTCCCTCTCAAGGTTTTGCACCTTGTGGTGCAACTCCTGCATTATTCTCGCGTTGGCGCTTCTCTTTCCTCTGAAAGGATGCCTTTCCTAAGAACGGGAAGGAAGCTCATCCTCGCGAGAGGAAGCCAAGGAGACGACCCTACTAGTTCGGTGAGTGTTCTACTCTACGCGCGGCTCGCCTCCCTCTTGCCCTTCCACTGGACCCAACAGGAAATTCATTCACGCCAGTTTCCCACAGACGGCGCCAATGTTCGGCTAGTTCCTGAACGGGCCGGATGTGCTGGATATATGGGGGGTGACAGGGGACCTGGATCCGGGTTGCTCATGTGTGATTGGACCTCCCGGGCAATCGTTGAAGAATGAGGAAGGGGGCTCGAGGATCTTTCGGGTTGATGAAGTGATTGGGGTGGGGGGAGGAGAGGGGAGCCACCTGCAAAAGGGATTCCGATGCTTAAGTCAGAATCCGTACAAGGTGGCAGAAAAAGTAATGGATAGGTCTCGTACCTCTGGGGAGGGGTAGGACCCTCCCCTTATATAGTCTGTCCTAGGGCGGGCCCCACATTGGGAAACCCACCTTCTAGGAAACTTCCTTTCCTAGCTATTAAGGTGCTATGTGGATGGGGGGACGATGCCTGGGTCGTCTTCTGGTTCGGAGCTCACCAACCCGTTGGGTCGGCTGATGTCCTGGACTCGTGACACAGGGCCAACTGGGTCGGGTCTGAACAAGCTGTCAAAAGTAAAAAGATAGAGAGATAGAATAATATAATAATATTAGTATGATTTCTAGAGGCTTTTTAGATAGAGTAAAATAATAAGTTTAGATTTTATTTGTTATTTATTGTTACTATCAAATTAAATTTAATAAAATAATTTTTACTATTACAGAAATTAAATTAATAAAATAATTTTAGTAATAAAATAAAATTTAAAATATATTTTTAAGAGTAATTACTCAAATCTCTAAGAATTTTAGAATTGGACATTTAGTCCCTCAACTTTTGAAATATATAAAAAATCCCTCAACTCTTAATTCTGATAGACAAATCAGTCCCTGATCTTATTTTTCGTCAATAAAAAAATACTAACATGGAGGCTTGAACTAGTACACATGGCAATCAGTTATCCACGTGAAAAAACAAGATAAAACAGTCCTTGAACCCTGTTATAAAACTACATTGTTTTGGAGGGTCTAATTCTCTTCTTTCTTCTTCGAATTCTTATTCTCATTCTTTTCTTTTTTGTTTTTCTTCTGAATTTTTTATAACACCTAAAGAAATTGAAAAACTGGCTCTTTCAGCAATGGACCGATAGTAGAAATACGGTCGCAAAGATCTGTTGTGGACAAGGGAACTCACAAAACACTCATGCGGCAAGTATTTTTTTGCGGTTGTTTCCACTGGCAACGCCAGAGAAGATCGTAGCGAGCTTCAACCTTACCACCAATGCCATTTTCCTTGGTGTCTACGATGGCCATGGCGGCAATGAAGTATCTTCTTTCGTTGAAAAAACCGCATCGAAATTTCCCCTCTACAAGAACCCTACTCAAGGCTCTAACTTCGTCTCCTGTTCTTGATTACCTCTATTGCTAGCGTCATTGCTCTTCTGGATGTATTCCAGTGATGGTAGGCATGCAAGGCGCTCGGGCTCACGGGAAATGTCACTGAAGTTGTGCGAGATGTTAAGAAGTTCCTAATCTATATTTGTTCTTGTATTCAACATTTCTATTTCCTAAGAATCAGGAAGCACGAATGAGGAAAAAATGGAGGTAAAAAAGTCACTTTTGTTGTTGATGTTATCATCTTGGAAAAAGTTAGAGCATATAGTGACTCTACTTGATTTCAAAGATTTCAAAGATTTTTTGTTATTGTTAATATTAGGAGAAATTTCTAAAGACATTTTGTGTGCAAGATGGCTTATATTTATCGATGTTGGAGCATTTGGCAATGTCATGGATGTGTTGAATTGAACAAGACATGGGTTCAAAATGGAGAGTCTCCAAAATGACATAATTTTGTAACAGAATTCAAAGACTAAGTTGTCTTGTTTGTATACGTAAATAATTGACTGTGATGTGTGTTAGTTCAGGCTTTCATGTCAGTATTTTTTGTTTATCATTGATAGATAAATAAGACTAGAGACTAATTTGTCTGTTAGAATTAAAAGTTGTGCAGGTTTTTGTGTATTTCAAAAGTTAAAAACTAAAGTGTCTAATTCTAAAATCTCCCGAGACAGATTTAGGTAATTATTTTACTTTTAATTATGTTGTGGAAGAAAATAATGATTTATAGTGAGAACAAATATTCATATACTATAAAACTTCTAAATTTTTTTAAAAATCTTAGTGGAGGCAACTGGCTTCTCAGAGTATTGTGTGTGCCCGTGCTTGCTAGTCGTTACGTGTTTCACTGTCACTCTCGAATTGACAAAAGACTAACACAAGGAATTATTGCATTAGTTAGGGACCGATTGGTTCTAATTCGTGAAAAAAATGACAAATAACCTCTCACAAACCATTTTTGGATACTTAACCCCGTGTTAATGTTAAAATTGTGATATATTGATCCTCATGATGATGAAGACAATCATAGAACTCATATCTTCTGTCGGTCCTCTTTTATCTTTGCTCTTCTCTCATTAATAGTACTTAATAGTTTCTTACTAACTCATCTATACATCTTCTGTCTATTAGCTCATCCTCATCTTATGTTTAATCATCAACACAAAACCCTTAACTTAACCTATCACATCGTCACACAACAACTTCCAAAAACTCCTTACAATGAACCTAATTCTATTCGATCAAATGAAACTCAGAGGCTTACTCATGAGGTAGAGTTGTCTGCTTCAAGGATTGTTATAGACTCTCAGACATCCTTACACAATACTGGTCGCATTCCTATTCGTGGAAAAGAGGTTTTTCTTCCTCCTTTAGTTGATAAAACTACCGATCAATCGATATAAAACCCAAAACTTTTGAAAATTCTATTTTAAACTAAATTTAAATCATATATTTATTTATAGTTTTAATTTTAAAATTTATTTTATTGAAAATAATTAAAGACAATTTTAATTAATTAAATTTAAAATAAATTAAAATTTTTATTCAAACTCTATAATTATGAATTATTTTTCTATTTACAATTTAAAATTTTAGAATTATATAAATTTACAATTATTGAGCTATTTTCTATATTTAAAATATAAAGTTGGTAGTTATAAATTAATAAAAATTTTTATATATATAAATTGATTTAAATAATTTATATTTATATAAATTAATACTTTAATTTTTATAAACAGAGAAAATTAATTATATTATCTTATATTTTAAATTAGAATACTTGATTGAGAGTTAATTAGTAAATTGGTAATTAAATAATAATTTTAAAGTAATTTTAAGAGATTAAATTAGATTTTATAATAAATACAATATAACCTAAATTGATTTAGGAATTTTCAAACCCTAGTAATCCATAATCCCTAATTACAATACACAAATGCTAACTAACTTTTACCAAATTGAACCCTAAGCTCCCAAACGCAAACAGCAGCTGCAGCCCCTCTTTTGTCCAATAGAATACACGCACACACACATCAGAAAAAGAAAGAAAGAAAAAGAAAGGGGAGACAGAAGCAGGGGAAGGAGAGAAGAGAGGGAGATGCGATCTAAAGAGGAAGGAGGAGGGAGACTGCCGCTGCCATCTGTGCCACCGCCACCACATCCAGCTGCCGCCGTGTTGCAAAGAGGAGGGAGAGAGCGCGAAGAGCAGAGGGAAGAGAGAGGAAGGACGCGCGGGAGGGAACTCAGCCGTGGGGAGAGGAGACGCGTGTCTGACCCATCGCCACCGGTTGATAAACCCCATTTTTAGGGTTTATCTTGTGCTTAATTTAATAGATTTTATCAATTTTTCTAACACTTATTCAGATAATTTGCATGTTTTTAAGATTCCTTCCTAATTTTGTGCTATATTTGCAAACGTTCTTTCTAGGCCATAAAATCACTAATTTTTAATCCTCTCTTAGTACCATTCGATGCCGTGAGGTGTTTGTTAAGTGATTTCAAAGTTTATAGGGCAGAAATGGCTTGGAGGATGGAAAGGAAGCATGCAAAAGTTGAAGGAACACAAGGAATTGAAGATTTGAGAAACTGATATCGATGCGCACGCGTGGCTGAAGCGTACGCGTCACCAAGTCATCTTCCCAGAGACGCGTATGCGTGACTGACGCGTACGCGTGACCATTGCATTGTTTAGCAATGCGTGCGCGTGACTGACGCGTTTGCGTGACCGACGCGTACGCCTGACGAGCGTCACGTGCTGCAATAAAGAAAATACACTGGGGGCGATTTCGGGGCTGCTTTTAGCCCAGTTTCAAACCCGAAAATGAAGACAAGATTTTGGCAATGAAGAAGGATGAGATGAACAATTCATTCATTCACACACTTTAGGGTTTAGATGTAGGTTTTTAGAAAGAGAGAGAGAGACTCTCTCCTCTCTCTAGGTTTTAGGGTTTCTCTTAGTTTTATTTCTTCTCAAATTCAGATCTCCATATTGCTTTAGTTTAGTTTTTCTTCTACCTTTATTTGTTCTACTACTTTAGTTTATCTACTATGCTAGTTGATTTCTTTATGTTGCCAATTTAGTTTATGACTTCTTCTTATTTCCCTTGATTCCTATTAATGCAAATTACGTTTTCATGTTCATGATTGCCTTCTTTAATTCGTTGTTATTGTTTTCTTGCAATTGCTAGTCTTAGATTTTACTATTCCTTGTTAATTTTTCATGTTTTTATTTTGTACCTTCCAAGTGTTTGATAAAATGTTTGGTTGGAATTTAAAATAGATTTTTGTGTTCTTGTCTTGGATTGAATAATTTGGAGACTCTTGAATTGTCAAAGTCTCTTGTTGATTGGTGATTGAAAGTTGCTAGTTGGCTTGAGCTTCACTAAATCTAGTCTTTGATTAGGACTTGTGAACTCAAGTTGATTTCGCTCACTTGACTTTCCTTCAATTGTTAGAGGTTAACTAAGTGAGAACAACAGGCAATTACCATCATAATTAATGATGAAAATTACGATAGGAATTCCAATTCTCGACCCTTGCTAGGACTTTTCTTAGTTGTTAGTTTATTTTCTCACACTTTAAATTTTTTTGTTATCAAACCCAAAACCCAAAAATATACAAAACCATAACCAATAAGAAGTACACTGATGAGCGGATAATTTATATACTTTTTTGGCATTGTTTTTAGGTAGTTTTTAGTAGGATCTAGCTACTTTTTAATATATTTTTATTAGTTTTTATGAAAAATTCACATTTCTGGACTTTACTATGAGTTTGTGTGTTTTTCTGTGATTTCAGGTATTTTCTGGTTGAAATTGAGGGACCTGAGCAAAAATCTGATTCAGAGGCTGACAAAGGACTGCTGATGCTATTGGATTCTGACCTCCCTGCACTCAAAATGGATTTTTTGGAGCTACAGAAGTCCAACTAGCATGCTCTCAATTGTGTTGAAAAGTAGACATCCAGGAATTTTTAGAAATATATAATAGTCCATACTTTGCCCGAGTTTAGACGACGCGAACTGGCGTTCAACGCTAGCTTTCTACCCTATTCTGGCGTTAAACGCCAGAAACAAGTTGCAAACTGGCGTTTAACTCCAAGGAAGGCCTCTACACGTGGAAGCTTCAATACTCAGCACAAGCACACATCAAGTGGGCCCCAGAAGTGGATTTCTGCATTATTCACTTATTTTTGTAAACCCTAGTAACTAGGTTAGTATAAATAGAATCTTTTACTATTGTATTAGACATATTTGGATGACCTTTTGGAACATCTTTGATCATTGTTAGTCCTTAGACATTGGGGGCTGGCCTCACGGCCATGCCTACCTTATTTTCACTTATGTATTTTCAACAGTGGAGTTTCTACACACCATAGATTAAGGTGTGGAGCTCTGCTGTTCCTCGAGTATTAATGCAAAGTACAACTATTTTCTATTCAATTCATGCTTATTCTTATTCTAAGATATTCACTCGCACTTCAACTTGATGAATGTGATGATCCGTGACACTCATCACCATTCTCACTTATGAACGCATGCTTGACAACCACGTCCGTTCTACCTGCGAAAGCTAGAGTGTGTATCTCTTGGATTCCTGGTCCATGCGTTTGATTACCTCTCCTAACAATAGAGCCTTCAATTTCTTCAGATCAGAGTCTTCGGGGTATAAGCTAGAATCCATTGGCAGCATTCTTGAGATCCGAAAAGTCTAAACCTTGTCTGTGGTATTCCGAGTAGGATTTGGGATGGGATGACTATGACAAGCTTCAAACTCGTGACTGTAGGGCGTGGTGGCAGACGCAAAAGGATAGTAAATCCTATTCCTACACGATTGAGAGCCAACAGCTGATTAGCCAAGCGGGAAACCGTAGAGGACCATTTTAACTAAGAGGACAGGAAGTAGCCATTGACAACGGTGACGCCCGACCTACAGCTTGCCATAGAAAGGAGTATGAAGGATTGGATGAAGGCAGTAGGAAAGTAGAGATTCAAAAGGAGCAACGCATCTCCATACGCTTATCTGAAATTCCCACCAATGAATTACATAAGTATCTCTATCTTTATTTTATGTTTTATTTATCTTTTAATTATCAAAACTCCATAACCATTTGAATCCGCCTGACTGAGATTTACAAGGTGACCATAGCTTGCTTCAATCCGACAATCTCCGTGGGATCGACCCTTACTCACGTAAGGTTTATTACTTGGACGACCCAGTGCACTTGCTGGTTAGTTGTGCGAAGTTGTGAAAAAAGAGTGATATTACAATTGTGCATACTGATGGTGTTTTTGTGAAAAAATGAATTTCCAACACACAAATCCAACCGGCAAGTGTACCGGGTCGCATCAAGTAATAATAACTCACAAGAGTGAGGTCGATCCCACAGGGATTGATGGATCAAGCAATTTTAGTGGGTGATTAGTTTAGTCAAGCTAACATTGAAGTGAATTTGGATGAAGTGTAACTAACAGAAATTAAATAGCAAGGAGAATTAAAGTGCAGAAAGTAAAATTGCAGGAAACTTAAAGAACAAGAAAGTAAAATTGCAAGAATCTTAAATGACAAGAAATGTAAATTGCATTAAATGTAAAGGGGAATGGGAACAAAGAGATTAAAACAAGCAGCAAGCAGAACTTGGAATAATTGCATAAGAATTAAATTGCATGAAAAGTAAAAGGACTTGGGAGCTGGGAATTAAAATTCAATAAGAGAATGTAAAGATCATTCAGGCAGAGAGCTAGAATATGAAATGGGATGCAGCAGATTTAAACAGAAATGGAAAATTGCTTGAATATAAAAGGGAATTGAGGAATGGGATTGCAGGATCTAAACAAAGAAAGAGTAAATTGCAACAATTAGTAGTGCAGGAATTAAATCAGAAGCAATAAAAGCTTAAACAAAAATTAAAGTAAAATGCATCAAGGTTCACAGAAGAACCAAAAGTGAAATTGGGTCTCAGGTCTCAAGAGACTAGGTAACAGAGCCTAGATCTCTATTTACCTTCCTAGATCCAAGTAAACAAAGCAATTGACAGAGAATTAAAAGAGAAAGCAGTAGAAGAACAGAAATAAACTTGAATTATGCAGAAAAAGAGTTGAAGAGAATTTGAATGGGAATTGAGACAGAATTTCCTCAATTTCTCACACCCAAAACTCAGAAACAGAAGATTAAAATTGGCCACACAAGATTGAGGAAGGAGAGAGATCAATTCTCCTCCCCAATTCTCAGAAATCTCAAAGGAAAGCTAAAATGCAAGTGGAAAGGAAAATTATAAAATAAAGTCTCCAGCCCCCCAATTACATAAAGCTAGCTCCTATTTATACACTTTCTATTCTTGAATTTTGGGGTTTGGATGGGCTTTTGATTTTGTGAAGAAATGAATTAAATTGGGTTTTTAATTCAATTTTAGCCCATGAAGGAAAATTGCTTCCAGGAGGCTGCCCTGCCCTTGTGGAGGGCAGGGCAGAAAATTGAAGCTTGGTGTGAGAATTGGTGCGGCGTGGTGCGAGGATTGGTGCGCCAAAGGTGCGTGGAACGCTGCTTGGTGCGCAAGGATGCTGCCCTGCCCGCGCCAAGGGCAGGGCAGGAAAAGTTGGTGCGCCATGATTGAGAGTTGGTGCGCGCATGGTGCTGCCAGGGGAGTGATTTGGTGTGCCAGGAATGTGCGTGATGCACCACACGATGCTGCCCTGCCCGCGCCAAGGGCAGGGCAGAGTTTCAAAAATGAGGTTCCGTGTGTCTCCCTCTTCGAGCCTTGGTGGAAGCATTTTGGTTTATTTTTGCTTGTTTTTGGCCCTTAAAGATGCCTTTCGTTCCTGCCTCAATTGGACGCCAAATATGGATTTCTATATATCGTTGGAAAGCTCTGAATGTCAGCTTTCCAACGCAACTGGAAGCACATCAATTGGAAGTCTGTAGCTCAAGTTATAGCCCTTTGAAGTAGGCATGGTCATGCTGTGTGCGGCCAGATTTTAACTTAGCGAAAATTTTGCTTCCAATCACATTTTGCATCACAATTCTGCCCTGCCCTTGGCAAGAGCAGGATCGTGTGCGTGCTGGCTGCTTCCTTTCTTGATTTGGTCATGGGCCACGCTTTTAAAAGCGTGGCCTAAGGCTCCAAAGTGTACCCAACTTCAAAGTGTGTCCCAAAGCTCTTTTTTCTCCTTTTTTTTGTGCTTCTTTGCTTCTTTTTCTTCTTATTTCCTACAAGATTTATAAAATTAAAATATCAAGAAAATATATCATTTAAGTACAAAAAGCATTCAATATTTAAGCACAAATCATCAATTTCTTGTATGAAAAAGCATAGAAAATGGGTATATGATGACATGTCATCACATACCAAGTTGTTAGCGCCATTGAGATCACAATTTCGTGCACCAAGTTTTTGGCACTGTTGCCGGGGATTGTTCGAGTTTGGACAACTGACGGTTCATCTTGTTGCTCAGATTAGGTAATTTTCTTCTTATTTGGTTTTCAAAAAGTTTTCAAAAATCTTTCAATATTTTTCTTCTTTTTCGTTTTTCCACAATTAATTTTGGAAAAATCCAAAAAAAAATTATAAAATCATAAAAACCAAAAATAATTTGTGTTTCTTGTTTGAGTCTAGTGTCAATTTTTAAGTTTGATGTCAATTGAATGTTTTAGTTTTTCTAAAAATTTTCAAAAATTCATGCATTGCATTCTTCATGATCTTCAAGTTATTCTTGATAAGTCTTCTTGTTTGATCTTCATATTTCTTGTTTTGTGTCTTTTGTTATTTTTCATATGCATTTTTGAATTATTAGTGTCTAAACATGAAAAAATTTTTAAGTTTGGTGTCTTGCATGTTTTCTTTTCTTGAAAATTTTTCAAAAATAAGTCTTGATGTTCATCATGATCTTCAAAGTGTTCTTGGTGTTCATCTTGACATTCATAGTGTTCTTGCATGCATCATGTGTTTCGATTCATAATTTTCATGTTTTGAGTCATTTAGTTATTTTTCTCTCTCCTCATTAAAAATTCAAAAATAAAAAATATCTTTTCCTTATTTTACTCATAATTTTCAAAATCTTTGGGTTGACTTAGTCAAAAATTTTTAAAATAAGTTGTTTCTTGTTAGTCAAGTCAAGATTTCAATTTCAAAAATCCTATCTTTTCAAAATCTTTTTCAAAAATAAAATCTTTTTCATTTTTTATTATTATTTTTGAAAATTTTAAAATTGATTTTCAAAATATTTTTCTTAATTTTATTTCATAATTTTCGAAAACTTTACTAACAATTAATGTGATTGATTAAAAAATTTGAAGTTTGTTACTTTCTTGTTAAGAAAGGTTCAATCTTTAAATTCTAGAATCATATCTTTTAGTTTCTTGTTAATCAAGTAATCAATTTTTATTTTAAAAATCAAATCTTTTTAATTTCCTCTTCAAATATTTTTCAAAACAAATCTCAATCATATCTTTTCCATCAAATCTTTTTCAATCATATCTTTTCCAAAATCATTTTCAAAATCTTTTCTAAATTCTTATCTTCTCAAAATTGATTTTCAAATCTGTTTCAACTAACTAATCAACTTTTTGTTTGTTTTACTATTTCTTATCTTTTTCAAAACCACCTAACTACTTTTATCTCTCTAATTTTTGAAAATCACCTTCCTCTTTTTCAAAAATATTTTTAATTAACTAATTATTTCAAATTTTAATTTTTATTTTATTCCTTTTCTTAATTTTCGAATACTAACTAATTTTTAAAACAAAAATAAAAATATTTTTCTTCTCTTTTAGTTAATATTTGAATTCCCTCTCTCTTTCATCTCTTTCTATTTATTTATTTATTTACTAACACTTCTCTTCTCAAAATTCGAACCCCTCCCTTCACTGTGTTCAAATTTTTCTTCTTCTTCCTTCATTCTTATTCTTCTACTCACATAAAGGAATCTCTATACTGTGACATAGAAGATTCCTCTTCTTTTCTGTTCTCTTCTTTTTTACATGAGCAGGAGCAAGAATAAGAGCATTCTTGTCGAAGCAGATCCAGAACCTGAAAGAATTCTGAAGAGAAAGCTAAGAGAAGCTAAAATACAACACTCTAAAGAAGACTTTACTGAAATTTTCGAAAAAGAAATAGAGATGGCCGAAACCAATAACAATGGTAGAGGTGCAAGGAAGATGCTTGGTGATTTTACTGCACCAAATTCTAACTTTCATGGAAGAAGCATCTCAATCCCTGCCATTGGAGCAAACAACTTTGAGCTAAAGCCTCAATTAGTTTCTCTGATGCAACATAATTGCAAGTTTCATGGACTTCCATCAGAAGATCCTTTTCAGTTCTTAACTGAATTCTTGCAAATCTGTAATACTGTTAAGACCAATAGAGTTGATCCTGAGGTATATAAGCTTATGCTTTTCCCTTTTGCTGTAAGAGACAAAGCTAGAACATGGTTAGATTCTTAACCTAAAGATAGCCTGAACTCCTGGGATAAGCTGGTCACGACTTTCTTAGCCAAGTTCTTTCCTCCTCAAAAGCTGAGCAAGCTTAGAGTGGATATTCAAACCTTCAGGCAAAAAAATGGTGAATCCCTTTATGAAGCTTGGGAAAGATACAAGCAACTGACCAAAAAGTGTCCTTCTGACATGCTTTCAGAATGGACCATCCTGGATATATTCTATGATGGTCTGTCTGAATTGTCTAAGATGTCATTAGACCATTCTGCAGGTGGATCTATTCATCTAAAGAAAATGCCTGCAGAAGCTCAGGAACTCATTGAAATGGTTGCAAATACCCAGTTCATGTACACCTCTGAAAGGAATCTTGTGAATAATGGGACGCCTCAGAGGAAGGGAGTTCTTGAAATTGAAACTCTGAATGCCATATTGGCTTAGAACAAAATGTTGACTCAACAAGTCAATATGATTTCTCAGAGTCTGAATGGATTGCAAAATGCATCCAACAGTACTAAAGAGGCATCTTCTGAAGAAGAAGCTTATGATCCTAAGAACCCTACAATGGCAGAGGTGAATTACATGGGTGAAGCTTATGAAAACTCCTATAATCCCTCATGGAGAAATCATCCCAATTTTTTATGGAAGGATCAACAAAAGCCTCAACAAGGCTTTAATAATGGTGGAAGAAACAGGTTTAGCAATAGCAAGCCTTTTCCATCATTCTCTCAGCAACAGAAAAAGAATTCTGAGCAGAATCACTCTAGCTTAGCAAACATAGTCTCTGGTCTGTCTAAGGCCACTCTCAGTTTCATGAATGAGGCACATTCCTCTATCAGAAATCTGGAGGCACAAGTGGGCCAGCTGAGTAAAAGGATTACTGAAACTCCTTCTAATACTCTCCCAAGCAATACAGAAGAGAACCCAAAAAGAGAGTGCAAGGCCATAACCTTACTTGGTGTGGCCGAATGCACAGAGGAGGAGAAGGACATGAATCCCAATGAGGAAGACCTCATGGGATGTCTTCTGGACAAAAAGGAGTTCCCATTTGAGTTACCTAAGGAATTTGAGGCTTATATAGAGACAATAGAGATTCCATTGAATTTTCTTCTGCCATTTATGAGCTCTGATGAGTACTCTTCCTCTGAAGAGGATGAGGATATTACTGAAGAGCAAGTTACTAAGTACCTTGGAGCAATCATGAAGCTGAATGCCAAGTTATTTGGTAATGAGAGTTGGGTGGATGAACCCCCCTTGCTCACCAATGAACTGAATGACTTGGTTAGGAAGACTTGCATTACCTCAAAAAAAATAGGACTCTGGTAAATTTCTAATTCCCTGTACCATAGGCACCATGACCTTTGAGAAGACTCTGTGTGACCGGGGGTTAGGCATAAACTTAATGTCACTCTCTGTAATGGAAAAACTAGAAATTTTTGAGGTACAGGCTGCCAAATTCTCATTAGAGATGGCAGACAAATCCATGAAAAAAGGCTTATGGACAGGTAGAGGACGTGCTACTAAAGGTCAAAGGCCTTTACATCCATACGGATTTCATAATCCTAGACACTGGGAAGGATGAGGATGAATCCATCATCCTTGGAAGACCCTTCCTAGCCACAGCAAAAGCTGTGATTGATGTGGACAGAGGAGAGTTGATCCTTCAATTGAATGAGGACTACATTGTGTTTAAAACTCAAGGATCTCCCTCTGCATCCATGGAGAGGAAGCAAGAAAAGCTTCTCTCAATGCAGAGTCAAACAAGGCCCCCACAGTCAAACTCTAAGTTTAGTGTTGGGAGGCCGCAACCAAACTCTTAGTTTGGTGTTGAACCCCACATTCAAACTCTAAGTTTGGTGTTGGGAGGTTCCAACAATGCTCTGAACATCTGTGAAGCTCCATGAGAGCTCACTGTCAAGCTATTGACATTAAAGAAGCGCTTATTGGGAGGCAACCCAATTTTATTTATCTATGTTATTTTCTTTTTTCAGGTTGATGATCATGTGGAGTCACAAAAACAAACTGCAAAAATTATAGAAAAATAAAAAATAGCATTAAAAACAGCACACCCTGGAGGAGAAACTTACTGGTGTTTAAACGCCAGTAAGGGTAGTAGAATGGGCGTTTAACGCCCAGTCTGGCACCATTCTGGGCGTTAAACGCCAGAAACAAGCACCAGACTGGCGTTAAACGCCAGAAATAGGCTTCAATCTGGCGTTAAATGCCAGAAACAGGTTACAGCCTAGCGTTTAACGCCAGGAAATGAATAAAACCTGGCATTTAACGCCAGAAACAAGTAGCAATCTGGCATTAAATACCAGAATTGCACTGTAAGGGCGTTTACACGCCTAATAGGAGCAGCGATGATAAATCCTTGACCCCTCAAGATCTGTGGACTCCACAGGATCCCCGCCTACCATACCTCTCTCCCTCTCACTCACCAATCAAATTATATTCTATTCCTTATATTTCCTTCACCAATCACCTCCATACCTCTTTCCCAATAATGCCACCCACCTCACTTTAAAAATTCAAACACTTTTCCCTCCCAAACCCAACCCTCATAACTGAAACCTAACCCTCCCCTCACCCCTATATTAACCCCTCACTACTCTTTCATATTTATAAAACACAAACACCTCTCTCCCTCTTGGCCGAACAACATATCACCTTCTATCTCCTTTATTTTCTTCTTCTTTCCCTTCTTTCTTTCTTCTTTTGCTCGAGGACGAGCAAACCTTTTAAGTTTGGTGTGGTAAAAGCATTGCTTTTTTGTTTTTCCATAACCATTTATGGCACCTAAGGCCAGAGAAACCTCTAGAAAGAAGAAAGGGAAGGCAAAAGCTTCCACCTCCGAGTCATGGAAGATAGAGAGATTCATCTCAAAGGTCCATCAAGACCACTTTTATGAAGTTATAGCCAAGAAGAAGGTGATCCCTGAGGTCCCTTTCATGCTCAAGAAAAATGAGTATCCGGAGATCCGACATATGATCCGAAGAAGAGGTTGGGAAGTTCTTACGAACCCCATTCAACAAGTCAAAATCTTAATGGTTCAAGAGTTCTATGCCAATGCATGGATCACTAGGAACCATGATCAAAGTATGAACCCGAATCCAAAGAATTGGCTTACAATGGTTCGGGGGAAATACTTAGATTTTAGTCCGAAAAATGTAAGGTTGGCATTCCACTTGCCAATTATTCAAGAAAATGCACGCCGCTATACGAGAAGGTTCAACTTTGATCAAAGATTGGTGGTGCACGAAATTGCAATCGCACTTTTGCAATTCCGCACAACTAACCAGCAAGTGCACTGGGTCGTCCAAGTAATACCTTACGTGAGTAAGGGTCGATCCCACGGAGATTGTCGGCTTGAAGCAAGCTATGGTTATCTTGTAAATCTTAGTCAGGATATCAGAAATTATCAGGATTGATTGTGAAAAATAAAAGAACATGAAATAAGTACTTGTTTTGCAGTAATGGGGAAACAGGTTGAGGTTTTGGAGATGCTTCATCTTCTGAATCTCTGTTTTCCTACTGTCTTCTTCTTCAAGCAAGCAAGGCTCCTTCCATGGCAAGCTGTATGCAAGGGTTTCACCGTTGTCAGTGGCTACCTCCCATCCTCTCAGTGGAAATGTTCAACACACCCTGTCACGGCACGGCTATCCATCTGTCGGTTCTCAATCAGGCCGGAATAGAATCTAGTGATTCTTTTGCGTCTGTCACTAACGCCCCGCCTTCAGGGGTTTGAAGCTCGTCACAGTCATTCAATCATTGAATCCTACTCAGAATACCACAGACAAGGTTTAGACCTTCCGGATTCTCTTGAATGCCGCCATCAGTTCTAGCTTATACCACGAAGATTCTGATTAAAGAATCCAAGAGATATCTACTTAATCTAAGGTAGAACGGAGGTGGTTGTCAGGCACACGTTCATAGTTGAGAATGATGATGAGTGTCACAGATCATCACATTCATCCGGTTTAAGAACAAGTAATATCTTAGAATGGAAGCAAGCAAGATTGAATGAAAAACAGTAGTAATTGCATTAATCCATCAAGACACAGCAGAGCTCCTCACCCCCAACCATGGGGTTTAGAGACTCATGCCGTGGAAGGTACACAAAGAAACGTGTAAAGTGTCATGAGGTACAGATACAATGTCAAAAGATCCTATTAATAGTGAATTAGTAACCTAGGGTATACAGGAATGAGTAAATGACGTAAAAATCCACTTCTGGGTCCACTTAGTGTGTGCTTGGGCTGAGCATTGAAGCTTTCATGTGTAGAGACCTTTTCTGGAGTTAAACGCCAGCTTTCATGCCAGTTTGGGCGTTTAACTCCGATTTTTGTGCCAGTTCCAGCGTTAAACGCTGGAAATTCTGAGGCTGATTTGCAACGCCGATTTGGGCCATCAAACCTCGGACAAAGTATGGACTATTATACATTGCTGGAAAGCCCAGAATGTCTACTTTCCAACGCCATTGAGAGCGCGCCAATTGGGTTTCTATAGCTCCAGAAAATCCACTTCGAGTGCAGGGAGGTCAGAATCCAACAGCATCTGCAGTCCTTTTTAGTCTCTGGATCAGATTTTTGCTCAGGACCCTCAATTTCAGCCAGAAAATACCTGAAATCACAGAAAAACACACAAACTCATAGTAAAGTCCAGAAAAGTGAATTTTAATTAAAAACTAATAAAAATATACTAAAAACTAACTAAATCATACTAAAAACATACTAAAAAGAATGCCAAAAAGCGTATAAATTATCCGCTCATCACAACACCAAACTTAAATTGTTGCTTGTCCCCAAGCAACTGAAAAATCAAAGTAGATGAAAAGAAGAGAATATACTATAGACTCCAAAATATCAAGGAAACTTAGCTCCAATTAGATGAGCGGGACTAGTAGCTTTTTGCTTCCGAACAGTTTTGGCATCATGCATAATGCAATGAATCATCACTGCAATGAATCATCACTGCTCTCTTGATAGTGACCTCAGAACGGTTGCTAGTGGGCAGTATGGAACGCCCAATAAAGTCTAGCCAACCTCTTGCAATTGGTTTGAGGTCTCCCCTCTTGAGTTGGTTTGGGACACCCTTTGAATTGGTTATCCACTTAATTCTAGGGAGGCATATGTCCTCTAGAACTTGATCCAACCCTTTATCTGCTCTCACCATTCTCCTATTAAAGGATTCAGGATCATCTTGCAGTTGAGGCAATTTGAAGATTTCTCTTATTTTGTCCAGATGGAAGTACATAACTTTCCCTCTGACCATGGTTCTGTAAGTATGGTAAGCAGTTCCAGTCATTCTCTGCTTATCTGTTAGCCACAGATTTGAGTAGAATTCTTGAACCATATTCCTTCCAACCTTTATCTCAGGATTGGTTAGAACTTCCCATCCTCTGTTTCAAATTTGCTCTTGGATCCCCGGATATTCATCTTCTTTCAGATCAAATTTTACTTCCGGGATCACTGACCTCAGACCCATTATTTTGTGATAATGGTCTTCATGTTCTTTGGTTAAGAACTTCTCTTGATTCCAAAGATTCTTTGGATTATTCTCTTTCTTTCCTCTTAAATTGGTTTGTTTTCCCTTAGGAGCCATGATCTTGATGAATCTTGACTTTAGTGATCACAGAAAAGCACACCAAACTTAGAGGTTTGCTTGTCCTCAAGCAAAAGAGAGGAAGGAGGAGAGAGAGGAGAAGAGCAAATTCGAAGGGTGTGGGGGAATGGTGAGGCCGAACGTGTTTTTATAAGGGGGGGAAGGAGATTTTGAAAAAAATTGAAAGGAGATTTGAGAAGATATGGAGAGAATTTGAGAGAAGGGTGAGTTTGAAAAAAAATTTGATTGGAAAACAAAATCTTGGTCCCCCACCTTTCTGGCGTTAAACGCCCAGAATGGCATCCATTCTGGCGTTTAACGCCCATTTGTTGCCCATTGTGGGCGTTTAACGCCCAGCCAGGTGCCCTGGCTGGCGTTAAACGCCAGAATTCCCTTTATCACTGGGCGTTTTGCTAAACGCCCAGGATGCTGCACACCTGGCGTTAAACGCCCAGAATGGTGCCCATCCTGGCGTTTAACGCCCAAAATGGCACCTTTACTGGCGTTAAACGCCCAGAATGGTGCCCATTCTGGCGTTTAACGCCCAAAGTACCCCTTACTGGTGTTTTTTCGCCAGTAAGCTCTTTTTCTCTGCTTTTGCACTGAATCCTTCTGTAACTCTGTGAATTCCTTCATTTTTGATACTTGCCTTTGTAAGAACAAAACATATAACCTGCTAATGACTGGGTTGCCTCCCAGTAAGCGCTTCTTTACTGTCTTTAGCTGGACCTTTACTGAGAATCACTCAAGTCTCAATTTTAAGCATTCTTGCTCAAAATTGCTTTCAAGATAATGCTTGATTCTCTGTCCATTAACAATGAACTTTTTGTCAGAATCAATATCCTGAAGCTCAACATATCCATATGGTGACACTCCTGTAATCACATATGGACCCCTCCACCGGGATTTAAGTTTTCCTGGAAACAATCTGAGCCTAGAGTTGAAGAGCAGAACTTTTTGTCCTGGCTCAAAGACTCTGGTTGACAACTTCTTGTGATGCCACTTCTTTGCCTTTTCCTTATAAATTTTTGCATTTTCAAAGGCATTGAGTCTGAACTCCTCTAGCTCATTTAACTGGAGCAATCTTTTTTCACCAGCTAACTGAGCATCCATATTTAGGAATCTGGTTGCCCAGTAGGCTTTATGTTCCAGTTCCACGGGCAGATGACAGGCCTTCCCATACACCAGTTGGTATGGAGAGGTTCCTATAGGAGTCTTGAATGCTGTTCTGTATGCCCAGAGAGCATCATCCAAACTCTTTGCCCAATCCTTTCTTCGGGCTATTACAGTCCGTTCCAGGATTCTTTTTAGTTCTCTGTTAGAGACTTCAGCTTGCCCATTTGTCTGTGGATGATACGGAGTTGCCACTTTGTGGCTAATTCCATATCTGACCATAGCAGAGTATAGCTGTCTATTGCAGAAATGAGTGCCCCCGTCACTGATTAGTACTCTGGGAACACCAAACCTGCTGAAGATGTGTTTCTGGAGGAATTTCAGCACGGTCTTGGTATCATTAGTGGGTGTAGCAATTGCTTCTACCCACTTAGATACATAGTCCACTGCTACCAGAATGTAAGTGTTTGAGTATGATGGTGGGAATGGACCCATGAAGTCAATTCCCCATACATCAAACAATTCTATCTCTAATATCCCTTGTTGAGGCATGGCATATCCGTGAGGCAAGTTACCAGCTCTTTGGCAACTGTCACAGTTACGCACAAACTCTCGGGCATCTTTATAGAGAGTAGGCCAGTAGAAGCCACATTGGAGGACTTTAGTGGCTGTCCACTCACTTCCAAAATGTCCTCCATACTGTGATCCATGGCAGTGCCATAGGATCCTTTGTGCTTCTTCCCTGGGTACACATCTGCGGATCATTCCGTCTGCACATCTCTTAAAGAGATATGGCTCATCCCATAGGTAGTACTTGGCATCTAAAATTAATTTCTTTCTTTGTACTCTGCTATACTCCTGGGGTATGAACCTCACAGCTTTATAGTTTGCAATATCTGCAAACCATGGAGCTTCCTGAATGGCAAAGAGTTGCTCATCTGGGAAAGTCTCAGAGATCTCAGTAGAAGGGAGGGACGCCCCAGCTACTGGTTCTATTCGGGACAGATGATTAGCTACCTGGTTCTCTGTCCCTTTTCTGTCTCTTATTTCTATATCAAACTCTTGCAAAAGCAACACCCATCTGATTAGCCTGGGTTTTGAATCCTGCTTTGTGAGTAAGTATTTAAGAGCAGCATGGTCAGTGTACACAATCACTTTGGATCCCACTAGATAGGATCTAAACTTGTCAATGGCGTAGACCACTGCAAGTAACTCTTTTTTTGTGGTTGTGTAATTCTTCTGTGCATTATTTAGAACACGGCTAGCATAATAAATGACGTGCAGAAGCTTGTTATGCCTCTATCCCAACACTGCACCAATGGCATGGTCACTGGCATCACACATTAGTTCAAATGGCAATGTCCAATCTGGTGCAGAGATGACTGGTGCTGTGACCAGCTTAGCTTTCAGGGTCTCAAATGCCTGCAGACACTGTGTGTCAAACACAAACGGTGTGTCAGCAGCTAGCAGGTTACTCAAAGGTTTTGCAATTTTCGAAAAATCCTTTATAAACCTTCTGTAAAATCCTGCATGCCCCAGAAAGCTTCTGATTGCCTTAACATTGGCAGGTGGTGGTAATTTTTTAATTACCTCCACTTTTGCCTTATCCACCTCTATTCCCCTGCTTGAAATTTTGTGTCCAAGGACAATTCCTTCAGTCACCATAAAGTGACATTTCTCCCAGTTTAAAACCAGGTTAGTCTCTTGGCACCTTTTCAGGACAAGTGATAGGTGGTTAAGACAGGAGCTGAATGAGTCTCCATATACTGAGAAGTCATCCATGAAGACTTCAAGAAATTTCTCCACCATATCAGAGAAGATGGATAGCATGCATCTCTGAAAGGTTGCAGGAGCATTACACAGACCAAAAGGCATCCTTCTGTAGGCAAACACGCCAGAAGGGCAAGTAAATGCTGTTTTCTCTTGGTCCTGAGGATCTACTGCAATTTGGTTGTAACCTGAATAGCCATCCAAAAAGCAGTAATAGTCATGACCAGCTAGTCTCTCTAGCATTTGGTCTATGAATGGTAAAGGAAAATGATCCTTTCTGGTGGCTGTATTAAGCCTTCTGTAGTCAATACACATACGCCACCCTGTGACTGTTCTTGTAGGAACCAGTTCATTTTTTTCATTATGAACCACTGTCATGCCTCCTTTTTTGGGGACAACTTGGACAGGGCTCACCCAGGGGCTATCAGAAATAGGATAAATGATCCCAGCCTCTAGTAATTTAGTGACCTCTTTCTACACCACCTCCTTCATGGCTGGATTTAGCCTCCTTTGTGGTTGGACCACTGGTTTGGCATTATCCTCCAACAGGATCTTGTGCATGCATCTAGCTGGGCTAATGCCCTTAAGATCACTTATGGACCACCCAAGAGCTGTCTTGTGTGTCCTTAGCACTTGAATCAGTGCTTCCTCTTCCTGTGGATTTAAAGCAGAGCTTATAATCACTGGAAAAGTGTCACCCTCTCCCAGAAATGCATACTTCAGGGATGGTGGCAGTGGTTTGAGTTCAGGTTTGGGAGGCTTATCCTCCTCTAGAGGAATTTTCGAAAATTCCTTTGTTTCCTCTGGTCCTGCTTGATCAGGTTGAGCATCTTTGAAGATGTCCTCAAGCTCTGATTCTAGGCTTTCAGTCATATTGATCTCTTCTACCAGAGAGTCAATAATGTCAGCGCCCATGCAGTCATTTGTTGTGTCTGGATGCTGCATAGCTTTTACAGCATTCAACTTGAACTCATCCTCATTGACTCTCAGGGTTACTTCCCCTTTTTGTACATCAATGAGAGTTCGTCCAGTTGCTAGGAAAGGTCTTCCTAGAATGAGATTTGCACTCTTGTGCTCCTCCATTTCCAGCACCACAAAGTCAGTTGGAAAGGCGAATGGCCCAACCTTGACAATCATATCCTCTATTATGCCTGATGGATATTTAATAGAGCCATCAGCAAGTTGGAGGCATATCCGGGTTGGTTTGACTTCTCCAGTCAACCCAAGCTTTCTGATAGTGGATGCAGGTATTAGATTGATGCTCGCTCCAAGATCACATAGGGCTGTCTTGGTGCAAGCACCTTCTAATGTGCATGGTATCATAAAGCTCCCTGGATCTTGAAGCTTTTCTGGTAAGCTTTTCAGAATGACTGCACTGCATTCTTCAGTGAGAAACACTTTTTCAGTTTCTCTCCAATCATTCTTATGACTTAAGATCTCTTTCATGAACTTAGCATAAGAAGGTATTTGCTCAAGTGCCTCTGCAAACGGAATCTTTATTTCAAGAGTCCTTAGATAATCTGCAAAGCGGGCAAATTGCTTATCCTGCTCCGCTTGGCGGAGTTTCTGAGGATAAGGCATCTTGTCTTTATATTCTTCAACCTTAGTTGCTGCAGGCTTGTTCCTTACAGAAGTGGTTGAAGAATCCTTTTTAGAGGGATTACTGTCAGCACTCTCAGGTGTCTGATCCTCCCTTGGCGTCTGAACGCCAGGATTGGGTGGAAAATGGGCGTTAAACGCCAACTTTTCCCCCCTTTTCTGGCGTTTGAACGCCAGAACTGGGCAGGGAATGGGCGTTTAACGCCAGCTTTCCCTCCCTTCCTGGCATTTGAACGCCACTAGCATTCCTTTCTGGGCTCTTTCTGTCCTCAGAGGGATTTTGAACAATGGTTTGGTTATCCTCTGTCAATTGTTCCTTATTTGACTTTTTACTCTTTTGAGTGGTGTGTCAGTGTCTTCCCACTCCTCAGTGAATTGCTTGACACTCTCTGTTATGTTTAGATATCTGCTGTCTTGCTTGATTCAACTGCAGTTCTATGTTCTTGTTAGCAACTTTAGTTTTATGGAGCATCTCTTTAAATTCTGCTAACTGTTTCTGTCAGAAGGAGCAATTGTTGATTAAGCTCAATCATCTGTTCTTGAGGATTAGGATCATGACTACTGCCATGACTTCCTCTTTGGAGAGAGCTCATTGTAGAGTATAAATATTGGTTTTCTAGCAACAGTGTCTATAAGCTCTTGAGCCTCAATTGTCTTCCTCATGTGTATAGATCCACCAGCTGAGTGGTCTAAGACATCTGAGCTTTTTCTGTAAGCCCATAGTAGAAGATGTCTAACTGTACCCACTCTGAAAACATTTCAGAGGGGCATTTTCTTAGCATACCTCTATACCTCTCCAAGGCATTATAAAGGGATTCATTATCCTCTTGTTTAAAGCCTTGGATGTCCAGCCTTAGCTGTGTCATCCTCTTTGGAGGGTAAAAATGATTCAGGAATTTGTCTGATAACTGTTTCCATGTCTTTATGCTTGCTGTAGGTTGGTTATTCAACCACCTTTTAGCTTGATCTTTTACAGCAAATGGAAATAGTAATAGTCTGTAGACATCCTGATCCACCTCTTTATCATGTACTGTGTCAGCAATTTGTAAGAACTGTGCCAAAAACTCAGTAGGTTCTTCTTGTGGAAGACCAGAATACTGGCATTTTGCTGCACTATGATAATGAGTTGAGGATTTAGCTCAAGCTGCTTGCCTTGATGGGAGGTGTACAGATGCTTCCCATATGCAGCTGTAATGGGGTAGCATACCTAGAGTCCTTCTGGACTGATCAATCCCACTTAGGTCCATAGTGGATAAAGGGAACTGATATGGATTGCAGATAGATAAATTTTATTTTATTTTATTTTTGAATTAACCGAAAAATAAAATAAAAACAAAAGGAAAATAAAAAAATTCGAAAATTAAAAGAAAATAAGATCAAAGCAAATTGAAAACTGAATCAATTAGTTAATTAAAAAGATTTTTTGAGATTAGCAATTAGAAAGATATGATTGAAAAATTTTTATGAAAAAGATTTGATTTTTGAAATGAGGAAAGAGAAAAACAACAAAATGACACCAAACTTAAAATTTTTAGAAAATCAAACACTAATTTTCGAAAATATTTAAGGGAAAAACACAAAGAGGACACCAAACTTAGAATTTTTACGGATCAAAAAGGGACTAAGGACATGCAAAATCGAAAATTAAAAGAAAAGCAAAAGCATGCAATTGACACCAAACTTAAAATATGAAACTAGACTCACTAAAAGACTCTACCAACAAAAATAAAACAGTCCTAATCTAAGCAACAAGATAAGCCGTCAGTTGTCCAAACTCGAACAATCCCCG